>NC_060191.1:80168413-80279424 GCF_021184085.1 Oncorhynchus gorbuscha | reverse complement strand
GAATTCGCACTGTTAGCCTAGAGGGTAAACCCGGACGGGGAACAGTATAAACACTTAGAGGCCGAGACATTCACTACCAGTAGTACAAAGCCCAGCAAGGTCGGTATCCTCAACTGCAAGATCACTACCTGTTTCAGAAGCGTCAGCCCAGACTTCAACCAAAGATCTGCCAGAAGACAGCTCTAGTTAACAGACTTCAACTAAAGACCACCTTGCTAGAAGTATTAAATAGACTCAACTAAAGATTACTTCCAGCCAGAGCACAGCCTCCCAAAGCGGAGCCAGACTGGTCTGTGACACTAGCCAGATTGTGCAGACTCGTCCAAAGATTACTTCAACAGAAGGCGTCAAAGCAAGACAGACCACCAAAAGATTGGCTCTTGCCCAGAGTAAGCCAGCTCAAAGCGCATGACTCACCCAAGACTGCCCAGAAAGTACAGCCTCAAAAAGGTAAGACAGACTGGGTCTGCAAGTACAGTACAGACTCAATCCAAAAGACTGGCCTGCCAGACAGCCTGTGTTACTCCCCAGCCTCACTCCTCAAAAGCAAACACAACACGGAGGTTTGCGCTCAGGCTTCAAGTAATACTCTGTCTAAATGAATACGAATGGTGTTTCATCAATCCTTCACGATTATGATGGATGTGATCTCTTCTCCAGTTTTCAACTGTCAAACATAGCGTTATTCAAGCAGCCATCTGAAGTATGTGTAATTCGTTGTGCTCATAAGAGCCCTGTGCAGCCGAAGGAGAGACAGAGGAGCTGAGACACGCTGGAACAACCTCTCTGACAGCTGGTGTTGGCCAACATGTCCACGTTGCAGTATCTCAGAGAAGGTCCATGTAGTTTGGTTTGAGTTATTTGCATTTCTGAGGAGGATTTAATATGCATTCTGTGTCACATGGGGAACTACACCAGTAGAGGAGGATTGGCTTTGTTGATAACAGCGTGTCACTTCATCCTCCGTTCGGCCTGTTCGGCCAGCCTGTCTGGTCTGCTCGTCTCAATCTGGGCCCAGCCCAGGTCACCGGCCTGCCTGATTCACTGCCTGTCTGGCCTGTCCAATCTGTCTGGTCGCTGATCTCAATCACTGTTGGTCCGTTCACTGCTCCGCTGCCTGGCTCGCCGTCTGGCCCGGCTTGTCTGTTCGGTTCGTCTGGCCCGTTCGGCTCGTCAATGTTCGGCCTGCCCGGTTCGGCCGCTCAGCCTGAGTCACTGTTCGTCAAAATCTGGTTCAACGAGCCGTTCTGTCTGGCTCAAATTGTTCGTTCGTCTGTCCATCACCCACAGTTCTACCCACAAAGCGTCAAACGGTCATTAACGCTGCAAAAAGAACCATTGAACACGTACACTCCAGCGAAGCCAACAGAATTTGTTTGATTCTCAGATTTCTCATACCATTGAGAGATTATTTGTTTGAAGGTGGCACGGTATATCAAGTCGCCTGAATGGCAGGGAGAATACATCATGGTGGAATTGTACCGCACATTATGTAAAGCTCAGGAAGAAAGATCATCTCGGTCTTCATTTCAAAGCGCCTGCTGGGGGCCCATGAAAGAGGAAGACAAAAACAGACCTTGCCGAGACAACAAGGTCACTGGTTCTATTCAACAACCTCCTCCTGCCCTCCTACTTCTCCTGTCCTCCTTCCTTCCTTTCCTGCTCTCCTTCCTGCCTCCTCTGTCCCTCTCATCAAACTTCCTCAATCTTCAGCCCTCTTTCTCCTTCTCCCAGTCCTAAGTCCTCCTCCCGTTCTCTCCTGCCAGCCTCTTCCTTCCTGTTCCTCTCACCTCAACCCTTCTTCAAACCTTCCTGCTTCGTTCTCTCTTCCTGTCCTCTCCTTCATGTTCTTCCTCTTCCTGCTATTCTTCTTCCTTCCTGTTCTCCTCTCTCCTCGGGTTCTCCTCCTAGTCCTTAAAACTTCTTTCCTTCCTCCTGCTGTCCTCTTCCTCCTGCCCTTCCTGTCTCTCCTCTCCTTCCTTCTCTGCTTCTTCCTTTTATTTCCTCTTCCTGTCCTTCTCTTCTTCTTCAAGTTCCTTCCTTCCTTCCAATCACTGTCTTTCTTCTTTTTTAATGCTTAATGCTAACTGAACTGCTCTTTTCTTTCTGAAACATCTTCTTCTTGTCTTCCTTTTCCTTTCAACTTCTTTCTAAATTCTTCCTCCTTCTTCATTTTCCTTCACCTTCTTCTTTCACACTAACTGAAACTTTTTTCCTTCTCAATCCTTTCCTTTCTTCAATTTTTTGTACTACCTTTAGAATGTCTTAACTTCTTCTTTTCTTTTCTTTCTTCTTTATCTTCTAACTATTTTTCTAATGCTTCTTTTATTAAGCTTCTCAACTTCTTCGCCCTCCCATCTCAAACTGTTTCCTCCTTCATCTTCTCACGCCATTTCTCCTTCCTGAACTTTCAACTTCGTTCCTCTCCTCCCATAACTTAAACCATTTAACTTTCTTAATTCTTTCTCTTGTTAGAGACTCAGCTGATGATTGATTTCTTGGTTCTATTCAAACAACCCTCTCCTTTTCCAGTGCTTCTTCAATTTCTTTCTTAACTTCTTCTTTTCTTTCTTTTTTCTTTAATGTTCTTTTTCTTCTTCTGTCTTATTCTGCTTTTCCAATGCTTTTTTCATTTTCTTCGTTCTTCACATCAGTCTCTTCTCTTCTTCTGTCTCTTCTTCTTGCTACTCGTCTTTCTTCGCACTCTTCTTCTCTATGAAAACTCAGCATCTTCTTTCTTCTTTTCACCGCTGAGATTGTTGATATCGTTAGATTGAAGAACGACTAAACAATTTCTCTTCCTCTGTTCTTCGTCTTTCTTCTTCCACTCATCTCCCTCACCTCCTCTTCTCTCTGCCTCATCCTTCCTGTCCTCATCTCCTCTGCCCTCCTTCCTCAAACCTCCTCCTCCTGTTCTTCTTCTTCTCAAACTCTTCCTTCCTTCCTAAATTTTCTGCCCTCCTTCCTCTCTTCCTTTTCCTCTCTGTCCTCCTTCGGTCCTTCTCGTCCTACTTCCTCCAAACCTTCCTGTCTTCTAACTCTTTCTCTGAAACCTTCTTTCTCCTCCTCTTATCTCTCCTTCAACCTGTCCTTTCTCCTTGAAACCTTCTTCTTTTCCTTCTTCCTCCTTTTTGTCCTCCTCTCCTTCTCTGTCCTCTTCTGCTCCTGTGTCCTCTTCCTTCTTTCTGCTTCTTTTAACTTTTTCTTCTTTATCTTCTTTTGAAAACTTTTCTTTTCTTGTTCTTTTCTTCCTGTCTTCTCCTTCTTCTTGTTCTTTCTTACCTTTCTTCTTCTTAACTTTTCTTTTCAACGTTTTCTTTGTCTTCTTTCCTAACATTATTGACATTTTTCTGGCCTCCACTTCTCATCATCTTCCTCCTCTTCATCTCTCTATTTCCTGCCTTCTCGTCCTCTTTCCTTCCTTCTTCTCCTTCTCATTTGTCAAAATGAAATAGTGGCAATAATCAATTAGGCAAATTCTTCCATTAAGATGTAGCAGAGGCAAGCAGCGATAGTGTCGTGAGGAGGGTTGAATGTGATCGCAATCTGGCAGATACCTCGTTATCAATCCAATCTTTAATTACTGAGATGAGAATATGACTCTGGATCGATTAGCATTATCTTCCCCTGAGAACGTAGCAGGTAGAAATAGCCCCCTAACACCAATCCACCATCCCCCGATACTAGGTCATGGCTGCGCCCAAATGCCCCATGTGCTCACAATGACTCTGAGAAGCTAATGAGTCACCCTGACAAGATTTCTCAGCTCAGCAAACAAAGTACGGCTGCTGGCCTGGAGCCCTCAAAGAGCTCAGCATGCCGTAGCAAGATGTTTCGATCATCAGGTTCATCATGAGATCGTTGCGAGGCAGAAAGTCAACAACATAAAATTAGAAGAGTGATGCGTGGAGGGGTGGCACAGATGATGTGTGTGTGCAGATGCGTGTGTGTGTGTGATGTGTGTGTGTGATGTGTGTGTGATGTGTGTGTGAAGTGATGTGTGTGTGTGTGATGTGTAAGATGTGTGTGTAGATGTGTGTGGGGTGGAGGGGTGTGTGTGTGTGTGTGTGTGATGTGATGTGTGTGTGATGTGTGTGATGTGCGTGACAGTGCAGGTGATGCGGTGTGGGCATGTTTGTGTGTGCTAGTGAGGGGGGAGCCGTGTGTGTTTGGGGCGGAGGGGTATGCTTCTCAGGTGTGTTAGGTTGGAGGGGTGTTTGTGTTGGGGGTGAGGGCATGTCAGGTAGGCTCAGTGAGGGCATTGGTGTGTAGTGTCAAAGTGGAGGCTACCAGGTGGCAAAAGCAGTTAGTGCGGGGGCATCAGGTGGTGTGGGTGGTGATATACCAGGTGGGTAAACAGAAGGTGTGGGGCAGATGGCAAGTGTCAAAGGAGGGGCACAGCTCAGGCAGGGGTGGTGGTAGGCAGGTGTGTGGCGGGTCGTGCAGCTTTTGGGGGTATGTTTGTGTGTGTAAGGTATTTGTGTGTGTGGGGGTATGTTTGTGTGTGTGTGGGGGTGTTTGTGTGTGTGTGCTGGGGTGAGGAAATGATAGTGTGTGTGGGGGTATACTTGTGTGTGGGGGAGAGTTGAGTCACCCATTTAACGAGAATGATACAAACACATCTTGTGTTTCTGGCACCTGAGAAGGCACATCCTTGTACTTATGCACTGAGCACCTGATGTTTCACCATAATCTCCGAGATAGTCACCCTGCACCACACTTGCACCAGGCAATTCGAGAAACATGCTGCAGCTTCATCTCGTATTTATATCTGATTACTTGATAAAGCAATACATCTCAGCCATAATTAGAAATGATACTGATGATTCAGCTATACCTGAGAAATTCGATACCACACCCCGTACTGGCACCCGAGAAACACATCCGTACTGGCACCGACGCCAAGTCAATATCCTGCCAGCACCTGAGGCATCATCTCAAAATTAAGCACCTCGACCCGATGTTGTCATCCAGCTATACCCGAGAAACGATGCCTCACGCGTGGCTCGGCGTTCCGACTCGATGTTACCACATCCTTACTAGGGCACCCGGAGAAACTGACGCTGCTTCACATCTCGGTTATGATGCTGTACCACATCTCAAAATTAGGCACTGAGAAACGATACACTGACTTCTTATTGATAATCGCTATAAATGGATGTCGATGAGTGATATCCTGCATGCGGATGCTGTCACATCCCGCGCGCTGATGTTCGAAACTGATATCATCCTGTACTCAGTTACCGAGAAATGATATTACGTACTGGTTACCCTGAGAAACTCGATAAATATCCACGACTGAGAAACCTGATGCTGCCTTCGGCACTCCGAGTACTCCGATGCCGTCACACCTCTGTGTTCAGTACCTTGAGAAATGATGCCGACATCCCACTTAGACCAGATAACTGATGTCGCTCGACGGGATTAGCACTGGAGTCGATAGCAAACAATATATCCCGTATACCGAGAAATCAGCGCTCAATATCCCTGCACGAGCACTCGAGAATGATGCTGCTCCCTTCACATCCTGGGCTCATACCCGAGAAATTGATGCTGCTCACATCTCATTGTTTTAGCGATACAATACATCCTTATTTACATCTGAGAATTATACAGCCACATGTAATTTTCACCCGAGCCTGAGGCGCCAGTCATCCTGTGTTTCAAGGTTCCACCTGATGCTGAAACAATATCTCGGTTTCATACCTGAGAGAATGATAAACACATTCCAATGGACACTTCTGTTCTGATACAGTCTTCACATCTCATACTCCGAGAACTTGATATGCCAGCCATCTTAGATAACTGACCTGATAGCGTCATCCAGATTGAGACTGAGAACTTGATATGTCACCATCCCAGCTGAGAGACCGTCCTGACGAGTCACTATATCGCTGTAAACGATATTCGATGAATTGAGAAACCTGATCTGATAAGCCGACATCCTAATTAGTATTCCCATTAAAAACAATATCCTCAAAATTACACCCGAGATGTTACCATCCTGCACACCTGATACGTCATCTCGCTGAGAAACCCGATAGCCGTACCACAATCCTGTACATTATAATCGGATGCCGCACCACATCCCGTAATTTTCAGCACCTGAGCGTTCGATGCCAGCACATCCCGTAATTAGCACCCGAGGCCCCGATGCTGCTCATTATCCTAAATTGGCACTCGAGACCTGACGCCGTCACATCCCACCTGATGCTCACACTTGGCACCCCGATGATACCACATCCTCATACCCGAGTACGCCAAATTTGTTCCATGCGCAGCCATCCGGACAGACCGCCGATGTTGCAAAGAATATACCTGAGAAATTCCGATGTTTCACATCTGTACGGTGTCGACTCCACCTGCTCACATCCTTACACCTGAGAGCCTGATGCTGCTCACATCCGTACTTGGCACCTGAGAAACCCGATGCTGCTCACACTCGCACTGCCGATAGAGCCACATCCTGGGACGAGCCCGAGAGCCTGATGCTGCCATCTGGCACTCCAGGTGCCTGATAAGCAGTCATTATCCATTAGGCACTGAGAACCTGATAGTGCCACATCTCACTAGCACCTGAGAAATGAGCTGCATAGCATTTCCGGGATGCTGTCATTGTACTCGAGTAGCCTGATGCGCTGCCACATCCTGACGACTGAGAATGAGTGCCAAGCCATCCTGCAAGCTTGATCTGACTCTGATGCTGCCTCACATCTCAAAGGCCGCTTGCACCTGAGACCTGATGCGTCACATCCCGTATTACACCTGAGCGATGACATCCGTACATTCGAGAGACACTGAGCAGCCCCGATGCCAGCTCACATCCTGGTTTATACCCAGTAGCCTCGATACCATCTCGTATTTACATCGAGAATCGATACGCTCACATCTCGAAGAATTTGAGAATGATAACACATCCAGCTTTACGAGAATGATGCCGTCACATCCTGGGCTAGTACTGACGCCTGATGCTGTCAATATTCACATAGAATTTATAAAACTCACTTACCACTCGATGTCAATATCCGCCATACCTTGAGGTTCTGATGCTGCCACATCTCTGCTATACCTGAGAAAACGATACACACCTGTTGCGCTGAGAAATGCACATTATCTCATACCCCGATACCTGAGACGCCGTCACCTGATAAACACCTGTACTAGCACCTGAGAGTTCCGAGCGCCGTCATTATCCCGTACTCATACCCGAGAACAGCTACCACACTATAGACCTGAGAAACTCCGATGCTGCGCTCACACTGGGCATCGAAAGGCCACATCTCTGCTTGGCACCTGAGAAATGATGCTGTCATGGCACTTCCGAGAAAGCCGATGCTGCCACATCTCGTGGATGAATAGAAATTGAGCGCTGTCATTATCTCATTATACCTGAGTTCTACAACATCCTGGGTAGCTTCGAGGGCCACATCCTTGGGCTATATCGATCAGCCATCCTTGGGATTATACTGAGAAATGATAAAGTCATTATCCTGGCACTGAGAAACGGCAATATCTCATGAGACCTGATGCTACGCCACACTAGACCTGAGGCCTGATAACGATTCTACATACACTGAAATTTCTTTATAATAACATATCCTCAGACAACTGAAATGATGTTTATTATCTCAAGATTAATGAAATGATACAGTTTCATTGTGGCTCAGCACTGAGAAACCTGGGATGCTGCAGCCAGTCTCGTAAATGATACCTGAGAATTGCAGCCAGACCTAACAGGTACCTAGCCTGATGCTGAGCCACATCCTTGGCACTGAGAAATGATGGTGCCAGACACAGTCCACATGCTCACATATAACACAAACAGACCTGTGATTAAATGACAACTGATACTCGATCTGGCCAGCACAATATCCCGGGCTCACACCTGAGTCTCAGCCAGCCATTGTATCCTACCAGGCACCTGAGCAAACGAGCGTACAGCCATCTCAGCAATTCGAGAAGCCTGATACCACACATCTCAAAATTAGGCACCTGAGGATGTGCCGTCATTATCCTGCACAGCACCCGCAGGAAAACCTGACAGCCAGCCACATCCCGGAATTTCACACCCGGAGAAACTCCAATGCCGCTCATCTGGCTGCAACGAGAACTGATACAGCCATATCCTGTACTAGTACTGAGAAATTGATGTTACCACACTCTGAAAGCGCCACAGCCTGGGAGCTCACTCGAGTAGCCTGGATGCTGCTCACATCCTACAAACGAACTGATATCCCGATGTCACATCTCAGCTATACCTGAGAATACATCCTGGCTGGTCACTTGAGAGTTCTGGCGCTATCGCCATCAGCACCTGAGTGGATGCTGTCATCCCGGGGCCTAAGCACCATCCCGTGGGGCTTACACCCGGGAGAAATAAACTTTCACATCCTGTATTATCTATAACTGAGTTGAGCCATTTAACGTCATCTCACCTGAGTACTGATGCTGCTACCACATCCCGTATTTCGCGCTGAGAATTTCGAAGCGGAACCCGACGTTCGATATCGTCCGGCTACACTCGAGAAACCTGATCACATCCTGTATTGGCGCACCTGAGAAACCTGATGCGCCGTTACCACATCCGGGCTCAGCACCACATCTCAGTACTATAATTCGAGAAAACTGATATGCCTACATCCCGTACAGCCACCTGAGGATGTCACATCCTTACTATATCTGAGAAACCGATAGCTGTTTCGTACCTGGCACCTCCGAGAAATTCGATGCTGCCACATCCTTGTACTCGGCACCGAGCAATTCAGCAATTCCGAGAAATGTACGCTCATCTCGTAATGCACTCGAGCAGCCCGATATTACCACATCTCAAATAGCACCCGAGACTGATACGTCAGGGCTGGCACCTGAGAATTGATAGCTGCGCCACATCCTGTATATATCGATATATCATTAGTCTGTATTATACCCACCGATACCGTTGGTACCCGGCGATACCAGCAATTCGAGACGTCACATCTCGTACTAGCACTGACTGATAGCACACATCCTGTACTATATCAACATTGATCTCAAATTAGGTATTCAGACACATCTCAGCTATAACGAGTCTCGATGTTATCCCGTAGCCATACCTCCGAGACATATACCACATCCCAAATATGGCTCAGGTTCTCGATACAGCCACAGCCTCGTGAATGAGACTGAGTTTCCGATGCGCCCACATCCCCGTAATTAGGGCACGTCAATATCCCGTACCTCATGATCGAGAAACCTGATGCTGCACATCCTGTACCAGGCACCTGAGAGTCTCGATTCACATCTCAAAATTTCGCTGAGAAATTCCGGATGCCGTACCACATCCCAAAATTAGGCACCCGAGTTCCGATGCTCACCCTGGGATGATGGGTTTCACATCCCGTACTTGGCACCCGAGAAACCGATACTACCATCTTTGTACTTTATACTGAGAAACGATGCCAGCCACATCCTGTACTTACACCTGATCAGCCTCCGATGCTGCTCACATCCTACTTACACCTGAGAAATTCGATGCTGTCATTATCCCGTACTTATACCTGAGACTCGATGCTGTCATAATTCTAAAGTTCCGGATGCCGATCTCAGCTTACACCCGAGCACCTGATGCTGCTCACACCAGAGCACCCGATGCTGCCAACATCCTGTACTTGGCACTCCGGAGAAACGCGTGGCACCCGAGAAACCCACGCCGTCACATCCCGTACCCCGGATGCGTCATCCCGAGACTCAGGCGCTGCGCACATCCGACTGCCGAGCAATCGATGCATGCGACCACATCCTGCGATGGCACTCCGAGAAATCCGGGATTTACGTTCCTCACATCCAGCATCATGGCATCCGGAGGCAGCCTGATGCTGCTCACATCCTGCTATCACAACTGAGCACCGATGCTGCCGTCACATCCCGTCTCATAATACCGAGAAATTCCTGATAACGCCTTCACGTCCTGGACTCAGGCACCTGAGTACACCACACTTGGCACGTACTGAGAAATTGTCGACAGCCGCCACATCCTTACCAGGCACCTGAGTACTTCGATACGCAAGCTGCGTCCGTAATGGCATACCTGAGACCGATCACGTCTGATCATCATGGCTCTGGCAGGCGAATAATACCTCACTGAGATCCACGTAGCTCATATCAGCCTAGATACCCGAGAGACTCGACGGCTGACCCAGACTCTGCCGCCCGAGCACCTGATGCAGCGCACATCCCGCTACCATGATCGACAATGCCATGCCTGCTGGTCCCGGCCGCTCGAGCAATCCAGTAGCCTACGACGCCCGCGCTACCACATCCTGCACTTCGGTGCCCGAGAAGTTCCGGACGGCTACGCATCCCGTATCCAGCACCTCCGAGAAATCTCCGATGCTGCTCACATCCTGTACTTGTAATTTGAGAAAACTTGATGCAGCCACATCCTCTGTGTCTGTACCTGAGAAACCTCCGATTGCCTGCCGTCATCCTACCGAGGCGGGCTCGATGCATGCACCCGCAGCTTGGGCACCTCGAGAAGCCCGACGGTGCGGCACGTGCCCGTAGCTATAATCCAGAGGACCCGAGGCTGTCAATATCCGGCCGTCTCACACAGCCACCAGGATGTGAGCAGCATCAGGTTTCTCAGGTGCCAAGTACAGGATGTGAGCAGCATCAGGTTTCTCAGGTGCCAAGTACAGGATGTGAGCAGCATCAGGTTTCTCAGGTGCCAAGTACAGGATGTGAGCAGCATCAGGTTTCTCAGGTGCCAAGTACAGGATGTGAGCAGCATCAGGTTTCTCAGGTGCCAAGTACAGGATGTGAGCAGCATCAGGTTTCTCAGGTGCCAAGTACAGGATGTGAGCAGCATCAGGTTTCTCAGGTGCCAAGTACAGGATGTGAGCAGCATCAGGTTTCTCAGGTGCCAAGTACAGGATGTGAGCAGCATCAGGTTTCTCAGGTGCCAAGTACAGGATGTGAGCAGCATCAGGTTTCTCAGGTGCCAAGTACAGGATGAGCAGCATCAGGTTTCTCAGGTGCCAAGTACAGGATGTGAGCAGCATCAGGTTTCTCAGGTGCCAAGGGATGTGAGCAGCATCAGGTTTCTCAGGTGCCATACAGGATGTGAGCAGCATCAGGTTTCTCAGGTGCCAAGTACAGGATGTGAGCAGCATCAGGTTTCTCAGGTGCCAAGTACAGGATGTGAGCAGCATCAGGTTTCTCAGGTGCCAAGTACAGGATGTGAGCAGCATCAGGTTTCTCAGGTGCCAAGTACAGGATGTGAGCAGCATCAGGTTTCTCAGGTGCCAAGTACAGGATGTGAGCAGCATCAGGTTTCTCAGGTGCCAAGTACAGGATGTGAGCAGCATCAGGTTTCTCAGGTGCCAAGTACAGGATGTGAGCAGCATCAGGTTTCTCAGGTGCCAAGTACAGGATGTGAGCAGCATCAGGTTTCTCAGGTGCCAAGTACAGGATGTGAGCAGCATCAGGTTTCTCAGGTGCCAAGTACAGGATGTGAGCAGCATCAGGTTTCTCAGGTGCCAAGTACAGGATGTGAGCAGCATCAGGTTTCTCAGGTGCCAAGTACAGGATGTGAGCAGCATCAGGTTTCTCAGGTGCCAAGTACAGGATGTGAGCAGCATCAGGTTTCTCAGGTGCCAAGTACAGGATGTGAGCAGCATCAGGTTTCTCAGGTGCCAAGTACAGGATGTGAGCAGCATCAGGTTTCTCAGGTGCCAGTACAGGATGTGAGCAGCATCAGGTTTCTCAGGTGCCAAGTACAGGATGTGAGCAGCATCAGGTTTCTCAGGTGCCAAGTGTGACAGGATGTGAGCAGCATCAGGTTTCTCAGGTGCCAAGTACAGGATGTGAGCAGCATCAGGTTTCTCAGGTGCCAAGTACAGGATGTGAGCAGCATCAGGTTTCTCAGGTGCCAAGTACAGGATGTGAGCAGCATCAGGTTTCTCAGGTGCCTAGTACAGGATGTGAGCAGCATCAGGTTTCTCAGGTGCCAAGTACAGGATGTGAGCAGCATCAGGTTTCTCAGGTGCCTAGTACAGGATGTGAGCAGCATCAGGTTTCTCAGGTGCCAAGTACAGGATGTGAGCAGCATCAGGTTTCTCAGGTGCCTAGTACAGGATGTGAGCAGCATCAGGTTTCTCAGGTGCCAAGTACAGGATGTGAGCAGCATCAGGTTTCTCAGGTGCCAAGTACAGGATGTGAGCAGCATCAGGTTTCTCAGGTGCCACAGGATGTGAGCAGCATCAGGAGGTGCCAAGTACAGGATGCAGCATCAGGTTTCTCAGGTGCCACAGGATGTGAGCACAGGATTCTCAGGTGCCAGCAGGATGTGAGCAGCATCAGGTTTCTCAGGTGCCAAGTACAGGATGTGAGCAGCATCAGGTTTCTCAGGTGCCAAGTACAGGATGTGAGCAGCATCAGGTTTCTCAGGTGCCAAGTACAGGATGTGAGCAGCATCAGGTTTCTCAGGTGCCAAGTACAGGATGTGAGCAGCATCAGGTTTCTCAGGTGCCAAGTACAGGATGTGAGCAGCATCAGGTTTCTCAGGTGCCAAGTACAGGATGTGAGCAGCATCAGGTTTCTCAGGTGCCAAGTACAGGATGTGAGCAGCATCAGGTTTCTCAGGTGCCAAGTACAGGATGTGAGCAGCATCAGGTTTCTCAGGTGCCAAGTACAGGATGTGAGCAGCATCAGGTTTCTCAGGTGCCAAGTACAGGATGTGAGCAGCATCAGGTTTCTCAGGTGCCAAGTACAGGATGTGAGCAGCATCAGGTTTCTCAGGTGCCAAGTACAGGATGTGAGCAGCATCAGGTTTCTCAGGTGCCAAGTACAGGATGTGAGCAGCATCAGGTTTCTCAGGTGCCAAGTACAGGATGTGAGCAGCATCAGGTTTCTCAGGTGCCAAGTACAGGATGTGAGCAGCATCAGGTTTCTCAGGTGCCAAGTACAGGATGTGAGCAGCATCAGGTTTCTCAGGTGCAGCATCAGGATTGAGCAGCATCAGGTTTCTCAGGTGCCAAGTACAGGATGTGAGCAGCATCAGGTTTCTCAGGTGCCAAGTACAGGATGTGAGCAGCATCAGGTTTCTCAGGTGCCAAGTACAGGATGTGAGCAGCATCAGGTTTCTCAGGTGCCAAGTACAGGATGTGAGCAGCATCAGGTTTCTCAGGTGCCAAGTACAGGATGTGAGCAGCATCAGGTTTCTCAGGTGCCAAGTACAGGATGTGAGCAGCATCAGGTTTCTCAGGTGCCAAGTACAGGATGTGAGCAGCATCAGGTTTCTCAGGTGCCTAGTACAGGATGTGAGCAGCATCAGGTTTCTCAGGTGCCAAGTACAGGATGTGAGCAGCATCAGGTTTCTCAGGTGCCAAGTACAGGATGTGAGCAGCATCAGGTTTCTCAGGTGCCTAGTACAGGATGTGAGCAGCATCAGGTTTCTCAGGTGCCAGTACAGGATGTGAGCAGCATCAGGTTTCTCAGGTGCCTAGTACAGGATGTGAGCAGCATCAGGTTTCTCAGGTGCCAAGTACAGGATGTGAGCAGCATCAGGTTTCTCAGGTGCCAAGTACAGGATGTGAGCAGCATCAGGTTTCTCAGGTGCCAAGTACAGGATGTGAGCAGCATCAGGTTTCTCAGGTGCCTAGTACAGGATGTGAGCAGCATCAGGTTTCTCAGGTGCCAAGTACAGGATGTGAGCAGCATCAGGTTTCTCAGGTGCCAAGTACAGGATGTGAGCAGCATCAGGTTTCTCAGGTGCCAAGTACAGGATGTGAGCAGCATCAGGTTTCTCAGGTGCCAAGTACAGGATGTGAGCAGCATCAGGTTTCTCAGGTGCCAAGTACAGGATGTGAGCAGCATCAGGTTTCTCAGGTGCCAAGTACAGGATGTGAGCAGCATCAGGTTTCTCAGGTGCCAAGTACAGGATGTGAGCAGCATCAGGTTTCTCAGGTGCCAAGTACAGGATGTGAGCAGCATCAGGTTTCTCAGGTGCCAAGTACAGGATGTGAGCAGCATCAGGTTTCTCAGGTGCCAAGTACAGGATGTGAGCAGCATCAGGTTTCTCAGGTGCCAAGTACAGGATGTGAGCAGCATCAGGTTTCTCAGGTGCCAAGTACAGGATGTGAGCAGCATCAGGTTTCTCAGGTGCCAAGTACAGGATGTGAGCAGCATCAGGTTTCTCAGGTGCCAAGTACAGGATGTGAGCAGCATCAGGTTTCTCAGGTGCCAAGTACAGGATGTGAGCAGCATCAGGTTTCTCAGGTGCAGCAGGATCATCAGGTTTCTCAGGTGCCAAGTACAGGATGTGAGCAGCATCAGGTTTCTCAGGTGCCTAGTACAGGATGTGAGCAGCATCAGGTTTCTCAGGTGCCAAGTACAGGATGTGAGCAGCATCAGGTTTCTCAGGTGCCTAGTACAGGATGTGAGCAGCATCAGGTTTCTCAGGTGCCAAGTACAGGATGTGAGCAGGATTTCTCAGGTGCCAGCAGCATCAGGTTTCTCAGGTGCCAAGTACAGGATGTGAGCAGCATCAGGTTTCTCAGGTGCCAAGTACAGGATGTGAGCAGCATCAGGTTTCTCAGGTGCCAAGTACAGGATGAGCAGCATCAGGTTTCTCAGGTGCCAGTACAGGATGTGAGCAGCATCAGGTTTCTCAGGTGCCAAGTACAGGATGTGAGCAGCATCAGGTTTCTCAGGTGCCAAGTACAGGATGTGAGCAGCATCAGGTTTCTCAGGTGCCTAGTACAGGATGTGAGCAGCATCAGGTTTCTCAGGTGCCAAGTACAGGATGTGAGCAGCATCAGGTTTCTCAGGTGCCTAGTACAGGATGTGAGCAGCATCAGGTTTCTCAGGTGCCAAGTACAGGATGTGAGCAGCATCAGGTTTCTCAGGTGCCAAGTACAGGATGTGAGCAGCATCAGGTTTCTCAGGTGCCAAGTACAGGATGTGAGCAGCATCAGGTTTCTCAGGTGCCTAGTACAGGATGTGAGCAGCATCAGGTTTCTCAGGTGCCAAGTACAGGATGTGAGCAGCATCAGGTTTCTCAGGTGCCTAGTACAGGATGTGAGCAGCATCAGGTTTCTCAGGTGCCAAGTACAGGATGTGAGCAGCATCAGGTTTCTCAGGTGCCAAGTACAGGATGTGAGCAGCATCAGGTTTCTCAGGTGCCAAGTACAGGATGTGAGCAGCATCAGGTTTCTCAGGTGCCAAGTACAGGATGTGAGCAGCATCAGGTTTCTCAGGTGCCAAGTACAGGATGTGAGCAGCATCAGGTTTCTCAGGTGCCAGGATGTGAGCAGCATAGGTTTCAGGATGTGAGCAGCATCAGGTTTCTCAGGTGCCAAGTACAGGATGTGAGCAGCATCAGGTTTCTCAGGTGCCAAGTACAGGATGTGAGCAGCATCAGGTTTCTCAGGTGCCAAGTACAGGATGTGAGCAGCATCAGGTTTCTCAGGTGCCAAGTACAGCATCAGGTTTCTGTGAGCAGCAGCATCAGGTTTCTCAGGTGCCAAGTACAGGATGTGAGCAGCATCAGGTTTCTCAGGTGCCAAGTACAGGATGTGAGCAGCATCAGGTTTCTCAGGTGCCAAGTACAGGATGTGAGCAGCATCAGGTTTCTCAGGTGCCAAGTACAGGATGTGAGCAGCATCAGGTTTCTCAGGTGCCTAGGATGTGAGCACAGGATGTGAGCAGCATCAGGTTTCTCAGGTGCCAAGTACAGGATGTGAGCAGCATCAGGTTTCTCAGGTGCCTAGTACAGGATGTGAGCAGCATCAGGTTTCTCAGGTGCCAAGTACAGGATGTGAGCAGCATCAGGTTTCTCAGGTGCCAAGTACAGGATGTGAGCAGCATCAGGTTTCTCAGGTGCCAAGTACAGGATGTGAGCAGCATCAGGTTTCTCAGGTGCCAAGGATGTGAGCAGGATGTGGAGCAGCATCAGGTTTCTCAGGTGCCTAGTACAGGATGTGAGCAGCATCAGGTTTCTCAGGTGCCAAGTACAGGATGTGAGCAGCATCAGGTTTCTCAGGTGCCTAGTACAGGATGTGAGCAGCATCAGGTTTCTCAGGTGCCAAGTACAGGATGTGAGCAGCATCAGGTTTCTCAGGTGCCTAGTACAGGATGTGAGCAGCATCAGGTTTCTCAGGTGCCAAGTACAGGATGTGAGCAGCATCAGGTTTCTCAGGTGCCAAGTACAGGATGTGAGCAGCATCAGGTTTCTCAGGTGCCAAGTACAGGATGTGAGCAGCATCAGGTTTCTCAGGTGCCAGGTACAGGATGTGAGCAGCATCAGGTTTCTCAGGTGCCAAGTACAGGATGTGAGCAGCATCAGGTTTCTCAGGTGCCAAGTACAGGATGTGAGCAGCATCAGGTTTCTCAGGTGCCAGTACAGGATGTGAGCAGCATCAGGTTTCTCAGGTGCCAAGTACAGGATGTGAGCAGCATCAGGTTTCTCAGGTGCCAAGTACAGGATGTGAGCAGCATCAGGTTTCTCAGGTGCCAAGTACAGGATGTGAGCAGCATCAGGTTTCTCAGGTGCCTAGTACAGGATGTGAGCAGCATCAGGTTTCTCAGGTGCCAAGTACAGGATGTGAGCAGCATCAGGTTTCTCAGGTGCCTAGTACAGGATGTGAGCAGCATCAGGTTTCTCAGGTGCCAAGTACAGGATGTGAGCAGCATCAGGTTTCTCAGGTGCCTAGTACAGGATGTGAGCAGCATCAGGTTTCTCAGGTGCCAAGTACAGGATGTGAGCAGCATCAGGTTTCTCAGGTGCCAAGTACAGGATGTGAGCAGCATCAGGTTTCTCAGGTGCCAAGTACAGGATGTGAGCAGCATCAGGTTTCTCAGGTGCCAAGTACAGGATGTGAGCAGCATCAGGTTTCTCAGGTGCCAAGTACAGGATGTGAGCAGCATCAGGTTTCTCAGGTGCCAAGTACAGGATGTGAGCAGCATCAGGTTTCTCAGGTGCCTAGTACAGGATGTGAGCAGCATCAGGTTTCTCAGGTGCCAAGTACAGGATGTGAGCAGCATCAGGTTTCTCAGGTGCCAAGTACAGGATGTGAGCAGCATCAGGTTTCTCAGGTGCCAAGTACAGGATGTGAGCAGCATCAGGTTTCTCAGGTGCCAAGTACAGGATGTGAGCAGCATCAGGTTTCTCAGGTGCCAAGTACAGGATGTGAGCAGCATCAGGTTTCTCAGGTGCCAAGTACAGGATGTGAGCAGCATCAGGTTTCTCAGGTGCCAAGTACAGGATGTGAGCAGCATCAGGTTTCTCAGGTGCCAAGTACAGGATGTGAGCAGCATCAGGTTTCTCAGGTGCCAAGTACAGGATGTGAGCAGCATCAGGTTTCTCAGGTGCCAAGTAGGATGTGAGCAGGGTTTCTCAGGTGTGTACAGGATGTGAGCAGCATCAGGTTTCTCAGGTGCCAAGTACAGGATGTGAGCAGCATCAGGTTTCTCAGGTGCCAAGTACAGGATGTGAGCAGCATCAGGTTTCTCAGGTGCCAAGTACAGGATGTGAGCAGCATCAGGTTTCTCAGGTGCCAAGTACAGGATGTGAGCAGCATCAGGTTTCTCAGGTGCCAAGTACAGGATGTGAGCAGCATCAGGTTTCTCAGGTGCCAGCAGGATGTGAGCAGCATCAGGTTTCTCAGGTGCCTAGTACAGGATGTGAGCAGCATCAGGTTTCTCAGGTGCCAAGTACAGGATGTGAGCAGCATCAGGTTTCTCAGGTGCCTAGTACAGGATGTGAGCAGCATCAGGTTTCTCAGGTGCCAAGTACAGGATGTGAGCAGCATCAGGTTTCTCAGGTGCCTAGTACAGGATGTGAGCAGCATCAGGTTTCTCAGGTGCCAAGTACAGGATGTGAGCAGCATCAGGTTTCTCAGGTGCCAAGTACAGGATGTGAGCAGCATCAGGTTTCTCAGGTGCCAAGTACAGGATGTGAGCAGCATCAGGTTTCTCAGGTGCCAAGTACAGGATGTGAGCAGGGTTTCTCAGGTGCCAAGTACAGGATGCAGCATCAGGTTTCTCAGGTGCCAAGTACAGGATGTGAGCAGCATCAGGTTTCTCAGGTGCCAAGTACAGGATGTGAGCAGCATCAGGTTTCTCAGGTGCCAGCAGGTTTCTCACAGGATGTGAGCAGCATCAGGTTTCTCAGGTGCCTAGTACAGGATGTGAGCAGCATCAGGTTTCTCAGGTGCCAAGTACAGGATGTGAGCAGCATCAGGTTTCTCAGGTGCCTAGTACAGGATGTGAGCAGCATCAGGTTTCTCAGGTGCCAGGATGTACAGGATGTTTCTCAGCAGCATCAGGTTTCTCAGGTGCCTAGTACAGGATGTGAGCAGCATCAGGTTTCTCAGGTGCCAAGTACAGGATGTGAGCAGCATCAGGTTTCTCAGGTGCCAAGTACAGGATGTGAGCAGCATCAGGTTTCTCAGGTGCCAAGTACAGGATGTGAGCAGCATCAGGTTTCTCAGGTGCCAAGTACAGGATGTGAGCAGCATCAGGTTTCTCAGGTGCCTAGTACAGGATGTGAGCAGCATCAGGTTTCTCAGGTGCCAAGTACAGGATGTGAGCAGCATCAGGTTTCTCAGGTGCCAAGTACAGGATGTGAGCAGCATCAGGTTTCTCAGGTGCCAAGTACAGGATGTGAGCAGCATCAGGTTTCTCAGGTGCCAAGTACAGGATGTGAGCAGCATCAGGTTTCTCAGGTGCCAAGTACAGGATGTGAGCAGCATCAGGTTTCTCAGGTGCCAAGTACAGGATGTGAGCAGCATCAGGTTTCTCAGGTGCCAAGTACAGGATGTGAGCAGCATCAGGTTTCTCAGGTGCCAAGTACAGGATGTGAGCAGCATCAGGTTTCTCAGGTGCCAAGTACAGGATGTGAGCAGCATCAGGTTTCTCAGGTGCCAAGTACAGGATGTGAGCAGCATCAGGTTTCTCAGGTGCCAAGTACAGGATGTGAGCAGCATCAGGTTTCTCAGGTGCCAAGTACAGGATGTGAGCAGCATCAGGTTTCTCAGGTGCCAAGTACAGGATGTGAGCAGCATCAGGTTTCTCAGGTGCCTAGTACAGGATGTGAGCAGCATCAGGTTTCTCAGGTGCCAAGTACAGGATGTGAGCAGCATCAGGTTTCTCAGGTGCCAGCATCAGGTTTCTCAGGTGCCTACAGGATGTGAGCAGCATCAGGTTTCTCAGGTGCCAAGTACAGGATGTGAGCAGCATCAGGTTTCTCAGGTGCCAAGTACAGGATGTGAGCAGCATCAGGTTTCTCAGGTGCCAAGTACAGGATGTGAGCAGCATCAGGTTTCTCAGGTGCCTAGTACAGGATGTGAGCAGCATCAGGTTTCTCAGGTGCCAAGTACAGGATGTGAGCAGCATCAGGTTTCTCAGGTGCCAAGTACAGGATGTGAGCAGCATCAGGTTTCTGCAGGTGGATGTGAGCAAGGTTTCTCACAGGATGTGAGCAGCATCAGGTTTCTCAGGTGCCAAGTACAGGATGTGAGCAGCATCAGGTTTCTCAGGTGCCAAGTACAGGATGTGAGCAGCATCAGGTTTCTCAGGTGCCAAGTACAGGATGTGAGCAGCATCAGGTTTCTCAGGTGCCAAGTACAGGATGTGAGCAGCATCAGGTTTCTCAGGTGCCAAGTACAGGATGTGAGCAGCATCAGGTTTCTCAGGTGCCAAGTACAGGATGTGAGCAGCATCAGGTTTCTCAGGTGCCTAGTACAGGATGTGAGCAGCATCAGGTTTCTCAGGTGCCAAGTACAGGATGTGAGCAGCATCAGGTTTCTCAGGTGCCAAGTACAGGATGTGAGCAGCATCAGGTTTCTCAGGTGCCAAGTACAGGATGTGAGCAGCATCAGGTTTCTCAGGTGCCAAGTACAGGATGTGAGCAGCATCAGGTTTCTCAGGTGCCAAGTACAGGATGTGAGCAGCATCAGGTTTCTCAGGTTTGTGAGCAGCATCAGGTTTCTCAGTTGCCTAGTACAGGATGTGAGCAGCATCAGGTTTCTCAGGTGCCAAGTACAGGATGTGAGCAGCATCAGGTTTCTCAGGTGCCAAGTACAGGATGTGAGCAGCATCAGGTTTCTCAGGTGCCAAGTACAGGATGTGAGCAGCATCAGGTTTCTCAGGTGCCAAGTACAGGAGGCAGCATCAGGACTTGGATATCTCTCTGCAGCACTCAGGTTTCTCAGGTGCCAATTACAGTGCATGTGACAACACATACCCCCCCCAGGTGCCACACACACACAAAACATACCCCCCACACACACACACACAAACATACCCCCCCACACACACACACACAAACAAACACACACACAAACAAACCCCTCCACCCCCAACACACACACACAAACATACCCCCCACACACACACACACACACAAACATACCCCCCCACACACACACAAAACATACCCCCCCCCCAACACACACACACAAACATACCCCCCCAACACACACACACAAACATACCCCCCCACACACACACACACACACACACACAAACATACCCCCCACCCCCACACACACACACAACAAACATACCCCCCCCACCCCCAACACACACACAAACATACCCCCCCACACACACACACAAACATACCCCCACCCCCAACACACACACACACAAACATACCCCCCCCACACACACACACACAAAACATACCCCCCCACCCCACACACACACACACACAAACATACCCCCAACCCCAACACACACACACAAACATACCCCCCCACCCCACACAACACACACACACAAAAACATACCCCTCCACCCCCAAACACACACACACAAAACATAAACATACCCTCCACCCCAAACACACACACACAAACATACCCCTCCAACCCCAACACACACACACAAACATACCCCTCCACCCCAAACACACACACACAAACATACCCCTCCACCCCAAACACACACACACAAACATACCCCTCCACCCCCCACACATCACACACACACATATCACGCACACATCACACACACATCACACACACATCACATCACACACACACACACACACATACCCCTCCACCCCACACACATCACACACACACACATCACATCACACACACATCACACACACACATCACACACACACACTTCACACACACATCACACACACATCACACACACACATCACACACACACACACATCACGCATCACACACACACACACACATCACACATCACACACACACACAAACATACCCCTCCACCCCACACATCACTCTCTCTAATTTTATGTTGTTGTTGACTTTCTGCCTGTCACACAGCAGTCCTCCACGGTGGACCTGATGATCAGAAGCATCTTACTGCAGCATGCTGGGAAATACAGCTGCCGGGCTCAGACCAGCGCCGACACTTTGTTTGCTGAGGCTGAAGTCCTTGTCAGAGGTGAGCTCATTATCTCTCAAGTCGACAGCAGGAACATGGGGCATTTGGGAAGCAGCCCGAACCTAAACTATCAGGGGGATGAGATAAAGCTGTGGATTAGTTGTTAGGGGGGCTAGTTTCTACCTACTACCTTGTTATCTGTAGGTTGGAGAGAGAGAGAAATAAATGCCCCTAATCCCCTGATCCAGGGTCATATTTTGTTTCATCCTCTAATTGTTAAGGTTAGGATTGATGCTAGGGTACATTTATCCTATACCAGCGGTTACGGTCACATTCAACCCTCCTCCTGACACTATCACTGCTTGCCTCCTGCTACATCACCCATGGAGGGTTACACTGGGTGATTGGTATTACACTGAAAATCCCCTTTCATTTTGACGGGATGAGGAGGGATGGAGGAAGAGGATGAGGAAGATGAAAAGGAGGAGGAATAAGAGGAGGATGAGGAAGAGGAGGAAGATGATGAAGAAGATTAGGTTGAGGAGGAAGAAGTGGCGGCAGATGAGTTAGATGATTAGGAGAAGGAGGGGAGGAGGACAGGAGGAGGAGGAGAAGGACAGGAGGAGGAGAGGAGGACAGGAGGACAGGAGGAGGAGGAGAAGGACAGGAGGAGGAGAGGAGGACAGGGAGAAGAGGACAGGACAGGAGGAATAGGATAAGGGGAGGAGGAGAAGAGGACAGGAGGAGGAGAGGAGGACAGGGAGAAGAGGACAGGACAGGAGGAGGAGGATAAGGGGAGGAGGAGAAGAGGACAGGGGGAGGAAGAGAGGAGGACAGGAGGAGAAGAGGAGAAGGGGAAGAGGACAGGGGGAGGACAGGAGGAGGAGGAGAGGAGGACAGGGGGAGAAGAGGAAAGGACAGGAGAAGGAGAGGAGGACAGGGGGAAGACAGGGGGAGGACAGGAGGAGGAGGAGAAGGACAGGGGGAAGACAGGAGGAGGAGGAGAAGGACAGGGAGAAGAGGACAGGACAGGAGGAGTAGGATAAGGGGAGGAGGAGAAGAGGACAGGGGGAGGAGAGGAGGACAGGGGGAAGACAGGAGGAGGACAGGAGGAGTAGGATAAGGGGAGGAGGAGAAGAGGACAGGGGGAGGAAGAGAGGAGGACAGGAGGAGAAGAGGAGAAGGGGAAGAGGACAGGGGGAGGACAGGAGGAGGAGGAGAGGAGGACAGGGGGAGAAGAGGAAAGGACAGGAGGAGGAGGAGGACAGGAGGAGAAGGAGGAGGACAGGAGGAGATGAGGACAGGAGGAGATGAGGACAGGAGGAGATGAGGACAGGAGGAGGAGGAGGGGGACAGGAGGAGGAGGAGGAGGAGGAGGAGGACAGGATGAGGAGGAGGAGGTGGAGGTGGAGGAGAGGAGGATAGGAGGAGATGAGGACAGGAGGAGGAGGGGGACAGGAGGTGGAGGTGGAGGAGAGGAGGACAGGAGAGGGAGGAGGACAGGAGGACAGGAGGAGGGATTTGTTTGAATAGAACTATTGGCCTGTTTGAATGTCTCAGCAGTCTCAGCAGGAGGAGGAGAAGGGGAGGAGGAGAAGAGGACAGGGGGAGGAGGAGAAGAGGGACAGGGGAGGAGGAGGACAAAAGGAGTAGGACAGGATTATAAGGGGAAGAGGAGAGGAGGACACGGGGAGGACAGGAGGAGGGGGAGAGGAGGACAGGGGGAGGACAGGAGGAGGGGAGAGGAGGACAGGGAGAAGAGGAAAGGACAGGTGGTGGAGGAGGAGGAGAACAGGGGGAGGAGGAGGACAGGGGAGGACAGGAGGAGGAGGAGGAGGACAGCAGGAGGAGGAGAAGAGAACAGGAGGAGCACAGGACTAGGAGAGGAGGACAGGGGGAGGAGGAGGAGGACAGGGGGAGGAGGAGAAGGACGGAGGAAAGAGGACAGGACGAGGAGGAGGAGGAGAACACAACAGGAGGTGGACAGGGGAAAAGGAAAGGACAGGAGGAGGAGAGGGAGGACAAGGGGAGGAGGAGGAGGACAGGAGGAGGAGGAGGAGGAGGACAGGAGGAGGAGGAGGACGAGGACAGGAGGCGGAGGAGGAGGACAGGCTGAGGAGGAGGACAGGAGAAGGAGGAGAGGAGGACAGGGGGAGAAGAGGACAGGAGAAGAGGAGGACAGGAGGAGGAGGAGGATGACAGCAGGAGGAGGAGAAGAGAACAGGAGGAGGACAGGACTAGGAGAGGAGGACAGGGGAGGGAGGAGGAGGACAGGGGGAGGAGGAGGACAGGGGGAGAAGAGGACAGGAGACAGGAGGACAGGAGGAGGAGGAGGACAGGAGGAGGAGGAGAGGAGGACAGTGGGAAGAGGAAAGGACAGGAGGAGGAGGAGGCCAGGGGGAGGAGTACAGGAGGACAGGAGGAGGAGGAGGAGGAGAACTGGGGGAGGAGGACAGGGGGAGGACAGGAGAAGGTGAAGAGGAGAACAGGAGGAGGAAGAGGACAGCAGGAGGAGGAGAAGAGAACAGGAGGAGGACAGGACTAGGAGAGGAGGACGGGGGGAAGAGGAGGAGGACAGGGGGAGGAGGAGAAGGACGGGGAGAAGAGGACAGGAGAAGGAGGAGAACATGACGAGGAGGAGGAGGACAGGAGGAGGAGGAGGATGACAGGCGGAGAAGGAGGACAGGGGGAGGAGGAGGACAGGAGAAGGAGGAGAGGAGGACAGGGGGAGAAGAGGACAGGAGAAGAGGAGGACAGGAGGAGGAGGACAGCAGGAGGAGGAGAAGAGAACAGGAGGAGGACAGGACTAGGAGAGGAGGAAAGGGGGAGGAGGACAGGGAGAGGCGGCGGAGGACAGGGGGAGGAGGAGAAGGACAGGGGGAGGGGGAGGAGGACAGGGGGAGGGGGAGGAGGACAGGGGGAGAAGAGGACAGGAGAAGAGGAGGACAGGAGAAGAGGAGGACAGGAGGAGGAGGAGGACAGGAGGAGGAGGAGGACAGGAGGAGGGGAGGAGGATAGGAGGAGGACAGGAGGAGGGATTTGTTTGAATAGAACCAAGTATTGGCCTGTTTGAATGTCTCAGCAGGTCACTATTTTGTCTCCTGCTGCATCACCCATGGAGGGCCCTTAACAGGCCCTTTTAGTGAAAAGATGAGATGATCTTCCTTCCCTGAGCTACACTCTAATGTCTGAATCTGAATCCCACCATGATGTATTCTCCACCATTCAGATGACTTATTAAACCACCATGCCACACAGCTCGCTCATAGTCCTCTCAATAGACATGAGAATCACACAGGAATCAAATGGAGCTCAATGACACCCTAATGATTTCCTAAATTCTGTTAACTCACTCGTGTACAGTGATTTGACGGTTTCATACACCTGGGTTTTAATGACTGACTGACTGCTGTGGAGCAGAACCTATTAAGGGCCAGACAGACCAGACAGACCAGACAGACCAGACAGGCCAGACAGACCAGACAGGCCAGACAGACCAGACAGGCCAGACAGGCCAGACAGACCAGACAGGCCAGACAGACCAGACAGGCCAGACAGGCCAGACAGGCCAGACAGACCAGACAGACCAGACAGACCAGACAGACCAGACAGACCAGACAGGCCAGACAGACCAGACAGGCCAGACAGACCAGACAGGCCAGACAGACCAGACAGACCAGACAGACCAGACAGGCCAGACAGACCAGACAGACCAGACAGGCCAGACAGACCAGACAGACCAGACAGGCCAGACAGACCAGACAGACCAGACAGACCAGACAGACCAGACAGGCCAGACAGACCAGACAGGCCAGACAGACCAGACAGGGATGAGTATTTCACGCTGTTTATCCAGACTAAAAAAACAATCCTCCTCTACTGGTTAGCTAGTTCCCATGGCGACACAGAATGCATATTAAATATTAATATCCCTCCTCAGAATGCAAATGTAACTTTCAAACCAAACCTTTTATGGACCCTTCTCTGAGATACACAGCGTTGGTTTTCATTGGCCAGCACCAGCTGTCAGGAGGGGTTGATTTCCAGCGTGTCTCTCACGACTCCTCCTGTCCTCTCCTTCAAACTTTTTGGAATGTATGTTTGTATGTGTTGCACCACTTGCAGATTACACATACTTCAGATGAAGCTGCTGAGGTAAGCATATGTTTGACAGTTTGAAACTGGAGAAGGGTCCACATCCACACCATCACATAATCATGAAGGGATTGAAATGAAAACCTCATTCGTATTCATTTTAAGACCAAATTCGCAAGCCTGGGCACCCTCCAGGCCTCCCACTTCTTGTGTTGTGTTTTAACTTTGAATGAAAACAAGGGGGTTGAGACCTGTGCCACTTTGGGCTGGCCTTCTGGGCAAGGTGAGTCTTTAGTTGAGTCCTGTGCCGCTTTGGGCTGGCCTTCTGGGCAAGGTGAGTCTTTAGTTGAGTCCTGTGCCGCTTTGGGCTGGCCTTCTGGGCAAGGTGAGTCTTTAGTTGAGTCCTGTGCCGCTTTGGGCTGGCCTTCTGGGCAAGGTGAGTCTTTAGTTGAGTCCTGTGCCGCTTTGGGCTGGCCTTCTGGGCAAGGTGAGTCTTTAGTTGAGTCCTGTGCCGCTTTGGGCTGGCCTTCTGGGCAAGGTGAGTCTTTAGTTGAGTCCTGTGCCGCTTTGGGCTGGCCTTCTGGGCAAGGTGAGTCTTTAGTTGAGTCCTGTGCCGCTTTGGGCTGGCCTTCTGGGCAAGGTGAGTCTTTAGTTGAGTCCTGTGCCGCTTTGGGCTGGCCTTCTGGGCAAGGTGAGTCTTTAGTTGAGTCCTGTGCCGCTTTGGGCTGGCCTTCTGGGCAAGGTGAGTCTTTAGTTGAGTCCTGTGCCGCTTTGGGCTGGCCTTCTGGGCAAGGTGAGTCTGTCTCCACCAGTATCTCAGGTTCCCTCTAAATCATAATTTATACTGTTTCCCCCAGTATCTCAGGTTCCCTCTAGATCAGACACAACCACAACTGGTACAGATTCAGGTTCCCTCTAGATCAGATTGTCTCCACCAGTATCTCAGGTTCCCTCTAAATCTGACTGTCTCCACCAGTATCTCAGGTTCCCTCTAAATCTGACTGTCTCCACCAGTATCTCAGGTTCCCTCTAAATCTGACTGTCTCCACCAGTATCTCAGGTTCCCTCTAAATCAGACTGTCTCCACCAATATTTCAGGTTCCCTCTAAATCAGACTGTCTCCACCAATATTTCAGGTTCCCTCTAAATCAGACTGTCTCCACCAGTATCTCAGGTTCCCTCTAAATCATAATTTATACTGTCTCCAACAGTATAAAATCGTATTTGTCACATGCTTGGTAACAACCGGTGTGGACTAACTAACTACTATCTATCCTACCCTGTCTTTCTAAGGTCTTCGAAAGCCAAGTGAACAAACAGATTACCGACCATTTCGAATCCCGCCATACCTTCTTCACTATGCAATCTGGTTTCAGAGCTGGTCATGGGTGCACCTCAGCCACGCTCAAGGTTCTAAACGACATCATAACCGCCATCGATAAGAGACATTACTGTGCAGCCATATTCATCGACCTGGCAAAGGCTTTCGACTCTGTCAATTACAACATTCTTATTGGCAGACTCGACAGCCTTGGTTTCTCAAATGATTGCCTACCCTGGTTTACCAACTACTTCTCAGACAGAGTTCAGTGTGTCAAATCGGAGGGCCTGTTGTCCAGATCTCTTGAAGTCTCTATGGGGGTGCCACAGGGTTCAACCCTCGGGCCGACTCTCTTCTCTGTATACATCAATGATGTTGCTCTTGCTGCTGGTGATTCTCTGATACACCTCTACACAGACGACACCATTCTGTATACTTCTAGCCCCTCTTTGGACACTGTGTTAACTAACCTCCAGACGAGCTTCAATGCCATACAACTCTCCTTCCATGGCCTCCAACTGCTCTTAAATGCAAGTAAAACTAAAGGCATGCTATTCAACCGATCGCTGCCTGCACCTGGCTGCCCGTCCAGCATCACTACTTTGGACGGTTCAGACATAGAATACGTGAACAACTACAAATACCTCGGTGTCTGGTTAGACTGTAAACTCTCCTTCCAGACTCATTAAGCATCTCCAATCCAAAATTAAATCTAGAATTGGCTTCCTATATCACAGCAAAGCATCCTTCTCTCATGCTGCCAAACATACCCTCGTAAAACTGACCATCCTACCGATCCTCGACTTCGGTGATGTCATCTATAAAATAGCCTCCAACACTCTACTCAACAAACTGAATGCAGTCTATACCAGTGCCATTTATTTTGTCACCAAAGCCCCATATACTACCCACCACTGTGACCTGTACGCTCTCGTTGGCTGGCCCTCGCTTTATACTCGTCGCCAACCCCACTGGCTCCAGGTCATCTACAAGTCTCTGCTAAGTAAAGCCCTAGCCCTATCTCAGCTCACTGGTCACCATAGCAGCACCCACTCGTAGCACGTACTGCAGCGGGTATATCTCACTGGTCACCCACTATGCCAATTCCTCCTTTGGTCGTCTTCCCTTCCAGTTCTCTGCTGCCAATGACTGGAACGAACTGCAACAGGGCTGAGTACAGGGCTGAGCACGCACCCTTGTGGGGCATCTGTATAGAAGATCAGCGAAGTGGAGGTTTCGCACCTTCAGCAAACCTGGGCAAACTATCAGGAAATCCAGAATCCAGTTGCGTAGGGTGGGGTTCAGACCCAGAGCCCCGAGCTTATTGATGAGCTTGGAGGGTACTATGGTGTTGAAAGCTGAGCTATAGTCAATGATTGAATCATCTGTGGATCTATTGGGGTGGTAAACAAATTGAAGTGGGTCTGGGGTGTCAGGTAAGGTAGAGGTGATATTATCTTTAGCCTCTCAAAGCACTTCATCATGACATAAGTGAGTGCTACAGGGTGACAGTCATTTAGTTCAGTTACTTTTGTTTTCTTGGGTACAGGAACAATGGTGGACATCTTGAAGCTTGTGCGGACAGCAGACTGGGATAGAGAGAGACTGAATATGTTGAATATGTCAAATTTGCTTTGTTAAATAATAATAAAGGCGGCCTCAGGATATGTGGTTTACAGTTTGCAAAAAGTCCAGTGTTCCTTGAGGGTCATCGTGGTATCGACTTGAGGGGGAATACATTTGGTGGTGAGTTATTCTAGGTCGGGTGAACAAAAGGTCTTGAGTTGCTGTTATTTTTTTATTTCAACTGAATTTAACCAGTTGACCAGTTGAGAACAAGTTCTCATTTACAACTGCGACCTGGCCAAGATAAAGCAAAGCAGTGCGACAAAAACAACAACACAGAGATACACATGAGATATTAACACTGGATTGAAAGATGTGCAGATGAGGATGTGCAAGTAGAAATACTGGTGCTCAAAAGGGCAGAAAAACAAAAACAAATATGGGGATGATGTAGTTGTGTGGGCTATTTACATATGGGCTGTGTACAGCTGCAGCAATCGGTAAGCTGCTCTGACAGCTGATGCTTAAAGTTAGTGGGGGAGATATAATTCTCCAACTACATTGATTTTTGCAATTCGTTCCAATCATTGGCAGCAGAGAACTGGAAGGAAAGGAGGCCAAAGGAGGTGTTGGCTTTGGGAATGACCAGTGAAATATACCTGCTGGAGCTTGTGATACAGGTGGGTGTTGCTATGGTGACCAGTGAACTGAGATAAGGTGGAGCTTTACATAGCAAAGACTTATAGATGACCTGGAGCCAGTGGGTTTGGCGACAAATATGTAACGAGGACCAGCCAACGAGAGCATACAGGTCACAGTGGTGGGTAGTATATGGGGCTTTGGAATGCCAAACGGATGGCACTGTGACCGAAGTCAAGGATTGGTAGGATAATCAGTTTTACGATGGTATGTTTGGCAGCGAGAGTGAAGGAGCCTTTGTTGCAAAATAGGAAGCTGAAAAGGATTCTTTGCTGCAGGAGGGACTGGTGAACTTCACAAAATAGACCGCATCATGAGGGAGGAAAATTATGTGGATATATTGAAGCAACATCTCAAGATTTCAGTCAGGAAGTTCAAGCTTGGTCACAAATGGGTCTTCCAAATGCACAATGACCTCAAGCATACATCCAAAGTTGTGGCTAAATGGCTTAAGGACAACAAAGTCAAGGTATGGAGTGGCCATCACAAAGCCCTGAACTCAATCCCATGTTAAATTTGTTGGCAGAACTGAAAAGTGTGTGTGAGCAAGGAGGCCTACAAACCTGACTCAGTTACACCAGCTCTGTCAGGAGGAATGGGCCAAAATTCACCCAACTTATTGTGGGAAGCTTGTGGAAGGTGTGACCAGATTTTCTTGGTCTCTATGTTTTTGGTTGGATAGGTTTCTAAATTTCTCTCCGTCTCTCTCTTTGTCTCTCTCTCTCTCTCTCTCTCTCTCTCTCTCTCTCTCTCTCTCTCTCTCTCTAAATCTCCCTCTAGGCCCCCCAGGACCCCCTGGTGTGGTGATAGTAGAGGAGATCATGGACACTACAGCCACCCTGTCGTGGAGTGGAGGGGTGGACAACCACAGCCCCATCAGCAGCTACAATCTCCAGGCCCGGAGCCCTTTTTCCCTGGGCTGGCAGACCCTCAGGACAGGTATGGATGCTGTCCTGTTTTAGGCCAGAGATGTTTAGCTCCATAGGGGATGTATTGCATTGTGGAAACCGATATGGAGGCCAGAGATGTTAAGTTGCATACAGGATATATTGGCTTGTGGAAACCGATATGGAAGGAAATATAAACTCTAGACTTCGAATGTCCCCGACTGGAGACCAATGCTGGATGTGCATTGTTTTGTTCTTGTCCATGATGATGTATTCATTGTAACTGTAATTTCCTGTTCAGAACTTGGCTGTTGTTCAACAGAACTTAATAAAAACAAGTCTCTGGAGCTCAAAAGGTAATTTCAGTGGTCTAAATTACATGCAGAATTATGTCAGATTTTACCAGAAAATTAACCTCTATCCATTAAGAATGGCAAAGCTGATTCCTGAGGTGGCAATGAGAAACCACAGGATTTTTACTGAGCTGTCTCTATTTCATTGGGTTTATTTCCCCGTACCATGACAGTAATAGCGTATAATTATCTGTTCATGTCAGAGGATGACTGCTGACTCAGTACGTGTAATCTGCACCGCTACTGCTTCTGCGTTGGGAGGATAAGAATAATAGAAAAGTTTAGAGCTCCATAATGAATCATGTCCATAGATTTAGGATGATTCACAATAACTGTGGCCCAAATGACACCCTATTCCCTAGATAGAACATTACTTTTGACTAGAGCCCTATGGTGATCCCTATGGGCTCTGGTCAAATGTAGTGCACAAGTGAATAAGGTGCCATTTGGGATACAACCTTTTCATTTTGTTATTTTACATTAAGCCTTGTTCAACAACACAGACTGGGAAGAAAGGCCATTAGGCCTTGATCAACAACACAGACTGGGAAGAAAGGCCATTAGGCCTTGATCAACAACACAGACTGGGAAGAAAGGCCATTAGGCCTTGTTCAACAACACAGACTGGGAAGAAAGGCCATTAGGCCTTGTTCAACAACACAGACTGGGAAGAAAGGCCATTAGGCCTTGATCAACAACACAGACTGGGAAGAAAGGCCATTAGGCCTTGTTCAACAACACAGACTGGGAAGAAAGGCCATTAGGCCTTGTTCAACAACACAGACTGGGAAGAAAGGCCATTAGGCCTTGATCAACAACACAGACTGGGAAGAAAGGCCATTAGGCCTTGTTCAACAACACAGACTGGGAAGAAAGGCCATTAGGCCTTGTTCAACAACACAGACTGGGAAGAAAGGCCATTAGGCCTTGTTCAACAACACAGACTGGGAAGAAAGGCCATTAAGCCTTGTTCAACAACACAGACTGGGAAGAAAGGCCATTAAGCCTTGTTCAACAACACAGACTGGGAAGAAAGGCCATTCTGCTATTGTTTTTATCATTAGCTTGCTTGCTATCTAACTGTCGTCGATGCATTTCTAGCTGAAATAGTTCGCAATGACTACTTTTAAATTACAGCCCCGTGAAGGAGGTGCTAATGAACATTGTTCAGTGCCTCTGTGTTCAGTTTATTCCAAATGTAATGGTATTGTGAGCTTCCATAGTATCCCGTTCAATGTAGAGCACAGTAAAAGGTGGTTGGTGGCGGTACGTCATGACAACTTTACTGTCACCAAACACGCAAAGGTGTGTAGTACACATTTTGTCGCGAGTGACATAGTTGAGGGAAAAATTGGGGGTGACAATACCTGAAAAAGGGTGTTGTTCCTACAGTCTTTGCGTGGAACTAGCACATTCGAAAGAGACCTGGTGTTTGGGAAAGAAGACTGAAACCTCCTGCTTCGACTGAGGAGGATGAGGAACAAGGTGCGCTGCCTATGGACCTTGCCGTCTCCGATCAGGTCCAGACACATGATTACTGTGCCGTCTCCGATCAGGTCCAGACACATGATTACTGTGCCTTCTCTGATCAGGTCCAGACACATGATTACTGTGCCTTCTCTGATCAGGTCCAGACACATGATTACTGTGCCGTCTCCGATCAGGTCCAGACACATGATTACCGTGCAGTCTCTGATCAGGTCCAGACACATGATTACTGTGCCGTCTCCGATCAGGTCCAGACACATGATTACCGTGCAGTCTCTGATCCGGTCCAGACACATGATTACCGTGCAGTCTCTGATCCGGTCCAGACACATGATTACCGTGCAGTCTCTGATCCGGTCCAGACACATGATTACCGTGCAGTCCCTGATCCGGTCCAGACACATGATTACCGTGCAGTCCCTGACCCCGCAGCCCTGGACATGGCAAACCATAAGCACGTAAGAGAAATTGAGGAGCTTCGATCCAAGCTGGAGAAACTGACCACCCAACACGGCTTTGGTCTACAGCGATTTGCTGGTTCTGACGAGGATATACATTTTTACACAAGGTACAGTAATCATTCATGACTTTATTGTCCCCATGGGGAAATTTTGTTTCAGCGTCATGTACACATTTAAAGTGGCATTTAAATACAAAACAAAATTGACAATACAACCTTCATAACAGTTACATACCAATAAAACATTTTTAATAAACAGACTAGCCTGGTGGCCTTACTGACTCGATAGGAACATTAGCCCGAGCTATTTAGGAGGGATGGTACAAATGACTGTCTAGTTGTTTTTCCTGCTGAGGGTTGCCCTATACCATATTTATTATTATCAAGTATTACTATTGTTTATTTACTATGAATTATTATCCCAAAGTCCATCTTACATTTAAGAACATGTTCACTGTTATTTAAATTAAACACTGAAGTGATAGATGTGCAGAAGATGAGTGTGCAAGTAGCCGTACTGGGGTGCAATGGAGCTAAATAAATAACAATATGCTGATGAGGCATGTCATGACGTTGCCCTCTTTGGGTACAGCAAGCCCCACCCCCTCTCCCTGTCTCCTACACCCAGGCTGCTGTGGTCAGAGAGAGGTTGTAAATTCCTGGAGGAGATTATCTCCTCATGGCCACAGTATAGAGACAGAGTGCATTTTCATAGAGAACAAAGGAATTTCTTCCACCTCACAGAACTGGAGAACCAAACTTAATTTATGTTCTGGAGAAGGTATAAAAGATCTGTGAAGAATCCAGCTAAGAACTGGTCCGTTTGGTACAATTTTGTGAAACTCATGGGAGTTGGTGGGACCCCGTTCCCAGACAGGTTAACTAAATCAGAGGACCGCCCATGAGCACAGTTAGGACCTGGCGTCATGAGAAAGCTTTTTCTGCTCTCCCGAATAAAACCCCCACTTTGAAAATTTCTCAACAGACCATGTTGTTCTCAATTACGAGAGGACAAAGGTTGCAGACCAGCTTACCTCGATAGCGAGAGGGACAAGGTTTGAGACCAGACTGCTGAATATTTTAACCATCCCACATGTTTAAACTCTTAGACTATTGATACCGACAGAAAAAGAACAAGTCTTTGATATTAATTACTAGTCTGCCGACAACCACCAAAACATCTATTCTATAACGACATGAATGAATGTCACTCTGAACTCCCCATTCTAAGAGAGAGAGAGAGGACGGACAGACTCTCCAACAGAAACTTTTCAACAGAGACCCGACGACACACTGAGCGTAAATATATATATTGATTGCAATTATTCCCGAATGAGTGAGCGTTCATGTGCAAAGGATTTGTAATGAACTTCGTCTGCTGTTAGAAGAAACTCAGACCGAAATGCAGCGTGTAGGTTACTCATGACTTTTAATGAAGCGAATACGGTACATGAAATAACGGAAGAAGAAAACAACAAACGAATGAAACTAATACAGCCTATCTGGTGACTAACATTAAGACAGGTACAATCACCCACGAAATACAACGCGCACTCAGGCTACCTAAATACGGTTCCCAATCCGAGACAACTAGAATCAGCTGACTCCAATTAGGAATCGCCTCAGGCAGCCAAGCCTAACTAGACACACCCCTAATAATACACACTCCCAATTAATACAAACCCTAATACGAAAATACAACATATAAACCCATGTCACACCCTGGCCTACCCAAACATATAACAAAAACACAAGATACAATGACCAAGGCGTGACAGGATTAGCATTTCAATTGTTATAATTATCAACTCTGTGTTGTTTTCTCAGTCGACCCCTACTTCCCTTTTGTAAACCAAGCCACGATGCTGGTTTATCCCACTAGGGAAACTCCGTTATCATTTCCTTGTAACTATCTACTGTTTGTGTGAATTTGCATTTCTGTGAATAACTTAGTTAGTAAACAAATGATTTTAAGACAATTGATGTATGGATGAGTCATAGTGAAGACTTGGTTCGTGTAGTTAACCAACAATTTACGATGTTTGGAATGACACTTAAAAAAATATATTTAACGTTTATTTAACCAAGTAGGCAAGTTGAGAACAAGTTCTCATTTACAATTGCGACCTGGCCAAGATAAAGCAAAGCAGTTCTACACATACAATGATACAGAGTTACACATGGAGTAAAACAAACATACAGTCAATAATACAGTATAAACAAGTCTATATACGATGTGAGCAAATGAGGTAAGGGGGGTAAAGGTAAAAAAAGGCCATGGTGGCAAAGTAAATACAATATAGCAAGTAAAACACTGGAATGGTAGATTTGCAATGGAACAATGTGCAAAGTAGAAATAAAAATAATGGGGTGCAAAGGAGCGAAACAAATAAAATAAATAAATAAATAAAATAAATACAGTAGGGAAAGAGGTAGTTGTTTGGGCTAAATTATAGGTGGGCTATGTACAAGTGCAGTAATCTGTGATCTGCTCTGACAGTTGGTGCTTAAAGCTAATGAGGGAGATAAGTGTTTCCAGTTTCAGAGATTTTTGTAGTTCGTTCCAGTCATTGGCAGCAGAGAACTAGAAGGAGAGGCGGCCAAAGAAAGAATTGGTTTTGGGGGTGACCAGAGAGATATACCTGCTGGAGCGCGTGCTACAGGTGGGTGATGCTATAGTGACCAGCGGGCTGAGATAAGGGGGGACTTTACCGAGCAGGGTCTTGTAGATGACATGGAGCCAGTGGTTTTGGCGACGAGTATGAAGCGAGGACCAGCCAACGAGAGCGTACATGTTGCAATGGTGGGTAGTATATGGGGCTTTGGTGACAAAACGGATTGCACTGTGATAGACTGCATCCAATTTGTTGAGTAGGGTATTGGAGGCTATTTTGTAAATGACGTCGCCAAAGTCGAGGATTGGTAGGATAGTCAGTTTTACAAGGGTATGTTTGGCAGCATGAGTGAAGGATGCTTTGTTGCGAAATAGGAAGCCAATTCTAGATTTAACTTTGGATTGGAGATGTTTGATGTGGGTCTGGAAGGAGAGTTTACAGTCTAACCAGACACCTAGGTATTTGTAGTCGTCCACATATTCTAAGTCAGAGCCGTCCAGAGTAGTGATGTTGGACAGGCGGGCAGGTGCAGGCAGCGATCGGTTGAAGAGCATGCATTTAGTTTTACTTGTATTTAAGAGCAATTGGAGGCCAAGGAAGGAGAGTTGTATGGCATTGAAGCTTGCCTTGACTAACATGAGGTAAAGAAGAATTCATTAATCAGAAGACTATTGATTAGATATGAAAATATCTGAAAAGTAATATTAGGAAAATTATAACTTTGTGATCGGAATATTATTCTTGTTGCCCCGACTTCCTAGTTAATTACAGTTACATGATTAATCAGTTTAATCGCATAATGCTAATTACAGTGAATCTTTGATGAAAAACTAAAAGTCTTCAGTTAAGCATAGTAAAGACATGACAGGTAGATTGGATGGGCTATTTATTAATAATAATTACTTAAAAATCATACAATGTGATTTTCTGGATTTTTGTTTTAGATTCCGTCTCTCACAGTTGAAGTGTACCTATGATAAAAATTACAGACCTCTACATGCTTTGTAAGTAGGAAAACCTGCAAAATCATCAGTGTGTCAAATACTTATTCTCCCCACTGTACATCTTGAACCCCTTTTCATTCTTGCGAGTCACGGAGGCTGATGTAGATTGGTAGAGGCAGTCCCTATTCTTTCTGGGCCCTGGTCAAGAACCCTATTCCTTCTGGGCCCTGGTCAAGAACCCTATTCCTTCTGGGCCCTGGTCAAGAACCCTATTCCTTCTGGTTCCTGGTCAAGAACCCTATTCCTTATGGGCCCTGGTCAAGAACCCAATTCCTTATGGGCCCTGGTCAAGAACCCTATTCCTTCTGGGCCCTGGTCAAGAACCCTATTCCTTCTGGGCCCTGGTCAAGAACCCTATTCCCTTTGGGCCCTGGTCAAGAACCCTATTCCCTTTGGGCCCTGGTCAAGAACCCTATTCCTTCTGGGCCCTGGTCAAGAACCCTATTCCCTTTGGGCCCTGGTCAAGAACCCTATTCCCTTTGGGCCCTGGTCAAGAACCCTATTCCCTTTGGGCCCTGGTCAAGAACCCTATTCCCTTTTGGCCCTGGTCAAGAACCCTATTCCTTATGGGCCCTGATCAAATGTCCTGTTTAATTCTGAGCCAACATCTCTGTTCTCCACTGATGTATTTTGACTGTTCTGGCCCTGTTTATCATGCAGTTCTGGTCATGAATGTCTCTCTATCTCCCCTCTCCCTCCGTCCTCTCCAGACCCAGAGCCAGTGACAGGGGACATGGAGTCAGCCATGGCTGTGGACCTGAACCCCTGGGTGGACTATGAATTCAGGGTGGTGGCCAGCAACGCTATCGGGACAGGAGACCCCAGTGCCCCATCCAGAGGGGTCCGGACTAAAGAAGCAGGTAACTTTAGTGTGTGTGTGTGTGTGTGTGTGTGTGTGTGTGTGTGTGTGTGTGTGTGTGTGTGTGTGTGTGTGTGTGTGTGTGTGTGTGTGTGTGTGTGTGTGTGTGTGTGTGTGTGTGTGTGTGTGTGTGTGTGTGTGTGTGTGTGTGTGTGAGAAACTGTGCCACCAACACCACCTCTGTGGGTCCCTCATGATGGAATATAGCTCCCCTTCAGGTGTTGGAGGTCTGGGTTGGGGTGTGGGCCTAGCAGGTGTTGGAAGTCTGGGTTGGGGTGTGGGCCTATCAGTTATTGTTCTGGGTTGGGGTGTGGGTCTAGGTGTTGGAGGTCTGCATAAGAGCGTCTGCTAAATGACTTAAATGTAATGTAATGTAATGTCTGGGTTGGGGTGTGGGTCTAGCAGGTGGAGGTCTGGGTTGGGGTGTGGGCCTAGCAGGTGGAGGTTGGGGTGTGGGCCTAGCAGGTGGAGGTCTGGGTTGGGGTGTGGGCCTAGCAGGTGGAGGTCTGGGTTGGAGTGTGGGCCTAGCAGGTGGAGGTCTGGGTTGGGGTGTGGGCCTAGCAGGTGGAGGTCTGGGTTGGGGTGTGGGCCTAGCAGGTGGAGGAATGGTTGGGGTGTGGGCCTAGCAGGTGGAGGTCTGGTTGGGGTGTGGGTCCAGCTGGGTGAGAACATATAGTATAACTGACTACAGTTCAATCCAAAAATATTTTTTCTCTCACTAAGCGAAAGCATCATGTTTAACTGACATGTTTTTCTTACTCAACTAGCAAAACAAAAGAACATGTCTCGGCAGTATACTATTTCTAAAATAGAAATATGCAAAGCATTCATGAAATCAGTATCTCCTGTTAAAAACGCAATGCTGGAGTTGTGTAAAGCTTGCCGCCATTGGACTAGGGAGCAGTGGAAATGCGTTCTCTGGAGTGATTAATCACTACTCTTCACCATCTGGTAGTCCGATGGACAAATCTGGGTTTGGCGGATGCCAGGAGAACGCTACCTGCCCCAATGCATAGTCCCAACTGTAAAGTTTGGTGGATGAGGAATGATTGTCTGGGCCTGTTTTTCATGGTTTGGACTAGGCCCCTTAGTTCCACTAAAATTATATGTTTTTATGTTTTATTAAACCGTTTGTAGGGGGTGAATTAGCTTTAATATTGCAGCTAGATTGTAGCTTCCATCAATGTAATTGTCTGCAACATCTCCAATCACCCAACATCAGTACCAGTCTCACTCATACTCTTGTGGCTGAATGTAATGAAATCAAATCCAATCGAATCAAATGTTATTTGTCACTTGCGCCGAATGCAAGTCGTGGCCAAAAGTCTTGAGAATTCACACAAAAATGAATTTCCACAACGTTTGCTGCTTCAGTGTCTTTAGATATTTTTGTCAGATGTTACTATGGAAGACTGAAGTATAATTGCAAGCATTTCATAAGTGTCAAAGGCTTTTATTGACAATTATATGAAGTTGATGCAGAGTCAATATTTGCATTGTTGACCCTTCTTTTTCAAGACCTCTGCAATCCGCCCTAGCACGCCGTCAATTAACTTCTGGGCCACATCCTGACTGATGGCAGCCCATTCTTGCACAATCAATGCTTGGAGTTTGTCAGAATTTGTGGGTTTTTGTTTGTCCACCCAACTCTTGAGGATTGACCATAAGTTCTCAATGGGATTAAGGTCTGGGGAGTTTCCTGGCCATAGATCCAAAATATTTATGTTTTGTTCCCCGAGCCACTTAGTTATCACTTTTGCCTTATGGGAAGGTGCTCCATCATGCTGGAAATGGCATTGTTTGTCACCAAACTGTTCCTGGATTGTTGGGAGAAGTTGTCTCGGGGGATGTGTTGGTACCATTCTTTATTCATGGCTGTGTTCTTAGGCAACATTGTGAGTGAGCCCAGTCCCTTGGCTGAGAAGCAACCCCACACATGAATGGTCTCAGGATGCTTTACTGTTGGCATGACATAGGACTGATGGTAGCGCTCACCTTGTCTTCTCCAGACAAGCTTTTTCCCCAAATAATCGGGAATGGGTTTCATCATAGAAAATGACTTTACCCCAGTCCTCAGCAGTCCAAACCCTTTACCTTTTGCAGAACATGAGCCTGTCCCTGATGTTTTTCCTGGAGAGGTGGCTTCTTTGCTGCCCTTCTTGACACCAGGCCATCCTCCAAAATGGCCTGGAGTATATGCAAATTGCCATCTTACAAACTGAGGCAGCAGACTGTGAAAATTTATATTTGTGTCATTCTCAAAACTTTTGGCCACGACTGTATACCTTACAGTGAAATGCTGACTAACAAGCCCTTTACCAACAATGCATTTCTAAGAAAAATCAGTGTTAAGAAAATATTTATTAAAATAACCTGAAGTAAAAAATAAATTAATCAAAAAGCAACAATAAAACAACAGTAGCGAGGCTATATGCAGGGGGTACCGTTACAGAGTCAATGTGGAGGTTATATACAGGGGGTACCGGTACAGAGTCAATGTGGAGGCTATATACAGGGTGTTACGGTACAGAGTCAATGTGGAGGCTATATACAGGGGGTACCGGTACAGAGTCAATGTGGAGGCTATATACAGGTGGTACCGGTACAGAGTCACTGTGGAGGCTATATACAGGGGGTACCGGTACAGAGTCAATGTGGAGGCTATATACAGGGGGTACCGGTACAGAGTCAATGTGGAGGCTATATACAGGGTGTTACGGTACAGAGTCAATGTGGAGGCTATCAATAGGCTAGGTGGTACCGGTACAGAGTCACTGTGGGTACAGAGTCAATGTGGAGGCTATATACAGGTGGTACCGGTACAGAGTCACTGTGGAGGCTATATACAGGGGGTACCGGTACAGAGTCAATGTGGAGGCTATATGCAGGGGTACCGGTACAGAGTCAATGTGGAGGCTATATACAGGGGGTACCGGTCAATGTACAGAGTCAATGTGGAGGCTATATGCAGGGGGTACCGGTACAGAGTCAATGTGGAGGCTATATGCAGGGGGTACCGGTACAGAGTCAATGTGGAGGCTATATACAGGGATACAAGGGGTACGGTTACACAGTCAATGTGGAGGCTATATACAGGGGGTAGCGGTACAGAGTCAATGTGGATGCTATGTACAGGGGGTACCGTTACAGAGTCAATGTGGAGGCTATATACAGGGGGAACCAGTACAGAGTCAATGTGGAGGCTATATGCAGGGGGTACTGGTACAGAGTCAATGTGCGGGGCACCAGTTAGTCTAGGTAATTGTGGTAATATGAACCTGTAGGTAGAGGTAAAGTGACTACACATAGATAAACAGAGAGTAGCATCAGCGTAAAAAGGTGGTGGGTGACATTGGGTAGCCATTTGATTAGCTGTTGAAGAGTCTTGGGGGTAGAAGCTGTTCAGAAGCCTCTAGGACCCAGACTTGGCACTCCGGTACCGGTAGCAGAGAGAACAGTCTATGGAGTCTTTGACAATTTTTCGGCCCTTCCTCTGACACCACCTTGTATAGAGGTCCTGGCAGGATGCTTACCCTAGTGATGAACTGGGCTATACGCACTACCTACCCTCTGTAGTGTCTTGCGCTCAGAGGCCAAGCAGTTGCCATACGAGGCAGTGATGCAACCAGTCAGGATGCCCTCCCTGCAGCAATGTTCCAACATCTAGTGGAAAGCCTTACCAGAAGAGTGGAGGCTGTTATAGCAGCAATGTTCCAACATCTAGTGGAAAGCCTTACCAGAAGAGTGGAGGCTGTTATAGCAGCAATGTTCCAACATCTAGTGGAAAGCCTTACCAGAAGAGTGGAGGCTGTTATAGCAGCAATGTTCCTACATCTAGTGGAAAGCCTTACCAGAAGAGTGGAGGCTGTTACAGCAGTAAAGGGGGGACCAAACACCATATTAATACCTATGGTTTTGGAATGAGATGTTGGATGAGGAGGTGTCCATGAGATGTTGGATGAGGAGGTGTCCATGAGATGTTGGATGAGGAGGTGTCTATGAGATGTTGGATGAGGAGGTGTCCATGAGATGTTGGATGAGGAGGTGTCCATGAGATGTTGGATGAGGAGGTGTCCATGAGAAGGTTGGATGAGGAGGTGTCCATGAGATGTCGGATGAGGAGGTGTCCATGAGATGTCGGATGAGGAGGTGTCTATGAGAAGGTTGGATGAGGAGGTGTCCATGAGATGTTGGATGAGGAGGTGTCCATGAGATGTTGGATGAGGAGGTGTCCATGAGATGTTGGATGAGGAGGTGTCCATGAGATGTTGGATGAGGAGGTGTCCATGAGATGTTGGATGAGGAGGTGTCCATGAGATGTTGGATGAGGAGGTGTCCATGAGATGTTGGATGAGGAGGTGTCCATGAGATGTTGGATGAGGTGTCCATGAGATGTTGGATGAGGTGTCTATGAGATGTTGGATGAGGAGGTGTCCATGAGAAGGTTGGATGAGGAGGTGTCCATGAGATGTTGGATGAGGAGGTGTCCATGAGATGTTGGATGAGGAGGTGTCCATGAGATGTTGGATGAGGTGTCTATGAGAAGGTTGGATGAGGAGGTGTCCATGAGAAGGTTGGATGAGGAGGTGTCCATGAGATGTTGGATGAGGAGGTGTCTATGAGATGTTGGATGAGGAGGTGTCTATGAGATGTTGGATGAGGAGGTGTCCATGAGATGTTGGATGAGGAGGTGTCCATGAGATGTTAGATGAGGTGTCTATGAGAAGGCTGGATGAGGAGGTGTCTATGAGATGTTGGATGAGGAGGTGTCCATGAGATGTTGGATGAGGAGGTGTCTATGAGATGTTGGATGAGGAGGTGTCCATGAGATGTTGGATGAGGAGGTGTCTATGAGATGTTGGATGAGGAGGTGTCTATGAGATGTTGGATGAGGAGGTGTCTATGAGATGTTGGATGAGGAGGTGTCTATGAGATGTTGGAGAGGAGGTGTCTATGAGAAGGCTGGATGAGGAGGTGTCTATGAGATGTTGGATGAGGAGGTGTCTATGAGATGTTGGATGAGGAGGTGTCTATGAGATGTTGGATGAGGAGGTGTCTATGAGATGTTGGATGAGGAGGTGTCTATGAGATGTTGGATGAGGTGTCTATGAGATGTTGGATGAGGAGGTGTCTATGAGATGTTGGATGAGGAGGTGTCTATGAGATGTTGGATGAGGAGGTGTCTATGAGATGTTGGATGAGGAGGTGTCTATGAGATGTTGGATGAGGAGGTGTCCATGAGATGTTGGATGAGGTGGTGTCTATGAGATGTTGGATGAGGAGGTGTCCATGAGATGTTGGATGAGGTGTCTATGAGAAGGCTGGATGAGGAGGTGTCTATGAGAAGTCTGGATGAGGAGGTGTCTATAAGATGTTGGATGAGGTGTCCATGAGATGTTGGATGAGGAGGTGTCTATAAGATGTTGGATGAGGAGGTGTCTATGAGATGTTGGATGAGGAGGTGTCCATGAGATGTTGGATGAGGAGGTGTCTATGAGATGTTGGATGAGGTGTCTATGAGATGTTGGATGAGGAGGTGTCTATGAGATGTTGGATGAGGAGTGTCCATGAGATGTTGGATGAGGAGGTGTCCATGAGATGTTGGATGAGGAGGTGTCCATGAGATGTTGGATGAGGAGGTGTCTATGAGATGTTGGATGAGGAGGTGTCTATGAGATGTTAGATGAGGTGTCTATGAGATGTTGGATGAGGAGGTGTCTATGAGATGTTGGATGAGGAGGTGTCTATGAGATGTTGGATGAGGAGGTGTCTATGAGATGTTAGATGAGGTGTCTATGAGAAGGCTGGATGAGGAGGTGTCTATGAGATGTTGGATGAGGTGGTGTCTATGAGATGTTGGATGAGGTGTCTATGAGATGTTGGATGAGGAGGTGTCTATGAGATGTTGGATGAGGAGGTGTCTATGAGATGTTGGATGAGGAGGTGTCTATGAGATGTTGGATGAGGAGGTGTCCATGAGATGTTGGATGAGGAGGTGTCTATGAGATGTTGGATGAGGAGGTGTCTATGAGATGTTGGATGAGGTGGTGTCTATGAGATGTTGGATGAGGAGGTGTCTATGAGATGTTGGATGAGGTGTCCATGAGATGTTGGATGAGGAGGTGTCTATGAGATGTTGGATGAGGAGGTGTCTATGAGATGTTGGATGAGGTGTCTATGAGATGTTGGATGAGGAGGTGTCTATAAGATGTTGGATGAGGAGGTGTCTATGAGATGTTGGATGAGGAGGTGTCTATGAGATGTTGGATGAGGAGGTGTCTATGAGATGTTAGATGAGGTGTCTATGAGATGTTGGATGAGGAGGTGTCTATGAGATGTTGGATGAGGAGGTGTCTATGAGATGTTGGATGAGGAGGTGTCTATGAGATGTTAGATGAGGTGTCTATGAGAAGGCTGGATGAGGAGGTGTCTATGAGATGTTGGATGAGGAGGTGTCTATGAGATGTTGGATGAGGAGGTGTCTATGAGATGTTGGATGAGGAGGTGTCTATGAGATGTTGGATGAGGAGGTGTCTATGAGATGTTGGATGAGGTGGTGTCTATGAGATGTTGGATGAGGAGGTGTCTATGAGATGTTGGATGAGGTGTCTATGAGAAGGCTGGATGAGGAGGTGTCTATGAGATGTTGGATGAGGTGGTGTCTATGAGATGTTGGATGAGGTGTCTATGAGATGTCTGGATGAGGAGGTGTCTATAAGATGTTGGATGAGGAGGTGTCTATGAGATGTTGGATGAGGAGGTGTCTATGAGATGTTGGATGAGGAGGTGTCTATGAGATGGTTGGATGAGGAGGTGTCTGAGATGGTTGGATGAGGAGGTGTCTATGAGATGTTAGATGAGGTGTCTATGAGAAGGCTGGATGAGGAGGTGTCTATGAGATGTTGGATGAGGAGGTGTCTATGAGATGTTGGATGAGGAGGTGTCTATGAGATGTTGGATGAGGAGGTGTCTATGAGATGTTAGATGAGGTGTCTATGAGAAGTTGGATGAGGAGGTGTCTATGAGATGTTGGATGAGGAGGTGTCTATGAGATGTTGGATGAGGAGGTGTCTATGAGATGTTAGATGAGGTGTCTATGAGATGTTTATGAGATGTTGGATGAGGAGGTGTCTATGAGATGTTGGATGAGGAGGTGTCTATGAGATGTTGGATGAGGAGGTGTCTATAAGATGTTGGATGAGGAGGTGTCTATGAGATGTTGGATGAGGAGCTGTCTATGAGATGTTAGATGAGGTGTCTATGAGATGTTGGATGAGGAGGTGTCTATGAGATGTTGGATGAGGAGGTGTCTATGAGATGTTGGATGAGGAGGTGTCTATAAGATGTTGGATGAGGAGGTGTCTATGAGATGTTGGATGAGGAGGTGTCTATGAGATGTTAGATGAGGTGTCTATGAGATGTTAGATGAGGTGTCTATGAGATGTTGGATGAGGAGGTGTCTATGAGATGTTGGATGAGGAGGTGTCTATGAGATGTTGGATGAGGAGGTGTCTATGAGATGTTGGATGAGGAGGTGTCTATGAGATGTTGGATGAGGTGTCTATGAGAAGGCTGGATGAGGAGGTGTCTATGAGATGTTGGATGAGGAGGTGTCTATGAGATGTTGGATGAGGAGGTGTCTATGAGATGTTGGATGAGGAGGTGTCTATGAGATGGTTGGATGAGGAGGTGTCTGAGATGGTTGGATGAGGAGGTGTCTATGAGATGTTAGATGAGGTGTCTATGAGAAGGCTGGATGAGGAGGTGTCTATGAGATGTTGGATGAGGAGGTGTCTATGAGATGTTGGATGAGGAGGTGTCTATGAGATGTTGGATGAGGAGGTGTCTATGAGATGTTGGATGAGGTGTCTATGAGAAGGCTGGATGAGGAGGTGTCTATGAGATGTTGGATGAGGAGGTGTCTATGAGATGTTGGATGAGGTGGTGTCTATGAGATGTTGGATGAGGTGTCTAGGTGTCTATGAGATGTTGGATGAGGAGGTGTCTATGAGATGTTGGATGAGGTGTCTATGAGATGTTGGATGAGGAGGTGTCTATGAGATGTTGGATGAGGAGGTGTCTATAAGATGTTGGATGAGGAGGTGTCTATGAGATGTTGGATGAGGAGGTGTCTATGAGATGTTGGATGAGGTGTCTATGAGATGTTGGATGAGGAGGTGTCTTATCCAGATGAGGAGGTGTCTACAAATTGGATGAGGATTCACCTGTTGGATGAGGAGGTGTCTATGAGATGTTGGATGAGAGGTGTCTATCCTAGGTATGAGAGGAGGTGTCTGATGGTTGGATGAGGAGGTGTCTATGAGATGTTGGATGAGGTGGTGTCTATGTTAGATGTGTCTATGAGATGAGGATGAGGTGTCTATGAGATGTTGGATGAGGAGGTGTCTATGAGATGTTGGATGAGGAGGTGTCTATGAGATGTTATGAACAGGTGTCTATGAGAAGTTGGATGAGGAGGTGTCTATGAGAAGGCTGGATGAGGAGGTGTCTATGAGATGTTGGATGAGGTGGTGTCTATGAGATGTTGGATGAGGTGTCTATGAGAAGGCTGGATGAGGAGGTGTCTATAAGATGTTGGATGAGGAGGTGTCTATGAGATGTTGGATGAGGAGGTGTCCATGAGATGTTGGATGAGGAGGTGTCTATGAGATGTTGGATGAGGAGGTGTCTATGAGATGTTGGATGAGGAGATGTTGGATGGGTGTCTATGAGATGTTGGATGAGGAGGTGTCTATGAGATGTTAGATGAGGTGTCTATGAGATGTTGGATGAGGAGGTGTCTATGAGATGTTGGATGAGGAGGTGTCTATGAGATGTTGGATGAGGAGGTGTCTATGAGATGTTAGATGAGGTGTCTATGAGATGTTGGATGAGGAGGTGTCTATGAGATGTTAGATGAGGAGGTGTCTATGAGATGTTGGATGAGGAGGTGTCTATGAGATGTTGGATGAGGAGGTGTCTATGAGATGTTAGATGAGGTGTCTATGAGATGTTGGATGAGGAGGTGTCTATGAGATGTTGGATGAGGAGGTGTCTATGAGATGTTAGATGAGGTGTCTATGAGATGTTAGATGAGGTGTCTATGAGAAGGCTGGATGTGGAGGTGTCTATGAGATGTTGGATGAGGAGGTGTCTATGAGATGTTGGATGAGGAGGTGTCTATGAGATGTTAGATGAGGTGTCTATGAGATGTTGGATGAGGAGGTGTCTATGAGATGTTAGATGAGAGTGTCTATGAGATGTTGGGATGAGAGAGGTGTCTATGATGGGCTTCTTGGGATGTCACCGATGGTATGATGAGGAGGTGTCTATGAGATGTTGGATGAGGAGGTGTCTATGAGATGTTAGATGAGGTGTCTATGAGATGTTGGATGAGGAGGTGTCTATGAGATGTTAGATGAGGTGTCTATGAGAAGGCTGGATGAGGAGGTGTCTATGAGATGTTGGATGAGGTGGTGTCCACCCACTGTATATTATGAACAGTGATTCTCTTTTTTTTCTTTTTTTTAACTCTACTTTTACGATTCCGTTTGGGCTTCTTGGGACAAGAGCTATGGGTCACCGATACGGTAGTGGTATGGGCTTCTTGGGACCAGAGCTATGGGTCACCGATACGGTAGTGGTATGGGCTTCTTGGGACCAGAGCTATGGGTCACCGATACGGTAGTGGTATGGGCTTCTTGGGACCAGAGCTATGGGTCACCGATACGGTAGTGGTATGGGCTTCTTGGGACCAGAGCTATGGGTCACCGATACGGTAGTGGTATGGGCTTCTTGGGACCAGAGCTATGGGTCACCCATACGGTAGTGGTATGGGCTTCTTGGGACAAGAGCTATGGGTCACCGATACGGTAGTGGTATTGAAGCTTGTATTTTCCATATTTCAACTCGTCTTGAGTCTCTTCAAATGAGTAGATCTATGGGTTGAGCAGAGTAAAACTGACTTGGTAAATAACAGTCAACTCGGGTCTTGCAGGAGATATGACGTGTGATGGCTGGTGTTGTTTTCTTGTGTCCAAAACTTCCAGTTCCCTCGGTGGCCCCAGCTAACGTCAGTGGAGGGAACGGCCGCAGGCATGAACTGGTCACCTCCTGGGAGGTAAGGGCCTGTTTTAACCTCTAATCCTCAACAACACTGCCCTCGCTAGCTCAGATACACACACTCACACACTCACTCACTCTCACACACACAGATACACACACTCACTCACTCTCTCACACACTAATCCTAGTCCTCTTAACCCCACTCCATAAAACAGAACTCTCCTATCTCAGGCGCTTTAGTGTCGTGACTTTCATTAATCTGATGACTGTTATGTATTTATTCCACTAACTATGTTTAATTGTTACCCGATTCAATTAATCACATAACAATTAACTCATTAGGAATTTGGGGCACCATGGAAGAAGTTGTTAATGAATTACTATGTCCCAAATTAAACTCAAGAATATATACAGTTGATATATATACAAATATACTACATACAGTTGAAGTCGGAAGTTTACATAAACGTTAGCCAAATACATTTAAACTCAGTTTTTCACAATTCCTGGCATATAATCCTAGTAACAATTCCCTGTTTTAGGTCGGTTAGGATCACCACTTTATTTTAAGAATGTGAAATGTCAGAATAATAGAAGAGAGAATGATTTATTTCAGCCTTAATTTCTTTCATACCATTCCCAGTGGGTCAGAAGTTTACATACAGTCAATTAGTATTTGGTATCATTGTATTTAAACTGTTTAACGTAGGTCAAATGGTTCGGGTTGCCTTCCACAAGCTTCCCACAATAAGTTGGGTGAATTTGGCCCATTCCTCCTGACAGAGCTGGTGTAAATGAGTCAGGTTTGTAGGCCTCCTTGCTCGCACACGCTTTTTCATTTCTGCCCACTGTCACGCCCTGACCTTAGAGAGCCTTTTTATGTCTCTATTTGGTTTGGTCAGGGTGTGATTTGGGGTGGGCATTCTATGTTTTTGTCTTCTATGATTTTGTATTTCTATGTTTTGGCCGGGTATGGTTCTCAATCAGGGACCACTGTCTATCGTTGTCTCTGATTGGGAACCATACTTAGGTTGCCCTTTCCCTCCTCTCAGTGTGGGAAGTTAACTTTGTTTGTGGCACATAGCCCTTAAGCTCCACGGTTGTTTTTGTATTGTTTATTGTGTTTGTCGGCATCATCCTAACCCTAAAAAAATGAATATGTACGCCCACCACGCTGCGCTTTGGTCCTCTTCATTTGACGGCCGTGACACAAACAAATGTTCTATAGGGTTGAGGTTAGGGCTTTGTGATGGCCACTCCAATACCTTGACTTTGTTGTCCACAACTTTGGAAGTATGCTTGGGGTCATTGTCCATTTGGAATACCCATTTGCGACCAAGCTTTAGCTTCTTAAGGTATAGGGGGCAGCATTTTCACTTTTGGATAAATAGCGTGCCCAATTTCAACTTCCTGCTACTCATGCCAAGAATATAAGATATGCATATTATTGGTAGATTTGGATAGATCTAAAACTGTTTGAATCATGTCTGTGAGTATAACCGAAATTATGTAGCAGGCAAAACCCGGAGGACTAACCGTTCAGAATTTTAAAAAATTGAGGTCTCTGTTCAGTGAGTTCTCATTGGCAAACGATATTTCTTAGGAACTTGTTTTCAGTTCCTACTGCGTCCACTGGATGTCACCAGTCTTTGGGATTTGGTTGAGGTTATTAATTTGTGCAATGAAAGAGTAGGGCCAACTAGGAACTGCATAACACTGTTGAGAGTTGCGCAAGACTTGAAAAGTAGCTTGGTTTGTTATGTTCCTGTATTGAACACAGATAGACCTGTCTTCAATTTGATCAATTATTAACGTTTAAAAATACCTAAAGTTGTATTACAAAAGTAGGTTGAAATATTTTGGCAAAGTTTATAGGCAACTTTTGAAATATTTTGTAGTGACGTTGCACATTTTGGAAGCTGTTTTTTTCTGGATCAAACGGGCCAAATAAATTTACATTTTGGATATATATGGACGGAATTAATCGAACAAAAGGACCAATTGTGATGTTTATGGGACATATTGGAGTGCCAACAAAAGAAGCTTGTCAAAGGTAATGCCTATTTATATTTCATTTCAGCGTGGATATGGATATCAGCCCAACATAATCACATGGATATCAGCCCAACATAATCACATCAATATCAGCCCAACATAATCACATGGATATCAGCCCAACATAATCACATCAATATCAGCCCAACATAATCACATGCATATCAGCCCAACATAATCACATGGATATCAGCCCAACATAATCACATGGATATCAGCCCAACATAATCACATGGATATCAGCCCAACATAATCACATGGATATCAGCCCAACATAATGGCATAATCACAACATAATCAATATATCAGCCCAACATAATCACATGGATATCAGCCCAACATAATCACATCAATATCAGCCCAACATAATCATATGGATATCATCCAACATAATCACATGGATATCATAATCACATCAATATCAGCCCAACATAATCACATGGATATCAGCCCAACATAATCACCCAACATAATCACATGGATATCAGCCCAACATAATCACATCAATATCAGCCCAACATAATCACATGGATATCAGCCCAACATAATCACATGGATATCAGCCCAACATAATCACATGGATATCAGCCCAACATAATCACATGGATATCAGCCCAACATAATCACATGGATATCAGCCCAACATAATCACATGGATATCAGCCCAACATAATCACATGGATATCAGCCCAACATAATCACATGCATATCAGCCCAACATAATCACATGGATATCAGCCCAACATAATCACATGGATATCAGCCCAACATAATCACATGGATATCAGCCCAACATAATCACATGCATATCAGCCCAACATAATCACATGGATATCAGCCCAACATAATCACATGGATATCAGCCCAACATAATCACATGGATATCAGCCCAACATAATCACATGCATATCAGCCCAACATAATCACATGGATATCAACATAATCACATGGATATCATAATCATATGGATATCAGCCCAACATAATCACATGGATATCAGCCCAACATAATCACATGCATATCAGCCCAACATAATCACATGGATATCAGCCCAACATAATCACATGGATATCAGCCCAACATAATCACATGGATATCAGCCCAACCGAATCACATGGATATCAGCCCAACATAATCATATGTGTGGTTCTGGCATACTGTATGGCTTAAATGCATATCAAAACAATTGCTATATCCCCCTCTTACTATGTAAAACGTTTATATAAATCTAATAAATTATTATTTATATTGATTCAATGTAGTTTTCCCTGCTTGTGAAGGGAACTAGTTTTCCTCTCTGCAGTGATTTGATTTATACAGTAGTCAGTTTCAGTTCATATTTAGCTGTTATTTAGTGGAAAATGTGGGTAATATTTGGTACCGTCTCTTACAAGATTGTTTCGTACCAAATGGCAGTTGGTGGTGTTTGTTTCAGGTGACCTGCTTTAACAAGGGACAAACCTGTTACTGCAACATTATTGAAAGCTGTTACATGTTTGTTGTCATCTGATGGACTGTATTGTTGTGAGCAGGCAGGTCTGTTGGTAGTTTTTAGTTAGTGTGTGTGGTGCCTGCATGTGAGTTTTTTAGTCTTATCTGCAGCAGTGTGGAATGGATGATTATGAATCTGTGGTCTCCATAGAGAGCAGTAATGATCATTAACCTTCAGTCTCCATCCAATCCCCCATAACGCCATGCAGGGATGTTTAGGAACATCTGCTGTCCCTCTTCTTCTTTACAATGCTGCTACAAAACTTCATAAATCTCCCACCATGTTACCACCATATTAGTGTGGAATGTTTGTCATCTGAGAGAGCACCTTTGGCTCTATCTGAAGAGTAGTGGTGAGAGAGAATTGCCTGAGTGTCAAATGGCACCCTAGTGCACTATTTTTGACCAGGCCCATAAAGATTTGTTCAAAAGTAGTTTACTATATTGGGAATAGGGTGCCATTTGGGATGCAGCATTGTGATTGTGCAGAGGAAAGGAGGTGTAGACAAGTGAACAAAGCTGTAGCATATGAAATGGGGGCAGTTAAAGGTGCTATTGACTGGGGAACGAGGGACCAGATGTGGATGTAGGTGATGGATATTCTCATTAAGTACATTATGCAGGTTCAACTGTCACTGGGGCTGTGTCCCTATATATCCCTTAGGGTTCATGGTCAAAGGTAGTGCACTATATACGGAATAGAGTGCCATTTGGGTCGCAAAGAAGGAAAATAATATTCACATTGAGGAGAAGTACACCTCAGTGTAGCATTATGGGGGTCATATGATGTGGATCAGCCCAGGTTCCATATAGCATTATGGGGGTCATATGATGTGGATCAGCCCAGGTTCCATATAGCATTATGGGGGTCATATGCCCAGGATCCATATAGCATTATGGGGGTCATATGCCCAGGATCCATATAGCAGGATGGGGGTCATATGCCCAGGTTCCATATAGCATTATGGGGGTCATATGCCCAGGTTCCATCTAGCATTATGGGGGTCATATGCCCAGGATCCATATAGCAGGATGGGGGTCATATGCCCAGGATCCATATAGCATTATGGGGGTCATATGCCCAGGATCCATATAGCATTATGGGGGTCATATGATGTGGATCCATATAGCATTATGGGGGTCATATGCCCAGGTTCCATATAGCAGGATGGGGGTCATATGCCCAGGATCCATATAGCATTATGGGGGTCACATGATGTGGATCCATATAGCATTATGGGGGTCATATGATGTGGATCCATATAGCATTATGGGGGTCATATGCCCAGGTTCCATATAGCAGGATGGGGGTCATATGCCCAGGATCCATATAGCATTATGGGGGTCATATGCCCAGGATCCATATAGCATTATGGGGGTCATATGATGTGGATCCATATAGCATTATGGGGGTCATATGCCCAGGTGTGAGGGGAACCACCTCAGGGCCTGATCAGGCCCTACCCAAACAAGGGCACTGTTTCATCCACCTCTGCCTGCTGCCTCCCTACCACTGAGGAAGTACAGCTCCCCTCAAAATGGTGGAACAAACTCCATATAGCAGGATGGGGTCATATGCCCAGGATCCATATAGCATTATGGGGGTCATATGCCCAGGATCCATATAGCATTATGGGGGTCATATGATGTGGATCCATATAGCATTATGGGGGTCATATGCCCAGGTTCCATATAGCATTATGGGGGTCATATGCCCAGGTTCCATATAGCATTATGGGGGTCATATGCCCAGGATCCATATAGCATTATGGGGGTCATATGCCCAGGTTCCATATAGCATTATGGGGGTCATATGCCCAGGTTCCATATAGCATTATGGGGGTCATATGCCCAGGTTCCATATAGCATTATGGGGGTCATATGCCCAGGTTCCATATAGCATTATGGGGGTCATATGCCCAGGTTCCATATAGCATTATGGGGGTCATATGCCCAGGTTCCATATAGCATTATGGGGTCATATGCCCAGGATCCATATAGCATTATGGGGGTCATATGCCCAGGATCCATATAGCATTATGGGGGTCATATGCCCAGGTTCGATATAGCATTATGGGGGTCATATGCCCAGGTTCCATATAGCAGGATGTTTATCAGCCCAGGTTCCATATAGCAGGATGTTTACCAGCCCAGGATCCATATAGCAGGATGTTTATCAGCCCAGGTTCCATATAGCAGGATGTTTATCAGCCCAGGATCCATATAGCAGGATGTTTATCAGCCCAGGTTCCATATAGCAGGATGTTTATCAGCCCAGGTTCCATATAGCAGGATGTTTATCTGGGCTGTTAGGCGGTGCTCTGCTGTTAGGCGGTGTTCTGATATTAGGCGGTGCTCTGCTGTTAGGCGGTGTTCTGATATTAGGCGGTGCTCTGCTGTTAGGCGGTAATCTGATGTTAGAAGGTGCCCTGCTGTTCAGCGGTGAACCTCTCAGGAAGAGGCCTCCCGAGTGACGCAGTGGTCTAAGGCACTGCAATGGCGCAGTGGTCTAAGGCACTGCAATGGCGCAGTGGTCTAAGGCACTGCAATGGCGCAGTGGTCTAAGGCACTGCAATGGCGCAGTGGTCTAAGGCACTGCAATGGCGCAGTGGTCTAAGGCACTGCAATGGCGCAGTGGTCTAAGGCACTGCAATGGCGCAGTGGTCTAAGGCACTGCAATGACGCAGTGGTCTAAGGCACTGCAATGGCGCAGTGCTAGCTGCACCACTATAGATCCTTGTTCAATCTCAGGCTGTGTTGAAGCCGGCCGCGACTGGGAGACCCATGAGGTGGCACACAATTGGCCAAGCGTCGAATGGGTTTGGTGAGGGTTTGGCCGGCCGGGTTGTCCTTGTACCTCGCACTCTAGCGACTCCTGTGGTGGGCCAGGTGCATGCACGCTGACACAGTCACCAGGTGTACAATGTGTCCTCCGGCACATTGATGCGGCTGGCTTCCGGGTAAAGCTAGCATTGTGTCAAGAAGCAGTGTGGCAAGGCAGGGTCGTGTTTCTGAGGACGCACGGCTCTCAGCCTTTTTCTCTCCCGAGTCCGTACGGGAGTTACAGTGATGGGGCAAGACTGTAACCAATTGGATATCACAAAATTGGGGAGACAAACAGGAAATACATTTAAAACAGTTTTTATTATAATAAATACAAATAACCTCTCAGGAAGGTCATTAGACTACCAACAGAATAATCACTACACTTTATATCTGCATCTATGCTGACAGTTCATTTATCTGGATCTATGCTGACATTTTAAGTACAAACCACTATAAATGTTTGTTCAAAAAGTACCAGTAGCACAAAATGGTGTCGGGTTAAGGCTATCTTGATCCGCGAGTGCTTTGTGGTTTTTTGCATGTGGTTATGATTACGCTTTATAACATTTACTTAAAAATATGTGAATGTAGCACAATAGCATTTGTTATGGAATAAGAGATCATTTTAAACAGAGAGACCACATTGGATGCATGTTTGTGTTCTTTCCTAAAGAGACCTGCTCCACATTTTAATGGAATCTATTAGACAAGATAGGTATTTAATCGAAAAATGTTAAATGCCAGAATTAAATCTTTGTCTAAATGAAATAAAGTGACAAACACCTGCACAGTCGGTGTCTTGGCATCAGGTCTGTCGGTCATTATGTAATATGATGATTTGCAACAGGCTTTAGAATGATAGTGTCCGCTCCAGGCGTGAGCCAAATGATCCAGCTCTGCCGAGGGAGAGTGGAGGTGGAGGGAGTTGGAACTCACAACTCAATCCTCCATGAGGACCAATCACCATGGCTGGATAATTAACTAACTACGGTGTTCCTAGAAAACGGATTAGCTTCCATCAAACTGTCATTATCAGAGCTGGCTAGGGGGAGGGGGCTGCTTAGACTAGGCTGGCTACGGGGGGGTCTGCTGGGGCTGGCTGGCTGGGGGGCTGCTGGAGCTAGGCTGGTTGGGAGGGGCTAAGGCTAGACTGGCTAGGAGGGGGGCTGCTAAGGTTAGGCTGGCTAGGGGGCTGATAGGGATAGGCTGGTTGGGAGGGGCTAGGCTGACTAGGAGGGGGCTGCTAAGGTTAGGCTGGCAAGGGGGGCTGCTAGGGATAGGCTGGCTAGGGGGCTGCTAAGGTTAGGCTGGCTTAGGGATAGGCTGGCTAGGGGGCTGCTAGGGTTAGGCTGGGAGGGGGGCTGCTAAGGTTAGGCTGGCTAGGGCGGGGGGTTCTAAGGTTAGGCTGGATAGGGGGCTGCTATGGCTAGGCTGGCTAGGAGGGGGGGCTGCTATGGCTAGGGTGGCTAGGGGGCTGCTATGGCTAGGCTGGCTAGGGGGCTGCTAGGGATAGGCTGGGGCTGCTATGGCTAGGTTGGCTAGGGGGGTGCTATGGCTAGGCTGGTTAGGGGGCTGCTAGGGATAGGCTGTTTAGGGGGCTGCTAAGGTCAGGGCTGGCTGGGGGGCTGCTAGGTCTGTGCTGGCTGGGGGGCTGCTTGGGATAGACTGTATAGGGGGGCTGCTTGGGCTAGACTGTAGGGGGGGCTGCTAGGGCTAAACTGATACAGTCTGGCCCAAACAGCCCCCCCAGCCAGCAGGCCTGCTGGGTGTCTCTCCATCAGTGGCTCTGTCTGGGTGACTGAGAGGGCATCTGTAATGTTCTACTCAATAGTCTCCTAGTGAGGGAGCAGCCATCACACACACACACACACACACACACACACACACACACACACACACACACACACACACACACACACACACACACACACACACACACACACACACACACACACACACACACACACACACACACACACACATTCATCCTAATTAATAACCTGACTGAGCCCACTACCTTGGCTGCTCCAGCCCCCTCCCCAGCCCTATCACGCACTCTGGCTGCCAGAAGCAGCTCGCACACATTCGTGCTCTGTCTGTTTCAATATTAATCTCTATTGATCGCAGACATGCTGCAGACTTCCTGATTTATATCCAGAAACATTTAGCTGCATCTGGAACCAGGTGTGCGTTCCAAATGGGACCTTATTCCCTACATAATGCCAGACCCATAGGGTTCTGATCAAATGTAGTACACTACTTGTGATGCCCTCCAAGTGAATCATCATCCTTGACTCGTGATACCGACCAAAAATCAAAAGCACGGTGGCTAGGAAAAACTCCCTAGAAAGGCCAAAACCTAGGAAGAAACCTAGAGAGGAACCAGGCTATGTGGGGTGGCCAGTCCTCTTCTGACTGTGCCGGGTGGAGATTATAACAGAACATGGCCAAGATGTTCAAATGTTCATAAATGACCAGCATGGTCGAATAATAAGGCAGAACAGTTGAAACTGGAGCAGCAGCATGGCCAGGTGGACTGGGGACAGCAAGGAGTCATCATGTCAGGTAGTCCTGGGGCACGGTCCTAGGGCTCAAGTCCTCCGAGAGAGAGAAAGAAAGAGAGAATTAGAGAGAGCATATGTGGGGTGGCCAGTCCTCTTCTGGCTGTGCCGGGTGGAGATTATAACAGAACATGGCCAAGATGTTCAAATTTTCATAAATGACCAGCATGGTTGAATAATAATAAGGCAGAACAGTTGAAACTGGAGCAGCAGCATGGCCAGGTGGACTGGGGACAGCAAGGAGTCATCATGTCAGGTAATCCTGGGACATGGTCCTAGGGCTCAGGTCAGTTGAAACTGGAGCAGCAGCACGGCCAGATGGACTGGGGACAGCAAGAAGTCATCATGTCAGGTAGTCCTGGGGCATGGTCCTAGGGCTCAGGTCCTCCGAGAGAGAGAAAGAAAGAGAGAAGGAGAGAATTAGAGAACGCACACTTAGATTCACACAGGACACCGAATAGGACAGGAGAAGTACTCCAGATATAACAAACTGACCCTAGCCCCCGGACACATAAACTGCTGCAGCATAAATACCGGAGGCTGAGACAGGAGGGGTCAGGAGACACTGTGGCCCCATCCGAGGACACCCCCGGACAGGGCCAAACAGGAAGGATATAACCCCACCCACTTTGCCAAAGCAAACAAATGATCATACTTGACTCGTGATACCGACCAAACGAATGATCATCATTGACTCGTGATACCGACCAAACAAATGATCATAATTGACTCGTGATACCGACCAAATGAATGATCATCCTTGACTCGTGATACCGAACAAACAAATGATCATCATTGACTCGTGATACCGACCAAATGAATGATCATCCTTGACTCGTGATACCGACCAAACAAATGATCATCATTGACTCGTGATACCGACCAAATGAATGATCATCCTTGACTCGTGATACCGACCAAACAAATGATCATCCTTGACTCGTGATACCGACCAAACAAATGATCATCATTGACTCGTGATACCGACCAAATGAATGATCATCCTTGACTCGTGATACCGACCAAACAAATGATCATCATTGACTCCCTGTACTCCCTGTTCACCCACGACTGCGTGGCCAACCAAACAAATTATCATAATTGATGGTAGGTGATTACAACAACGTTCTTAGTCAGTGTTCAGGAAAAGTAACCTACATCAACGTCAACAAAATCTAAGGAGATATTTAATCAGAAACAATCCCCCCTACCACATCGTTGTATCTAGGAACAGTATGGAAACCACTTTAAGTTCCTCGTACACTCAGAGAAACTCATCAGAATCAATCACACTGATCTAGAGATAGTTAATCAGAATCAAAAGCACTTGATCTAGAGATAGTTAATCAACCGTAATCAATTGACTGCACAACGCATGTATCTAGAGACAGGAAGGCCATAAAGATCATCAATCAATTCACCCCGCTTGTATCTAGAGATAGTTAATCAGAATCAAACAGCTTGTATCAAAAGTTAAATAATCAGAATCAATGGCCACTGTCATCACTGACCCAACTCCAGCCATTTTAATAATGGGAATTGATGGAAATGATGAATCAGAATCAATCTACCTGTATATAATGTTACTTACCCTAATTATTCATCTCATATGCATATCTATAGTAAGGTAATCAGAATCAATTCACTGCATCCTTAAGGGAACAGAATCACTAGCCACTTTAACTATGCCAACTTTGTCTACACACTCATCTCATATGTATATACTGTACTCGATACCATCTACTGTATGCTGCTCTGTACCATCACTCATTCATATCCTTATGTACATGTTCAGAATCCCCACTTGTATCAGTAGATAGTTAATCGGAATCAATTGTTGGTATCACTGCATTGTCGGAACAGAATCAACCCACTTGTATCTGCTAGATAGTTATGTGACAAATAAAATTTGAATCAATTTGCACTTATTATCATAATTGATGAGTGATCAGAATCAATCATCAGTGTTCAGTTTAAAGTGATACATCAATTCACTTGTATCTAGAGATAGTTAATCAGAATCAATCCACTTGTATCTAGAGATAGTTAATCAGAATCAAACCACTTGTATCTAGAGATAGTTCATCAGAATCAATTCACTTGTATCTAGAGATAGTTAATCAGAATCAATTCACTTGTATCTAGAGATAGTTAATCAGAATCAATTCACTTGTATCTAGAGATAGTTAATCATAATCAATTCACTTGTATCTAGAGATAGTTAATCAGAATCAAACCACTTGTATCAAAAGTAAGTGAATCAGAATCAATCCGTGGTAAGAGGGAGGGGCCAGCGGCCCAGTGGTTAGAGTGGAGGGGCTATCTATAGCAAGGGAATCAGAATCAATCCACTTGTATCTATAGTAAAATGAATCAGAATCAATCCACTTCTATCTATAGTAAGGGAATCAAATCAATTCACTTCTATCTATTGCAAGGGAATCAAATCAATCCACTTGTATCTATAGTAAGTGAATTAGAATCAATCCACTTATATCTATAGTAAGTGAATCAGAATCAACCCACTTGTATCTGTAGATAGTTAATCGGAATCAATTCACTTCTATCTATTGCAAGGGAATCAGAATCAACCCACGTGTATCTATAGATAGTTAATCAGAATCAATTCACTTATATCTATAGTAAGTGAATCAGAATCAATCCACTTGTATCTGTAGATAGTTCATCAGAATCAATCCACTTGTATCTATTGTAAGGGAATCAGAATATCACATTTCCAACCTCTCAATGTGAGAAAGATGGTGGTAGGTTTGACATTGGGAAAACCAAATTCAAGAGATGAACAGTAAACGTTTATCTAGGGGCGGCAGGGTAGCCTAGTGGTTAGAAACAAGGGGCGGCAGGGTAAACCCTGTGGTTTATCTAGAGGGGCGGCAGCGTATAGTGGTTAGAAAGGGGCAACAGCGTAGCCTAGTGGTAAGAGTGGAGGGGCGGCAGCGTAGCCCAGTGGTTAGAGTGGAGGGGCGGCAGCGTAGCCTAGTGGTTAGAGTGTTGGACTAGTAACCGGAAGGTTGCAAGTTCGAATCCCCGAGCTGACAAGGTACAAATCTGTCGTTCTGCCCCTGAACAGGCAGTTAACCCACTGTTCCTAGGCCGTCATTGAAAATAAGAATTTGTTCTTAACTGACTTGCCTAGTAAAATTACATTTTAAAAAATTCACACAATAGCTTACACCCCTAAGGACTTACCGACAGTAAATCCTGGATGTACTTTACCGAGAGACGGGATATCTTCAGAAACAACACCAATAAACCCTGTACTTTATCTAGAGACGGGATATCTTCAGAAACAACACCAATAAACCCTGTACTTTATCTAGAGACGGGATATCTTCAGAAACAACACCAATAAACCCTGTACTTTATCTAGAGACAAGCTATCTTCAGAAACAACACCAATAAACCCTGTACTTTATCTAGAGACAAACTATCTTCAGAAACAACACCAATAAACCCTGTACTTTATCTAGAGACAAGCTATCTTCAGAAACAACACCAATAAACCCTGTACTTTATCTAGAGACAAGCTATCTTCAGAAACAACACCAGTAAACCCTGTACTTTATCTAGAGACAAGCTATCTTCAGAAACAACACCAATAAACCCTGTACTTTATCTAGAGACGGGATATCTTCAGAAACAACACCAATAAACCCTGTACTTTATCTAGAGACAAGCTATCTTCAGAAACAACACCAATAAACCCTGTACTTTATCTAGAGACGGGATATCTTCAGAAACAACACCAATAAACCCTGTACTTTATCTAGAGACGGGATATCTTCAGAAACAACACCATTAACCCTGTACTTTATCTAGAGACAAGCTATCTTCAGAAACAACACCAATAAACCCTGTACTTTATCTAGAGACAAGCTATCTTCAGAAACAACACCAATAAACCCTGTACTTTATCTAGAGACGGGATATCTTCAGAAACAACACCAATAAACCCTGTACTTTATCTAGAGACTATATCTTCAGAAACAACACCATATAAACCCTGTTTACTTTATCTAGAGACACCATCTTCAGAAACAACACCAGTAAACCCTGTACTTTATCTAGACAAGCTACTTCAGAAACAACACCAATAAACACTGTACTTTATCTAGAGGGAGGATATCTTCAGAAACAACAAACAGTGTTTACTTGCTGATCACACTGAACACTGTAAGGGAGATTACAGCTGGGAAGCAGTGGGATTCAGCTGTGACTTTGTGACATCTTGATTTAATTACTGTTTAGTGTTTCATTTTACCCATTCATATAGTCATATTACCAAAGAGTTTACGTGTTTACACTCCATTGACATAAAGATATGGAGGTGAAGCATGCACTAATACAAAATGTAATAAATTGATTTGATTTATAGATCACTACACCATGATGGTATTGTGTTTACGTGTGGGCCATACCCTCCACTACACCACTGTAAGGGAGGTATACCCATAAGTAAACAGTGTTTACGTGTGTTTACCCTCCACTACACCACTGTAAGGGAGGTATACCCATAAGTAAACAGTGTTTACGTGTGTTTACCCTCCACTACACCAATGTAAGGGAGGTATACCCATAAGTAAACAGTGTTTACGTGTGTTTACCCTCCACTACACCACTGTAAGGGAGGTACACCCATAAGTAAACAGTGTTTACCCTTCACTACACCACTGTAAGGGAGGTACACCCATAAGTAAACAGTGTTTACATGTGTTTACCCTCCACTACACCACTGTAAGGGAGGTATACCCATAAGTAAACAGTGTTTACGTGTGTTTACCCTCCACTACACCACTGTAAGGGAGGTATACCCATAAGTAAACAGTGTTTACCCTCCACTACACCACTGTAAGGGAGGTACACCCATAAGTAAACAGTGTTTACGTGTGTTTACCCTCCACTACACCACTGTAAGGGAGGTACACCCATAAGTAAACAGTGTTTACGTGTGTTTACCCTCCACTACACCACTGTAAAGGAGGTACACCCATAAGTAAACAGTGTTTACGTGTGTTTACCCTCCACTACACCACTGTAAGGGAGGTATACCCATAAGTAAACAGTGTTTACGTGTGTTTACCCTCCACTACACCACTGTAAGGGAGGTATACCCATAAGTAAACAGTGTTTACTACACCACTGTGTGTTGTTTACCCTCCACTACACCACTGTAAGGAGGCACATCTATACACCTGGCTGTCAACGTGGGTCTCCTGCATGCCACAAGACTGTGTTAGTCCACCAAGCTAGACACAAACATTACAAGTAGTGGTCAAGCTAGATTAGATGAGATGCACTTGTCTACTTCACTGCATGGTCAGGTCTTTATTGTAAAAGAGAATGTGATCTAAATGACTTAGCTGGTTAAATCAAGGTTCAATTAAGGCAGTCCTCAGTCTGTTCTGAATCAGTTGGTCTCCCATGCAGAACACTGTATTAATGTTCCTGTATAGAATCAAGCAACTACAGAGAAATCCTTGATGAAAACCTGTACAGAGCGCTCAGGACCTCAGACTGGGGTGAATGTTCACCTTCCAACAGGACAACGACCTTAAGCACACAGCCAAGACAACGCAGGAGTGGCTTCGGGACAAATCTCTGAATGTCCTTGAGTGATCCAGCCAGAGCCTGGAATTTAACCCGATCGAACATCTCTGGAGAGACCTTGAAATAGCTGTGCAGCCACGCTCCCATCCAACCTGACAGAGCTTGAGAGGATCTGCAGAGTAGAATCGGAGAAACTCACCATATATAGGTCTGTCAAGCATGTAGTAGCATACCCAATAAGATTTGTGGCTGTAATCACTGCCAAAGGTTTTTCAACAAAGTACTAAAGGGTCTGAAAACTTATGTAAATGTTATATATATATTTTTTTATTGCAAAATTGGTTAAAACCTGTTTTTGCTTTATCATCATGAGATATTGTCTGTAGATTGATGAGGAAAAAACACTTTAATACATTTTTAGAATAAGGCTGTACTTTCCGAATGCACTGTATGTGGGCATTTCTCAATTGAGATTGGTATAGCTATGTTATGTGGGCAGATATCATGGGGATTGGTATAGCTATGTTATGTGGGCAGATATCATGGGGATTGGTATAGCTATGTTTTGTGGGCAGATATCATGGGGATTTATGGTTGGGGAACAGATGATCTCTGCATGTGAGGTTCCCATGGTGATGCATGGAGGAGGAGGTGTGATGTTGTGGGGTTGCTTTGCTGGTGACACTGTCTATGATTTATTTAGAATTCAAGGCACACTTAACCAGCATGGCTACCACAGCATTCTGCAGCTATACGCCATCCCATTTGGTAGTGGGACTCATTTGTTTTCCAACAAGATAATGACCCACAACATACCTCCAGGCTGTGTAAGGGCTATTTGACCAAGGTGAGTGATGGGGTGCTTCATCAGATGACCTGGCCTCCAGAATACCCCGACCTCAACTCAATTGAGATGGTTAGGGATGAGTTGGACCGCAGAGTGAAGGAAAAGCAGCCAACAAGTTGTCAGCATATGTGGGAAACCAAGCAGGGTTAAAGGGATGATATTTCCATGTACTCTCATATCTCCACTCTCTTTTTGATTTACTCTAGGTACGAGAGGCTCTAGGTACAATGTGCTCTAGGTACAAGGTGCTCTAGGTATAATGTGCTCTAGGTACAAGGTGCTCTAGGTACAAGGTGCTCTAGGTACACAGTGCTCTAGGTACAAGGTGCTCTAGGTGCTCTAGGTACAATGTGCTCTAGGTGGTCTAGGTACAATTTGCTCTAGGTGGTCTAGGTACAATGTGCTCTAGGTACCCTAGGTACAGTGTGCTATAGGTACAATGTGCTCTAGGTACAAGGTGCTCTAGGTGGTCTAGGTATAAGGTGCTCTAGGTGAAAGGTGCTCTAGGTACAATGTGCTCTACTAGGGTAGCCTAGTGGTTAGAGCGTTGGACTAGTAACCGAAAGGTTGCAAGTACGAATCCCGAGCTGACAAGGTACAAATCTGTCGTTCTGCCCCTGAACAGGCAGTTGACCCACTGTTCCTAGGCCGTCATTGAAAATAAGAATTTGTTCTTAACTGACTTGCCTAGTAAAATAAAAAAATAAAAACATAAAATGAACAAGGTGCTCTAGGTACAACATGCTCTAGGTGCAATGTGCTCTAGATGCTCTAGGTACAATGTGCTCTAGGTGGTCTAGGTACAAGGTGCTCTAGGTGGTCTAGGTATAAGGTGCTCTAGGTACAAGGTGATCTAGGCACAAGGTGCTCTAGGTACAAGGTGATCTAGTTACAAGGTGCTCTAAGTACAAGGTGATGTAGATACAATGTGCTGTAGGTACAGGTGATGTAGGCACAAGGTGCTCTAGGTACAAGGTGATCTAGGTACAAGGTGCTCTAGGTACAAGGTGATCTAGTTACAAGGTGATGTAGGCACAAGGTGCTCTAGGTACAAGGTGCTCTAGGTACAAGGTGATCTAGTTACAAGGTGATGTAGGTACAAGGTGATCTAGTTACAAGGTGCTGTAGGTACAAGGTGATGTAGGTACAAGGTGATCTAGGTACAAGGTGATGTAGGTACAAGGTGATGTAGGTACAAGGTGCTCTAGTTACAAGGTGATGTAGTTACAAGGTGATGTAGTGACAAGGTGATGAAGTTACAAGGTGATGTATGTACAAGTTGATGTAGGTACAAGGTGATGTAGGCACAAGGTGATCTAGGTACAAGGTGATGTAGGTACAAGGTGATGTAGGTACAGGTGATGTAGGCACAAGGTGATCTAGTTACAAGGTGCTGTAGTTACAAGGTGATGTAGGTGCAAGGTGATATAGGTACAAGGTGCTGTAGGTGTAGGTACAAGGTGCTGTAGGTACAAGGTGATGTAGGTACAGGTGATGTAGGTACAGGTGATGTAGGTACAAGGTGATGTAGGTACAAGGTGATGTACAATGTGCTGTAGTTACAGGGTGCTCTAGGTACAAGGTGATGTAGGTACAAGGTGATGTAGGTACAGGTGATCTAGACAAGGTGATGTAGTTACAAGGTGCTGTAGGTACAAGGGGATGTAGGTACAAGGTGATGTACAAGGTGATGTAGGTACAAGGGGATGTAGGTACAAGGTGATGTGCAAGGTGATGTACAAGGTGATCTAGACACAAGGTGATGTAGGTACAAGGTAATCTAGGTACAAGGTGATCTAGGTACAAGGTGATGTAGGTACAAGGTGATGTAGGTACAAGGTGATGTAGGTACAAGGTGATGTAGGTACAAGGTAATCTAGGTACAAGGTGATCTAGACACAAGGTGATGTAGGTACAAGATAATCTAGGTACAAGGTGATCTAGACAAGGTCATGTAGTTACAAGGTGCTGTAGGTACAAGGTGATGTAGGTACAAGGTGATGTACAATGTGCTGTAGTTACAGGGTGCTCTAGGTACAAGGTGATGTAGGTACAAGGTGATGTAGGTACAGGTGATCTAGACAAGGTGATGTAGTTACAAGGTGCTGTAGGTACAAGGGGATGTAGGTACAAGGTGATGTACAAGGTGATGTAGGTACAAGGTAATCTAGGTACAAGGTGATGTACAAGGTGATCTAGGTACAAGGTGATGTACAAGGTGATCTAGACACAAGGTGATGTAGGTACAAGGTGATGTAGGTACAAGGTAATCTAGGTACAAGGTGATGTACAAGGTGATCTAGGTACAAGGTGATGTACAAGGTGATCTAGACACAAGGTGATGTAGGTACAAGGTGATGTAGGTACAGGTGATCTAGACACAAGGTGATGTAGTTACAAGGTGCTGTAGGTACAAGGTGATGTAGTTACAAGGTGATGTAGTTACAAGGTGCTGTAGGTACAAAGTGATGTAGGTACAAGGTGATGTAGGTACAGGTCATCTAGACACAAGGTGATGTAGTTACAAGGTGCTGTAGGTACAAGGTGATGTAGTTACAAGGTGATGTGGGTACAACTGTCTGTATTATGATATTGTAAGCTAGATACGAGCGGCGAGATTGGCTCCTGTAAGGATTCTTCTTGAATACAATACAATTATTGAATATCTACAGCATCCTGGGCTGATTTTTGAACAGATTAATTAATTTATGAATGTAAATTACTGTTTTCAGATATTTAAATGACCAATGTTGTGGTCATTGATTTGGGTTGTATATCCAATCAAATAAAACTGTATCTCTTTCCTTGTTTTCCAGCCTGTGTCTGAGGAGTTCCAGAATGGGGAGGGCTTTGGCTACATCGTGGCGTTCCGAGCCAATGGGACACGAGGATGGAAGGAGAAGATGGTGACATCAGCAGATTCCTCTACATACAAGTACAGAGACGAAACCTTCCCTCCCCTCACCCCCTTCGAAGTGAAAGTGGGCGTGTACAACAACAAGGGAGACGGACCCTTCAGTGGTGTGGTCACTGTGTACTCTGCAGAGGGAGGTGAGTTCTTGCACTCACACATCTAAGGATGGCTTTGCAGGTGTTGGGAAGGTTGACGTTCTTCAAAGTGGCTCCTTCACCCCCTGTTTATCTAATGTACTAGTGTCTGCTGAGGGGTGGACATCTTATGTCATGTCCTATGAGTTTTTATGTCATGTCCAATGAATTATTATGTCATGTCCTAGGAGTTCGTATGTCATGTCCTATGAGTACTTATGTCATGTCCAAGGAATTCTTATGTCATGTCCAAGGAATTCTTATGTCATGTCCTATGAGTACTTATGTCATGTCCAAGGAATTCTTATGTCATGTCCAAGGAATTCTTATGTCATGTCCAAGGAATTCTTATGTCATGTCCTATGAGTACTTATGTCATGTCCAAGGAATTCTTATGTCATGTCCTAAGAGTTATAATGTCATGTCCTATGAGTTATAATGTCATGTCCTATGAGTTATAATGTCATGTCCTATGAGTTATAATGTCATGTCCTATGAGTTATAATGTCATGTCCTATGAGTTATAATGTCATGTCCTATGATCTCAGAAGTCTAAAGATCAAAAGAGCACATCTCAGTCATCTAGCCAATGGGTTGATTTGTTGGCTTTGGAAATGTAAAACAGTTATTCAAAGAGAAGGACCTCCTACATTTAGTCCTCCAATCATTGTATTTGTTTGGTGAATTAAGTTCACTGATTAGTAAGGAACTTCCCTCACCTGGTTGGTTGTCCAGGTCTTATAGAGTGACTGAACCAGGGAACTCCCCTCACCTGGTTGTCCAGGTCTTATAGAGTGCCTTAACCGGTGAACTACCCTCACCTGGTTGTCCATGTCTTATAGAGTGACTGAACCAGGGAATTCCCCTCACCTGGTTCTCCAAGTCTTATAGAATGCCTGAACCAGGGAATTCCCGCACCTGGTTCTCCAGGTCTTATAGAGTGACTGAACCAGAGAGTAAGAGCCGAAGCGAGTGGGTTCACTCCACCCAAAATCTGTCCATGTTCAAGTTTTTCTTTTTCTTTTGGAAAAAGACATATTGCAACCTGTGTTGTGATAATTGTGTTGTTTGCTCTATAACCTGTTAGTTCATGTGCCTTGACACTGTGATATATAGGCCTAAGGCCAATACAATATTATAACCTGTTAGTTCATGTGCCTTGACACAGTGATATATAGGCCTAAATGCAGAGACAGTAAGAAAACACGGTTACAGAATAAACCACACCTTTATTTCATCATAAAACCAGAGAACAACATCTGTCCGGTGGAGTCCACAAAGCATATTGTATGTAACAAACAGTTACATGACCTACAGCATGGTCAAGCAAGTTCATCTTTCTGAAATGTTTAAGTAAACAACCATTGATTTAGAACCACAGAGAGTTACCGCAATTCTACTAGAAAACAGGAGCTGCCGCTATTATTCCAGCACCATTTCAACAGCAGGAGCTGCCTCCACTATTCCAGCATCATTTCAACAACAGGAGCTGCCTCCACTATTCCAGCATCATTTCAACAACAGGAGCTGCCTCCACTATTCCAGCACCATTTCAAAAACAGGAGCTGCCTCCACTATTCCAGCACCATTTCAACAACAGGAGCTGCCTCCACTGTTCCAGCACCATGTCAACAACAGGAGCTGCCTCCACTATTCCAGCACCATGTCAACAACAGGAGCTGCCTCCACTATTCCAGCACCATTTCAACAACAGGAGCTGCCTCCACTATTCCAGCACCATGTCAACAACAGGAGCTGCCTCCACTATTCCAGCACCATGTCAACAACAGGAGCTGCCTCCACTGTTCCAGCACCATGTCAACAACAGGAGCTGCCTCCACTATTCCAGCACCATTTCAACAACAGGAGCTGCCTCCACTATTCCAGCACCATGTCAACAACAGGAGCTGCCTCCACTATTCCAGCACCATGTCAACAACAGGAGCTGCCTCCACTGTTCCAGCACCATGTCAACAACAGGAGCTGCCTCCACTACTCCAGCACCATTTCAACAACAGGAGCTGCCTCCACTATTCCAGCACCATTTCAACAACAGGAGCTGCCTCCACTATTCCAGCACCATTTCAACAACAGGAGCTGCCTCCACTATTCCAGCACCATGTCAACAACAGGAGCTGCCTCCACTATTCCAGCACCATTTCAACAACAGGAGCTGCCTCCACTATTCCAGCACCATTTCAACAACAGGAGCTGCCTCCACTATTCCAGCACCATGTCAACAACAGGAGCTGCCTCCACTATTCCAGCACCATTTCAACAACAGGAGCTGCCTCCACTACTCCAGCACCATTTCAACAACAGGAGCTGCCTCCACTATTCCAGCACCATTTCAACAACAGGAGCTGCCTCCACTATTCCAGCACCATGTCAACAACAGGAGCTGCCTCCACTATTCCAGCACCATTTCAACAACAGGAGCTGCCTCCACTATTCCAGCACCATGTCAACAACAGGAGCTGCCTCCACTATTCCAGCACCATGTCAACAACAGGAGCTGCCTCCACTATTCCAGCACCATGTCAACAACAGGAGCTGCCTCCACTATTCCATCACCATGTCAACAACAGGAGCTGCCTCCACTATTCCAGCACCATTTGAACTTTAACAACATCATCGATCACCTGTTTAGTCTAATACAGTAACAACTAGTAGTGTAAAGTACTTAATAAAAATGCTTGAAAGTACTACTGAAGTAGTTTTTGGGGATATCTGAACTTTACTATTTATATTTTTGCCAACTTTTACATTTACTTCACTACATTCCTAAAGAAAATAATGTACTTTTTACTCCATACATTTTCCCTGACACCCAAAAGTACTCGTTACATTTTGAATACTTAGCGGGACAATTCACACACTTATTAAAATAGCATCTCTGGTCATCCCTACTGCCTTCTGATCTGGCGGACTCACTAAACACACGTGCTTCGTTTGTAAATGACGTCTGAGTGTTGGAGTGTGCCCCTAGCTATCCGTAAATTTCAAAAACAAGAAAATGATGCCTTCGGGTTTGATTAACATATGGAATTTTAAGTTATTTGTACTTTAACTCTTACTTAAATATATTTTTGCAATTACATTTACTTTTGATACTTAAGTATATTTAAAACCAAATACCTTTAGACATTTACTCAAGTCATACTTCATTTGGTGACTTTCACTTTTACTTATTTTCTATTAAGGTATCTTTACTATACTCAAGTATGACAACTGGGCACTTTTTCCACCACTGGTAACAAATAAAAGATACCAAAAACTATTTAGTCCATGCAATATAAGCTAAATATTATGTGCCATCCTCTCAGGCAAGTGGCCAAAATGTATGAATTAATGGTTGGATCAGAATTATCCTGTACGGAGAATTAAGTAAAACCACAAGTCCAAATCCCTATCTCCACCCATAGCTAATTTAGGAAAGGGCCAATTTTAGCTAGCAGGCTAAACACCGGAAAACAACAACACAATGAGATGGAACAATTCCAGTTTTTTCTGTCAGTCATGACATTTTGCTTTTGATGTGATGTGATTGGTGTGAATGGAAATCCAAACTGACTTCCCTTGACACTTTGGTGCTCCAGGACCATTCACAATTTGGCTCACTCAGTTTAGCTCAACACTGATTGGGTATTGCCCAAATCCGTAAACACGGGCACCCTCGTAGATATCATCCAAACTAACTCGCCCTCCAAATACACCTCTGCTGTTTTCAACCAAGATCTCAGCGATCACTGCCTCATTGCCTGCATCCGTAATGGGTCTGCGGTCAAACGACCTCCCCTCATCACTGTCAAATGCTCCCTAAAACACTTCAGGGAACAGGCCTTTCTAATTGACCTGGCCGGGGTATCCTGGAATGATATTGACCTCATCCCGTCAGTAGAGGATGCCTGGTTATTCTTTAAAAGTGCCTTCCTCACCATCTTAAATAAGCATGCTCCATTCAAAAAAATGTAGAACTAGGAATAGATATAGGCCTTGGTTCACTCCAGACCTGTCTTCCGTTGAAGAGCACAAAAACATCCTGTGACGTTCTGCATTAGCATCGAATTTACAAAATAGCTTCCAACACTCTACTCAACAAATTGGATGCAGTCGTCACAGTGCCATCTGTTTTGTCACCAAAGCCCCATATAACTACCCACCACTGCGACCTGTATGATCTTGTTGGCTGGCCCTCGCTTCATATTTCTCGCCAAACCCACTGACTCCAGGTCATCTACAAGTCTCTGCTAGGTAAAGCCTCGCCTTATCTCAGCTCACTGGTCACCATAGCAGCACCCACTCGTAGCACGCGCTCCAGCAGGTATATATCACTGGTCACCCCCAAATCCAATTCTTACGTTGGCAGCCTCTCCTTCCAGTTCTCTGCTGCCCATGACTGGAACGAACTGCAAAAATCTCTGAAGCTTGAGACTCTTATCTCCCTCACTAGCTTTAAGCACCAGCTGTCAGAGCAGCTCACAGATCACTGCACCTGTACATAGCTCATCTGCAAATAGCCCACCCAATCTTCCTCATCCTCATACTGTATTTATTTATTTATTGATCTTGCTCCTTTGCACCCCAGTTTCTCAACTTGCACATTCGTCTTCTGCAGATCCTACCATTCCAGTGTTTAATTGCTATATTGTAGTTACTTTGCCACCACGTCTATTTATTGCCTTACCTCTCTTATCCCACCTCATTTGCACATGCTGTATATATATCTTTGTACTGCATTATTGATTGTATGTTTATTTATTCCATGTGTAACTCTGTTGTTGTATGTGTCAAACTGCTTTGCTTATCTTTTCAGGTCGCAGTTGCAAATGAGAACATCTTCTCAACTAGGCTACCTACCTGGTCAAATAAATGTGAAATAAATCAAATAAAAAATAAAAAACATATGGGTGCTGTTTCCCTCGTTCGGATGACATTCAGCTTCTTGCGAATTGAAAGAAAATTATAAAACACAGAGAGATGAAAAATAAATCATTGTACATGTTTTTTTCTTTTATTATTGGTCCATTTTTGGTGGAAGTCTGGCTTCACTTGGTATCCATGAGTACAAGTCACTGTGTAAATGGTATGTTATAGAAGGGTCCAGACACCATTTTTTTGTGATTTCACTAGTTTTTGTAAAACATACCCCAAACAGAAAATCACTTCCTTACCCTCGTTGTGTAGTATGGGGGCCCTGATAAAAACATGACACCCTCGTTGTGTAGTATGGGGGCCCTGATAAAAACATGACACCCTCGTTGTGTAGTATGGGGGCCCTGATAAAAACATGACACCCTCGTTGTGTAGTATGGGGGCCCTGATAAAAACATGAACAAAGGCTCCAAAATCACCCAAATGTGTACTTTTAGAAATGGCGTATTTGGAAATAATTCATATTTGACTCATATTGATGCCACACAGGCCATTTTCTGTCAGAGAGTTTGTTTATTGGAGAAAATAACAGAAAGCAGCAGACACAGCCCTCCATGGAAGGACTCTAACTTTCCCCCTTCTGATGACCAGGTGGCGAATCGCATCTCTGCATGTCTGGCAGACATATCAGTGTGGATGACGGATCACCACCTCAAGCTGAACTTCGGCAAGACGGAGCTGCTCTTCCTCCCGGGGAAGGACTGCCCGTTCCATGATCTCGCCATCACGGTTGACAACTCCATTGTGTCCTCCTCCCAGAGCGCTAAGAACCTTGGCGTGATCCTGGACAACACCCTGTCGTTCTCAACTTTCATCAAGGCGGTGGCCCGTTCCTGTAGGTTCATGCTCTACAACATCCGCAGAGTACGACCCTGCCTCACACAGGAAGCGGCACAGGTCCTAATCCAGGCACTTGTCATCTCCCGTCTGGATTACTGCAACTCGCTGTTGGCTGGGCTCCCTGCCTGTGCCATTAAACCCCTACAACTCATCCAGAACGCCGCAGCCCGTCTAGTGTTCAACCTTCCCAAGTTCTCGCACGTCACCCCGCTCCTCCGCTCTCTCCACTGGCTTCCAGTTGAAGCTCGCATCCGCTACAAGACCATGGTGCTTGCCTACGGAGCTGTGAGGGGAACGGCACCTCAGTACCTCCAGGCTCTGATCAGGCCCTACACCCAAATAAGGGCACTGCGTTCATCCACCTCTGGCCTGCTCGCTTCCCTACCACTGAGGAAGTACAGTTCCCGCTCAGCCCAGTCAAAACTGTTCGCTGCTCTGGCCCCCCAATGGTGGAACAAACTCCCTCACGACGCCAGGACAGCGGAGTCAATCACCACCTTCCGGAGACACCTGAAACCCCACCTCTTTAAGGAATACCTAGGATAGGATAAAGTAATCCTTCTCACCCCCCCCCCTTAAAATATTTAGATGCACTATTGTAAAGTGGCTGTTCCACTGGATGTCATAAGGTGAATGCACCAATTTGTAAGTCGCTCTGGATAAGAGCGTCTGCTAAATGACATAAATGTAAATGTAAATGTAATGACTCTGAATAGGGTGTCACTTGGAATGACCACTTTCAATGTATCACTTTCTTTCCCCTCCTCCTGCAAAGTCCAAAGGCAGAGTTCCTACAAAGTATTTACGACCGTCATAAAATGGCCAACTCCATCCCTTCTCCCCCTCTGCGGGAGAGAGCACTGTAGAGCTGACCCACTGTAACCTGATCCTTCAGATCCTCACAGGAGAGTCATGACAGAGTCTGTCAGTCTGAACACTGTCTGGTAACACTGAGTCTGTCAGTCTGAACACTGTCTGGTAACACTGAGCCTGTCAGTCTGAACACTGTCTGGTAACCCAACACTGAGTCTATCAGTCTGAACACTGTCTGGTAACACTGAGTCTGTCAGTCTGAACACTGTCTGGTAACACTGAGTCTGTCAGTCTGAACACTGTCTGGTAACACAGAGTCTATCAGTCTGAACACTGTCTGGTAACACTGAGTCTGTCAGTCTGAACACTGTCTGGTAACACTGAGTCTGTCAGTCTGAACACTGTCTGGTAACACTGAGTCTGTCAGTCTGAACACTGTCTGGTAACACTGAGTCTGTCAGTCTGAACACTGTCTGGTAACACTGAGTCTGTCAGTCTGAACACTGTCTGGTAACACAGAGTCTGTCAGTCTGAACACTTTCTGGTAACACTGAGCCTGTCAGTCTGAACACTGTCTGGTAACCCAACACTGAGTCTATCAGTCTGAACACTGTCTGGTAACACTGAGTCTATCAGACTGAACACTGTCTGGTAACACTGAGTCTATCAGACTGAACACTGTCTGGTAACACTGACCCTGTCACTTAGGGCGCTGTCTGGTAACACTGACCCTGTCACTTAGGGCGCTGTCTGGTAACACTGACCCTGTCACTTAGGGCGCTGTCTGGTAACACTGACCCTTCACTTAGGGCGCTGTCTGGTAACACTGAGTCTATCAGTCTGAACACTGTCTGGTAACACTGACCCTGTCACTTAGGGCGCTGTAGAGCTGACCCACTGTAACCTGATCCTTCAGATCTTCACAGGAGAGTCATGACAACTGATTTGATGTTTACTGTGATATAATACTGATTGATGTTCATAGTATGCCTTTTAAATAATCCCCTCATTATAATGATATCCCCGTCATTATTCATATTAGAGTCTGTAGCGTAAATATCTCAATTTCAACACATCTATCCATTATTCTGTATAAAGTTTGAAGAGCTAGCAGCAGTTATAGTGTGACACCATATTCCCTGGGGTTTCTAAGGTTGACTGTGTGTGTGTGTGTGTTTCCCTCCACAGAGCCCAGGGACGCCCCATCTGAGGTGAAAGCTTACAGCATTTCCTCTAAGGAAATTAAGGTCACTTGGAAACAGATCAACCCTGGTCCTGGGAGACCACGGGGATACGAGGTGAGTGTGTGTGTGCCTATCTGTGTGTTTGTTGTGTGTGTGTGTGTGTGTGTGTGTGTGTGTGTGTGTGTGTGTGTGTGTGTGTGTGTGTGTGTGTGTGTGTGTGTGTGTGTGTGTGTGTGTGTGTGTGTGTGTGTGTGTGTGTGTGTGTGTGTGTGTGTGTGTGTGTGTGTGTGTGTATTCATGCACGTTTGTGTTCTTGTTTGTGTGCATGTACTATTTTCTCAAATATTTGTAGATTTCACCTCTTTACTAAATACGAGGATAAAGGAAACAGTCATTGGATAGAACCCAACTCTTCCTTTCCCTCAGGTGAGCTACAGGAAGGACAGTGAGCAGGAGGAGTCAGGGAAGAAGAAGAAGACAGCAGGTAACGAGACATCTATGGTGCTGACAGGGTTGGAGGGGAACAGTGTGTACGTCATCACAGTCAGAGGCTTCAACAGTATCGGCCAGGGCCCTGCATCAACCGCTAACACCGCCAAGACCAAGAAAGATCGTGAGTACAGTAACTCACACACTACCAGCCAGCCCACCTAGCTCTGCACAGACCAGGAAAGACAGTGAGTACAGTAACTCATACACTAGCAACTCACACACTAGCAGCCAGCCCACCTAGCTCTGCACAGACCAGGAAAGATCGTGAGTACAGTAACTCATACACTAGCAACTCACACACTACCAGCCAGCCCACCTAGCTCTGCACAGACCAGGAAAGACAGTGAGTACAGTAACTCATACACTAGCAACTCACACACTACCAGCCAGCCCACCTAGCTCTGCACAGACCAGGAAAGACAGTGAGTACACCCCTCATACCAGCCATACTGTATGTAAATACATTCCCTCATACCAACCATACTGTATGTAAATACATTCCCTCATACCAACCATACTGTATGTAAATACATTCCCTCATACCAACCATACTGTATGTAAATACATTCCCTCATACCAGCCATACTGTATGTAAAGACATTCCCTCATACCAGCCATACTGTATGTAAATACATTCCCTCATACCAACCATACTGTATGTAAATACATTCCCTCATACCAGCCATACTGTATGTAAATACATTCCCTCATACCAACCATACTGTATGTAAATACATTCCCTCATACCAGCCATACTGTATAAAGAGACATTCACTTCTTTGATATATCTGTACATGCAAATCAAATTCCTGGTAGATGTAAATGTACTTGACAATTAAAGGTGATTCTGATATGGAGACATGTTCTCATTCGATATGTGAACATCTTGGCCATGTTCTGTTGTAATCTCCACCCGTCACAGCCAAAAGAGGACTGGCCACCCCTCATAGCCAGGTTCCTCTCTAGGTTTCTTCCTAGGTTCTGGCCTTTCTAGGGAGTTTTTCCTAGCCACTGTGCTTCTACACCTGCATTGCTTGCTTCTTGGGGTTTCTGGCTGGGTTTCTGTACAGCACTTTTTGACATCAGCTGATGTAAGAAGGGCTTTATAAATACATTTGATTGATTACTATTAGACAAATTATATTTTATTGTGCACGCAAGAAACAGAAATGTACCACAATAGACCAAATAGATGAAAACTCCCTGTGCTTGTATTTAGTTGTATTGTTAATTGATCTCTGTGCTTTCTAATCAGCTCCAGTCCAGCCTCCAGCCAATCTTATGTGGATTCAGGAAGGAACTAACGTGTCTCTAAACTGGGAGCCGGTCAAGTCTAAAGACAACGAGTCAGATGTCATAGGATACAAGGTACGCTCACCTTACAATACTCAGCTCATTCTCATCCTATCTAGGAGCCGGTGTCCTGGCTCAATACTCATCCTATCTAGGAGCCGGTGTCCTGGCTCAATACTCATCCTATCTAGGAGCCGGTGTCCTGGCTCAATACTCATCCTATCTAGGAGCCGGTATCCTGGCTCAATACTCATCCTATCTAGGAGCCGGTGTCCTGGCTCAATACTCATCCTATCTTGGAGCCGGTGTCCTGGCTCAATACTCATCCTATCTAGGAGCCGGTATCCTGGCTCAATACTCATCCTATCTAGGAGCCGGTATCCTGGCTCAATACTCATCCTATCTAGGAGCCGGTGTCCTGGATCAATACTCATCCTATCTTGGAGCCGGTGTCCTGGCTCAATACTCATCCTGACCTGGTGTCCTGGCTCAATGCCAATCCTGACCTGGTGTCCTGGCTCAATGCCAATCCTGACCCGTTGTCCTGGCTAAATTCAAAATCTGACCATTTTACTATTATGGGCTCTTAATCATCCCCAGCTAACTCATCCAACCATACTGTATATAGTCTCTTACTCATCCCCAGCTAACTCATCCAACCATACTATGGTACTGTATATATTCTCTTAATCATCCCCAGCTAACTCATCCAACCATACTGTATATAGTCTCTTAATCATCCCCAGCTAACTCATCCAACCATACTATCATACTGTATATAGTATCTTAATCATCCCCAGCTAACTCATCCAACCATACTATCATACTGTATATAGTCTCTTAATCATCCCCAGCTAACTCATCCAACCATACTGTATATAGTCTCTTAATCATCCCCAGCTAACTCATCCAACCATACTGTAAATAGTCTCTTAATCATCCCCAGCTAACTCATGCAACCATACTGTCATACTGTATATAGTCTCTTAATCATCCCCAGCTAACTCATCCAACCATACTGTAAATAGTCTCTTAATCATCCCCATCTAACTCATCCAACCATACTGTATATAGCCTCTTAATCATCCCCAGCTAACTCATCCAACCATACTATCATACTGTATATAGTCTCTTAATCATCCCCATCTAACTCATCCAACCATACTGTATATAGCCTCTTAATCATCCCCAGCTAACTCATCCAACCATACTATCATACTGTATATAGTCTCTTAATCATCCCCAGCTAACTCATCCAACCATACTGTATATAGTCTCTTAATCATCCCCAGCTAACTCATCCAACCATACTATCTTACTGTGTATAGTCTCTTAATCACCCCCAGCTAACTCATCCAACCATACTGTATATAGCCTCTTAATCATCCCCAGCTAACTCATCCAACCACACTATCTTACTGTGTATAGTCTCTTAATCATCCCCAGCTAACTCATCCAACCACACTATCTTACTGTGTATAGTCTCTTAATCATCCCCAGCTAACTCATCCAACCATACTATCTTACTGTGTATAGTCTCTTAATCACCCCCAGCTAACTCATCCAACCATACTATCTTACTGTGTATAGTCTCTTAATCATCCCCAGCTAACTCATCCAACCATACTATCATACTGTATATAGTCTCTTAATCATCCCCAGCTAACTCATCCAACCATACTGTATATAGCCTCTTAATCATCCCCAGCTAACTCATCCAACCACACTATCTTACTGTGTATAGTCTCTTAATCACCCCCAGCAACTCATCCAACCATACTGTATATAGCCTCTTAATCATCCCCATCTAACTCATCCAACCATACTGTATATAGCCTCTTAATCATCCCCAGCTAACTCATCCAACCACACTATCTTACTGTGTATAGTCTCTTAATCACCCCCAGCTAACTCATCCAACCATACTATCATACTGTATATAGTCTCTTAATCATCCCCAGCTAACTCATCCAACCATACTATCATACTGTATATAGTCTCTTAATCATCCCCAGCTAACTCATCCAACCATACTGTATATAGCCTCTTAATCATCCCCAGCTAACTCATCCAACCATACTATCTTACTGTGTATAGTCTCTTAATCACCCCCAGCTAACTCATCCAACCACACTATCTTACTGTGTATAGTCTCTTAATCATCCCCAGCTAACTCATCCAACCACACTATCTTACTGTGTATAGTCTCTTAATCATCCCCAGCTAACTCATCCAACCACACTATCTTACTGTGTATAGTCTCTTAATCACCCCCAGCTAACTCATCCAACCACACTATCTTACTGTGTATAGTCTCTTAATCACCCCCAGCTAACTCATCCAACCACACTATCTTACTGTGTATAGTCTCTTAATCACCCCCAGCTAACTCATCCAACCACACTATCTTACTGTGTATAGTCTCTTAATCACCCCCAGCTAACTCATCCAACCACACTATCTTACTGTGTATAGTCTCTTAATCATCCCCAGCTAACTCATCCAACCATACTATCTTACTGTGTATAGTCTCTTAATCACCCCCAGCTAACTCATCCAACCATACTATCATACTGTATATAGTCTCTTAATCATCCCCAGCTAACTCATCCAACCATACTGTATATAGCCTCTTAATCATCCCCAGCTAACTCATCCAACCATACTATCTTACTGTGTATAGTCTCTTAATCACCCCCAGCTAACTCATCCAACCATACTATCATACTGTATATAGTCTCTTAATCATCCCCAGCTAACTCATCCAACCATACTGTATATAGCCTCTTAATCATCCCCAGCTAACTCATCCAACCATACTATCTTACTGTGTATAGTCTCTTAATCATCCCCAGCTAACTCATCCAACCATACTATCTTACTGTGTATAGTCTCTTAATCATCCCCAGCTAACTCATCCAACCATACTATCTTACTGTGTATAGTCTCTTAATCATCCCCAGCTAACTCATCCAACCATACTATCTTACTGTGTATAGTCTCTTAATCAACCCCAGCTAACTCATCCAACCACACTATCTTACTGTGTATAGTCTCTTAATCATCCCCAGCTAACTCATCCAACCACACTATCTTACTGTGTATAGTCTCTTAATCATCCCCAGCTAACTCATCCAACCACACTATCTTACTGTGTATAGTCTCTTAATCATCCCCAGCTAACTCATCCAACCACACTATCTTACTGTGTATAGTCTCTTAATCACCCCCAGCTAACTCATCCAACCATACTGTATATAGCCTCTTAATCATCCCCAGCTAACTCATCCAACCATACTATCTTACTGTGTATAGTCTCTTAATCACCCCCAGCTAACTCATCCAACCACACTATCTTACTGTGTATAGTCTCTTAATCATCCCCAGCTAACTCATCCAACCACACTATCTTACTGTGTATAGTCTCTTAATCATCCCCAGCTAACTCATCCAACCACACTATCTTACTGTGTATAGTCTCTTAATCATCCCCAGCTAACTCATCCAACCACACTATCTTACTGTGTATAGTCTCTTAATCACCCCCAGCTAACTCATCCAACCATACTGTATATAGCCTCTTAATCATCCCCAGCTAACTCATCCAACCATACTATCTTACTGTGTATAGTCTCTTAATCACCCCCAGCTAACTCATCCAACCATACTATCATACTGTATATAGTCTCTTAATCATCCCCAGCTAACTCATCCAACCATACTGTATATAGCCTCTTAATCATCCCCAGCTAACTCATCCAACCATACTATCTTACTGTGTATAGTCTCTTAATCACCCCCAGCTAACTCATCCAACCATACTATCATACTGTATATAGTCTCTTAATCATCCCCAGCTAACTCATCCAACCATACTGTATATAGCCTCTTAATCATCCCCAGCTAACTCATCCAACCATACTATCTTACTGTGTATAGTCTCTTAATCATCCCCAGCTAACTCATCCAACCATACTATCTTACTGTGTATAGTCTCTTAATCATCCCCAGCTAACTCATCCAACCATACTATCTTACTGTGTATAGTATCTTAATCATCCCCAGCTAACTCATCCAACCATACTATCTTACTGTGTATAGTCTCTTAATCATCCCCAGCTAACTCATCCAACCACACTATCTTACTGTGTATAGTCTCTTAATCATCCCCAGCTAACTCATCCAACCACACTATCTTACTGTGTATAGTCTCTTAATCATCCCCAGCTAACTCATCCAACCACACTATCTTACTGTGTATAGTCTCTTAATCATCCCCAGCTAACTCATCCAACCACACTATCTTACTGTGTATAGTCTCTTAATCACCCCCAGCTAACTCATCCAACCACACTATCTTACTGTGTATAGTCTCTTAATCATCCCCAGCTAACTCATCCAACCATACTATCATACTGTATATAGTCTCTTAATCATCCCCAGCTAACTCATCCAACCATACTATCATACTGTATATAGTCTCTTAATCATCCCCAGCTAACTCATCCAACCATACTGTATATAGCCTCTTAATCAACCATACTGTATATAGTCTCTTAATCATCCCCAGCTAACTCATCCAACCATACTGTATATAGCCTCTTAATCATCCCCAGCTAACTCATCCAACCATACTATCTTACTGTGTATAGTCTCTTAATCACCCCCAGCTAACTCATCCAACCATACTGTATATAGCCTCTTAATCATCCCCAGCTAACTCATCCAACCATACTATCTTACTGTGTATAGTCTCTTAATCATCCCCAGCTAACTCATCCAACCACACTATCTTACTGTGTATAGTCTCTTAATCATCCCCAGCTAACTCATCCAACCACACTATCTTACTGTGTATAGTCTCTTAATCATCCCCAGCTAACTCATCCAACCATACTGTATATAGCCTCTTAATCATCCCCAGCTAACTCATCCAACCACACTATCATACTGTGTATAGTCTCTTAATCATCCCCAGCTAACTCATCCAACCATACTGTATATAGCCTCTTAATCATCCCCAGCTAACTCATCCAACCACACTATCATACTGTGTATAGTCTCTTAATCATCCCCAGCTAACTCATCCAACCATACTGTATATAGCCTCTTAATCATCCCCAGCTAACTCATCCAACCACACTATCATACTGTGTATAGTCTCTTAATCACCCCCAGCAACTCATCCAATAATACTATCATGTTGTATTATAAACAAAAAACTAGGTTTTAAGTGAGAAGTATGCATTGGCCTGAAGCACCACAATGCCTACTCCACCCATGCTCTACTAAGGTTTTACAGCACCACAATGCCTACTCCACCCATGCTCTACTAAGGTTTTACAGCACCACAATGCCTACTCCACCCATGCTCTACCAAGGTTTTTCCAGCACACAGCTTTGACCTACTACAGTAGCCATGTTGGTCTATTGTACTTCACACTATGTGAAGGCAGGTTGCTTAGGATTCAAACCTTCTCAAACTGACTACATCCATATGAAAAACTTTCCAAAGATAAATATATCTAGCTAGCCTGCTTCTTTGTAGCTGCTGTTGTGCAGCAACCGAGTTGCTGGTCTCGGTTTTAGAAAAGGTAGCACATTGTTGGTTCTTAATGGATGTAAATTAGCATGTGAGAGTGATAAATTGCACATACTGTGGAGTGGCAGGTAGCCTAGTGGTTAGAGAATTGGGCAAGAAACTGAAAGGTCGCTGGATCGAATCCCTGAACTGACGCGGTAAAAAAGTGTCATTCTGCCCCTGAGCAAAGCAGTTATCCCACTGTTCCCCAGTAGGCTGAAATTGTAAATAAAATTCGTAACTGACTTGCCTAATAAAACAAAGGTTGCATTTTATAATTTTTTATAGTCTCAGTTTAATCCAACATCTAGAATTTCAGCTAATGTTAGGTTGGCCAAGTAAATACTCTGAGAACTCAATTGATAACTACTATTTTAAAAATCGGGTGTGTTTTTCTCGGTAATGACTGGACGGCTCATGATGAGAGGTGGAGAGTTTGTTGTGTGCTTCCAATCACGTTCATTTGACATTGGTGTCAAATTGGATTAGATTTGATGGTAGGGAGATTTTTATTTATTAACCTTAGCTTCAACCAATGTCCTACTATTAGTCCTAGCTTCACCAATGCCATACTATTAGTCCTAGCTTCAACCAATGTCCTAGCTTCAACCAATGCCCTACTATTAGTCCTAGCTTCACCAATGCCCTACTATTAGTCCTAGCTTCACCAATGCCATACTATTAGTCCTAGCTTCACCAATGCCATACTATTAGTCCTAGCTTCAACCAATGTCCTAGCTTCAACCAATGCCCTACTATTAGTCCTAGCTTCACCAATGCCCTACTATTTGTCCTAGCTTCACCAATGCCATACTATTAGTCCTAGCTTCACCAATGCCATACTATTAGTCCTAGCTTCACCAATGCCATACTATTAGTCCTAGCTTCAACCAATGCCATACTATTAGTCCTAGCTTCACCAATGCCATACTATTAGTCCTAGCTTCAACCAATGCCATACTATTAGTCCTAGCTTCAACCAATGTCCTAGCTTCAACCAATGTCATACTATTAGTCCTAGCTTCAACCAATGCCATACTATTAGTCCTAGCTTCAACCAATGCCCTACTATTAGTCCTAGCTTCACCAATGCCATACTATTAGTCCTAGCTTCACCAATGCCATACTATTAGTCCTAGCTTCACCAATGCCATACTATTAGTCCTGCTTCAACCAATGCCATACTATTAGTCCTAGCTTCAACCAATGCCATACTATTAGTCCTAGCTTCAACCAATGCCATACTATTAGTCCTAGCTTCACAAATGCCATACTATTAGTCCTAGCTTCAACCAATGCCATACTATTAGTCCTAGCTTCACCAATGCCATACTATTAGTCCTAGCTTCAACCAATGCCATACTATTAGTCCTAGCTTCAACCAATGCCATACTATTAGTCCTAGCTTCAACCAATGTCCTAGCTTCAACCAATGTCATACTATTAGTCCTAGCTTCAACCAATGCCATACTATTAGTCCTAGCTTCAACCAATGCCATACTATTAGTCCTAGCTTCAACCAATGCCATACTATTAGTCCTAGCTTCAACCAATGCCATACTATTAGTCCTAGCTTCAACCAATGTCCTAGCTTCAACCAATGCCATACTATTAGTCCTAGCTTCAACCAATGCCATACTATTAGTCCTAGCTTCAACCAATGCCATACTATTAGTCCTAGCTTCAACCAATGTCCTAGCTTCAACCAATGCCATACTATTAGTCATAGCTTCACCAATGCCATACTATTAGTCCTAGCTTCAACCAATGCCATACTATTAGTCCTAGCTTCAACCAATGTCCTAGCTTCAACCAATGCCCTACTATTAGTCCTAGCTTCACCAATGCCATACTATTAGTCCTAGCTTCAACCAATGCCATACTATTAGTCCTAGGTTCAACCAATGTCCTAGCTTCAACCAATGCCCTACTATTAGTCCTAGCTTCAACCAATGCCATACTATTAGTCCTAGCTTCAACCAATGCCATACTATTAGTCCTAGCTTCAACCAATGCCATACTATTAGTCCTAGCTTCAACCAATGCCATACTATTAGTCCTAGCTTCAACCAATGCCATACTATTAGTCCTAGCTTCAACCAATGCCATACTATTAGTCCTAGCTTCAACCAATGCCATACTATTAGTCCTAGCTTCAACCAATGTCCTAGCTTCAACCAATGTCATACTATTAGTCCTAGCTTCAACCAATGCCATACTATTAGTCCTAGCTTCAACCAATGCCATACTATTAGTCCTAGCTTCAACCAATGTCCTAGCTTCAACCAATGCCATACTATTAGTCCTAGCTTCAACCAATGTCCTAGCTTCAACCAATGCCATACTATTAGTCCTAGCTTCAACTAATGCCATACTATTAGTCCTAGCTTCAACCAATGTCCTAGCTTCAACCAATGCCATACTATTAGTCCTAGCTTCACCAATGCCATACTATTAGTCCTAGCTTCAACCAATGCCATACTATTAGTCCTAGCTTCAACCAATGCCAATGTCCTAGCTTCAACCAATGCCCTACTATTAGTCCTAGCTTCAACCAATGCCATACTATTAGTCCTAGCTTCAACCAATGCCATACTATTAGTCCTAGCTTCAACCAATGCCATACTATTAGTCCTAGCTTCAACCAATGCCATACTATTAGTCCTAGCTTCACCAATGCCATACTATTAGTCCTAGCTTCAACCAATGCCATACTATTAGTCCTAGCTTCAACCAATGCCATACTATTAGTCCTAGCTTCAACCAATGTCCTAGCTTCAACCAATGTCATACTATTAGTCCTAGCTTCAACCAATGCCATACTATTAGTCCTAGCTTCAACCAATGCCATACTATTAGTCCTAGCTTCAACCAATGCCATACTATTAGTCCTAGCTTCAACCAATGCCATACTATTAGTCCTAGCTTCAACCAATGTCCTAGCTTCAACCAATGCCATACTATTAGTCCTAGCTTCAACCAATGTCCTAGCTTCAACCAATGCCATACTATTAGTCCTAGCTTCAACCAATGTCCTAGCTTCAACCAATGCCATACTATTAGTCCTAGCTTCACCAATGCCATACTATTAGTCCTAGCTTCAACCAATGCCATACTATTAGTCCTAGCTTCAACCAATGTCCTAGCTTCAACCAATGCCCTACTATTAGTCCTAGCTTCACCAATGCCATAATTAGTCCTAGCTTCAATGCCATACTATTAGTCCTAGCTTCAACCAATGCCATACTATTAGTCCTAGCTTCAACCAATGCCATACTATTTAGTCCTAGCTTCAACCAATGCCATACTATTAGTCCTAGCTTCAACCAATGCCATACTATTAGCCAACCAATGCCATACTATTAGTCCTAGCTTCAACCAATGCCATACTATTAGTCCTAGCTTCAACCAATGCCATACTATTAGTCCTAGCTTCAACCAATGCCATACTATTAGTCCTAGCTTCAACCAATGCCATACTATTAGTCCTAGCTTCATACTAATAGTCCTAGCTTCAACCAATGCCATACTATTAGTCCTAGCTTCAAATGCCATACTATTAGTCCTAGCTTCAACCAATGCCATACTATTAGTCCTAGCTTCAACCAATGTCCTAGCTTCAACCAATGCCATACTATTAGTCCTAGCTTCACCAATGCCATACTATTAGTCCTAGCTTCAACCAATGCCATACTATTAGTCCTAGCTTCAACCAATGCCATACTATTAGTCCTAGCTTCAACCAATGCCATACTATTAGTCCTAGCTTCACAAATGCCATACTATTAGTCCTAGCTTCAACCAATGCCATACTATTAGTCCTAGCTTCACCAATGCCATACTATTAGTCCTAGCTTCAACCAATGCCATACTATTAGTCCTAGCTTCAACCAATGCCATACTATTAGTCCTAGCTTCAACCAATGCCATACTATTAGTCCTAGCTTCAACCAATGCCATACTATTAGTCCTAGCTTCAACCAATGTCATACTATTAGTCCTAGCTTCAACCAATGCCATACTATTAGTCCTACCTTCAACCAATGCCATACTATTAGTCCTAGCTTCAACCAATGCCATACTATTAGTCCTAGCTTCAACCAATGCCATACTATTAGTCCTAGCTTCAACCAATATCCTAGCTAGCTTCAATGCCATACTATTAGTCCTAGCTTCAACCAATGCCATACTATTAGTCCTATTCAACCAATGTCCTAGCTTCAACCAATGCCATACTATTAGTCCTAGCTTCACCAATGCCATACTATTAGTCCTAGCTTCAACCAATGCCATACTATTAGTCCTAGCTTCAACCAATGTCCTAGCTTCAACCAATGCCCTACTATTAGTCCTAGCTTCACCAATGCCATACTATTAGTCCTAGCTTCAACCAATGCCATACTATTAGTCCTAGCTTCAACCAATGTCCTAGCTTCAACCAATGCCCTAATATTAGTCCTAGCTTCACCAATGCCATACTATTAGTCCTAGCTTCAACCAATGCCATACTATTAGTCCTAGCTTCAACCAATGTCCTAGCTTCAACCAATGCCATACTATTAGTCCTAGCTTCAACCAATGTCCTAGCTTCAACCAATGTCCTAGCTTCAACCAATGCCATACTATTAGTCCTAGCTTCAACCAATGTCCTAGCTTCAACCAATGCCATACTATTAGTCCTAGCTTCAACCAATGCCATACTATTAGCCCTAGCTTCAACCAATGCCATACTATTAGTCCTAGCTTCAACCAATGCCATACTATTAGTCCTAGCTTCAACCAATGCCATACTATTAGCCCTAGCTTCAACCAATGCCATACTATTAGTCCTAGCTGCAACCAATGCCATACTATTAGTCCTAGCTTCAACCAATGCCATACTATTAGTCCTAGCTTCACCAATGCCATACTATTAGTCCTAGCTTCAACCAATGCCATACTATTAGTCCTAGCTTCAACCAATGCCATACTATTAGTCCTAGCTTCAACCAATGCCATACTATTAGTCCTAGCTTCACCAATGCCATACTATTAGTCCTAGCTTCAACCAATGCCATACTATTAGTCCTAGCTTCAACCAATGCCATACTGTCCTTAGTCCTAGCTTCAACTAATGTCCTAGCTTCAACCAATGTCATGCCATACTTTAGTCCTAGCTTCAACCAATGTCCTAGCTTCAACCAATGCCATACTATTAGTCCTAGCTTCAACCAATGCCATACTATTAGTCCTAGCTTCAACCAATGCCATACTATTAGTCCTAGCTTCAACCAATGTCCTAGCTTCAACCAATGCCATACTATTAGTCCTAGCTTCAACCAATGCCATACTATTAGTCTTCAACCAATGCCATACTATTAGTCCTAGCTTCAACCAATGCCATACTATTAGTCCTAGCTTCAAATGCCATACTATTAGTCCTAGCTTCAACCAATGCCATACTATTAGTCCTAGCTTCACCAATGCCATACTATTAGTCCTAGCTTCAACCAATGCCATACTATTAGTCCTAGCTTCACCAATGCCATACTATTAGTCCTAGCTTCAACCAATGCCATACTATTAGTCCTAGGTTCAACCAATGTCCTAGCTTCAACCAATGCCATACTATTAGTCCTAGCTTCAACCAATGCCAATGCCCTAGCTTCAACCAATGCCATACTATTAGTCCTAGCTTCAACCAATGCCATACTATTAGTCTATTCAGTGCCTAGCTTCAACCAATGCCATACTATTAGTCCTAGCTTCAACCAATGCCATACTATTAGTCCTAGCTTCAACCAATGCCTAGCTTCAACCAATGTCCTAGCTTCAACCAATGCCATACTATTAGTCCTAGCTTCAAATGCCATACTATTAGTCCTAGCTTCAACCAATGCCATACTATTAGTCCTAGCTTCAACCAATGCCATACTATTAGTCCTAGCTTCAACCAATGCCATACTATTAGTCCTAGCTTCAACCAATGCCATACTATTAGTCCTAGCTTCAACTAATGCCCTACTATTCCTAGCTTCAACCAATGCCATACTATTAGTCCTAGCTTCAACCAATGCCTACTATTAGTCCTAGCTTCAACCAATGCCATACTATCCTAGCTTCAACCAATGCCATACTATTAGTCCTAGCTTCAGCCATCTATTAGTCCTTCAACCAATGCCATACTATTAGTCCTAGCTTCAACCAATGCCATACTATTAGTCCTAGCTTCAACCAATGCCATACTATTAGTCCTAGCTTCAACCAATGCCATACTATTAGTCCTAGCTTCAACCAATGCCATACTATTAGTCCTAGCTTCAACCAATGCCATACTATTAGTCCTAGCTTCAACCAATGCCATACTAATGCCATACTATTAGTCCTAGCTTCAACCAATGTCCTAGCTTCAACCAATGCCATACTATTAGTCCTAGCTTCAACCAATGTCCTAGCTTCAACCAATGCCATACTATTAGTCCTAGCTTCAACCAATGTCCTAGCTTCAACCAATGCCATACTATTAGTCCTAGCTTCACCAATGCCATACTATTAGTCCTAGCTTCAACCAATGCCATACTATTAGTCCTAGCTTCAACCAATGTCCTAGCTTCAACCAATGCCCTACTATTAGTCCTAGCTTCACCAATGCCATACTATTAGTCCTAGCTTCAACCAATGCCATACTATTAGTCCTAGCTTCAACCAATGTCCTAGCTTCAACCAATGCCCTACTATTTGTCCTAGCTTCACCAATGCCATACTATTAGTCCTAGCTTCAACCAATGCCATACTATTAGTCCTAGCTTCAACCAATGCCATACTATTAGTCCTAGCTTCAACCAATGCCATACTATTAGTCCTAGCTTCAACCAATGCCATACTATTAGTCCTAGCTTCAACCAATGCCATACTATTAGTCCTAGCTTCAACCAATGCCATACTATTAGTCCTAGCTTCAACCAATGCCATACTATTAGTCCTAGCTTCAACCAATGCCATACTATTAGTCCTAGCTTCAACCAATGTCATACTATTAGTCCTAGCTTCAACCAATGCCATACTATTAGTCCTAGCTTCACCAATGCCATACTATTAGTCCTAGCTTCAACCAATGCCATACTATTAGTCCTAGCTTCAACCAATGCCATACTATTAGTCCTAGCTAACCAATGTCCTTCAACCAATGCCCTACTATTAGTCCTAGCTTCACCAATGCCATACTATTAGTCCTAGCTTCAACCAATGCCATACTATTAGTCCTAGCTTCAACCAATGTCCTAGCTTCAACCAATGCCCTACTATTTGTCCTAGCAACCAATGCCATACTATTAGTCCTAGCTTCAACCAATGCCATACTATTAGTCCTAGCTTCAACCAATGCCATACTATTAGTCCTAGCTTCAACCAATGCCATACTATTAGTCCTAGCTTCAACCAATGCCATACTATTAGTCCTAGCTTCACCAATGCCATACTATTAGTCCTAGCTTCAACCAATGCCATACTATTAGTCCTAGCTTCAACCAATGCCATACTATTAGTCCTAGCTTCAACCAATGCCATACTATTAGTCCTAGCTTCAACCAATGCCATACTATTAGTCCTAGCTTCAACCAATGTCCTAGCTTCAACCAATGTCATACTATTAGTCCTAGCTTCAACCAATGCCATACTATTAGTCCTAGCTTCAACCAATGCCATACTATTAGTCCTAGCTTCAACCAATGCCATACTATTAGTCCTAGCTTCAACCAATGCCATACTATTAGTCCTAGCTTCAACCAATATCCTAGCTTCAACCAATGCCATACTATTAGTCCTAGCTTCAACCAATGCCATACTATTAGTCCTAGCTTCAACCAATGTCCTAGCTTCAACCAATGCCATACTATTAGTCCTAGCTTCACCAATGCCATACTATTAGTCCTAGCTTCAACCAATGCCATACTATTAGTCCTAGCTTCAACCAATGTCCTAGCTTCAACCAATGCCATACTATTAGTCCTAGCTTCAACCAATGCCATACTATTAGTCCTAGCTTCAACCAATGCCATACTATTAGTCCTAGCTTCAACCAATGTCCTAGCTTCAACCAATGCCCTAATATTAGCCATCCCTAGCTTCACCAATGCCATACTATTAGTCCTAGCTTCAACCAATGCCATACTATTAGTCCTAGCTTCAACCAATGTCCTAGCTTCAACCAATGCCCTACTATTAGTCCTAGCTTCAACCAATGTCCTAGCTTCAACCAATGTCCTTGCTTCAACCAATGCCATACTATTAGTCCTAGCTTCAACCAATGTCCTAGCTTCAACCAATGCCATACTATTAGCCCTAGCTTCAACCAATGCCATACTATTAGCCCTAGCTTCAACCAATGCCCTACTATTAGTCCTAGCTTCACCAATGCCATACTATTAGTCCTAGCTTCAACCAATGCCATACTATTAGTCCTAGCTTCAACCAATGCCATACTATTAGTCCTAGCTTCAACCAATGCCATACTATTAGTCCTAGCTTCAACCAATGCCATACTATTAGTCCTAGCTTCAACCAATGCCATACTATTAGTCCTAGCTTCAACCAATGCCATACTATTAGTCCTAGCTTCAACCAATGCCATACTATTAGTCCTAGCTTCAACCAATGCCATACTATTAGTCCTAGCTTCAACCAATGCCATACTATTAGTCCTAGCTTCAACCAATGCCATACTATTAGTCCTAGCTTCAACCAATGCCATACTATTAGTCCTAGCTTCAACCAATGCCATACTGTCCTAGCTTCAACCAATGTCCTAGCTAGTCCTAGCTTCAACTAATGCCATACTTCATTAATGTCCTAGCTTCAACCAATGCCATACTATTAGTCTATTCAGTCCTAGCTTCAACCAATGCCATACTATTAGTCCTAGCTTCAACCAATGCCATACTATTAGTCCTAGCTTCAACCAATGCCATACTATTAGTCCTAGCTTCAACCAATGCCATACTATTAGTCCTAGCTTCAACCAATGTCCTAGCTTCATGCCCTACTATTAGTCCTAGCTTCAACCAATGCCATACCCTAGCTTCAACCAATGCCATACTATTAGTCCTAGCTTCAACCAATGCCATACTATTAGTCCTAGCTTCAACCAATGCCATACTATTAGTCCTAGCTTCAACCAATGCCATACTATTAGTCCTAGCTTCAACCAATGCCATACTATTAGTCCTAGCTTCAACCAATGCCATACTATTAGTCCTAGCTTCAACCAATGTCCTAGCTTCAACCAATGTCCTAGCTACTGTCATACTATTAGTCCTAGCTTCACCCATACTATTAGTCCTAGCTGCCATACTATTAGTCCTAGCTTCAACCAATGCCATACTATTAGTCCTAGCTTCAACCAATGTCCTAGCTTCAACCAATGCCCTACTATTAGTCCTAGCTTCAACCAATGCCATACTATTAGTCCTAGCTTCAACCAATGCCATACTATTAGTCCTAGCTTCAACCAATGCCATACTATTAGTCCTAGCTTCAACCAATGCCATACTATTAGTCCTAATGCCATACTATTAGTCCTAGCTTCAACCAATGCCATACTATTAGTCCTAGCTTCAAATGCCAACTATTAGTCAATATTAGTCCTAGCTTCACCAATGCCATACTATTAGTCCTAGCTTCAACCAATGCCATACTATTAGTCCTAGCTTCAACCAATGCCATACTATTAGTCCTAGCTTCAACCAATGCCATACTATTAGTCCTAGCTTCAACCAATGCCATACTGCCATACTATTAGTCCTAGCTTCAACCAATGCCATACTATTAGTCCTAGCTTCAACCAATGCCATACTATTAGTCCTAGCTTCAACCAATATCCTAGCCAATGCCATACTATTAGTCCTAGCTTCAACCAATGCCATACTATTAGTCCTAGCTTCAACCAATGTCCTAGCTTCAACCAATGCCATACTATTAGTCCTAGCTTCAACCAATGCCATACTATTAGTCCTAGCTTCAACCAATGCCATACTATTAGTCCTAGCTTCAAATGCCAATGTCCTAGCTTCAACCAATGCCATACTATTAGTCCTAGCTTCACCAATGCCATACTATTAGTCCTAGCTTCAACCAATGCCATACTATTAGTCCTAGCTTCAACCAATGCCATACTATTAGTCCTAGCTTCAACCAATGCCATACTATTAGTCCTAGCTTCAACCAATGCCATACTATTAGTCCTAGCTTCAAATGCCAATGTAGTCCTAGCTTCAAATGCCATACTATTAGTCCTAGCTTCAACCAATGCCATACTATTAGTCCTAGCTTCAACCAATGCCATACTAGCTTCAACCAATGCTTCAACCAATGTCCTATTAGTCCTAGCTTCAACCAATGCCATACTATTAGTCCTAGCTTCAACCAATGCCATATTAGTCCTAGCTTCAACCAATGCCATACTATTAGTCCTAGCTTCAACCAATGCCATACTATTAGTCCTAGCTTCAACCAATGCCATACTATTAGTCCTAGCTTCAACCAATGCCATACTATTAGTCCTAGCTTCAACCAATGCCATACTATTAGTCCTAGCTTCAACCAATGCCATACTATTAGTCCTAGCTTCAACCAATGCCATACTATTAGTCCTAGCTTCAACCAATGCCATACTATTAGTCCTAGCTTCAACCAATGCCATACTATTAGTCCTAGCTTCAACCAATGCCATACTATTAGTCCTAGCTTCAACCAATGCCATACTATTAGTCCTAGCTTCACCAATGCCATACTATTAGTCCTAGCTTCAACCAATGCCATACTATTAGTCCTAGCTTCAACCAATGCCATACTATTAGTCCTAGCTTCAACCAATGCCAGCTAACTATTAGTCCTAGCTTCAACCAATGCCATACTATTAGTCCTAGCTTCAACCAATGCCATACTATTAGTCCTAGCTTCAACCAATGTCCTAGCTTCAACCAATGCCATACTATTAGTCCTAGCTTCAACCAATGTCCTAGCTTCAACCAATGCCATACTATTAGTCCTAGCTTCAACCAATGCCATACTATTAGTCCTAGCTTCAACCAATGTCCTAGCTTCAACCAATGCCATACTATTAGTCCTAGCTTCACCAATGCCATACTATTAGTCCTAGCTTCAACCAATGCCATACTATTAGTCCTAGCTTCAACCAATGTCCTAGCTTCAACCCTAGCTTCACCAATGCCATACTATTAGTCCTAGCTTCAACCAATGCCATACTATTAGTCCTAGCTTCAACCAATGTCCTAGCTTCAACCAATGCCCTACTATTAGTCCTAGCTTCAACCAATGCCATACTATTAGTCCTAGCTTCAACCAATGCCATACTATTAGTCCTAGCTTCAACCAATGCCATACTTAGTCCTAGCTTAGTCCTAGCTTCAACCAATGCCATACTATTAGTCCTAGCTTCACCAATGCCATACTATTAGTCCTAGCTTCAACCAATGCCATACTATTAGTCCTAGCTTCAACCAATGCCATACTATTAGTTCAACCAATGCCATACTATTAGTCCTAGCTTCAACCAATGTCCTAGCTTCAACCAATGCCATACTATTAGTCCTAGCTTCAACCAATGCCATCCTAGCTTCAACCAATGCCATACTATTAGTCCTAGCTTCAACCAATGCCATACTATTAGTCCTAGCTTCAACCAATGCCATACTATTAGTCCTAGCTTCAACCAATGTCCTAGCTTCAACCAATGCCATACTATTAGTCCTAGCTTCACAATGCCATAATTAGTCCTAGCTTCAACCAATGCCATACTATTAGTCCTAGCTTCAACCAATGTCCTAGCTTCAACCAATGCCCTACTATTAGTCCTAGCTTCACCAATGCCATACTATTAGTCCTAGCTTCAACCAATGCCATACTATTAGTCCTAGCTTCAACCAATGTCCTAGCTTCAACCAATGCCCTACTATTAGTCCTAGCTTCAACCAATGCCATACTATTAGTCCTAGCTTCAACCAATGCCATACTATTAGTCCTAGCTTCAACCAATGTCCTAGCTTCAACCAATGCCATACTATTAGTCCTAGCTTCAACCAATGCCATACTATTAGTCCTAGCTTCAACCAATGCCATACTATTAGTCCTAGCTTCAACCAATGCCTATTCACTATTAGTCCTAGCTTCAACCAATGCCATACTATTAGTCCTAGCTTCAACCAATGCCATACTATTAGTCCTAGCTTCAACCAATGCCATACTATTAGTCCTAGCTTCAACCAATGCCATACTATTAGTCCTAGCTGTCCTAGCTTCAACCAATGCCATACTATTAGTCCTAGCTTCAACCAATGCCATACTATTAGTCCTAGCTTCAACCAATGCCATACCAATGCCATACTATTAGTCCTAGCTTCACCAATGCCAATGTCCTAGCTTCAACCAATGCCATACTATTAGTCCTAGCTTCAACCAATGTCCTAGCTTCAACCAATGCCATACTATTAGTCCTAGCTTCAACCAATGCCATACTATTAGTCCTAGCTTCAACCAATGCCATACTATTAGTCCTAGCTTCAACCAATGTCCATAACTAATGCCCTACCATTAGTCCTAGCTTCAACCAATGCCATACTATTAGTCCTAGCTTCAACCAATGCCATACTATTAGTCCTAGCTTCAACCAATGTCCAGCTTCAACCAATGCCCTACTATTAGTCCTAGCTTCAACCAATGCCATACTATTAGTCCTAGCTTCAACCAATGCCATACTATTAGTCCTAGCTTCAACCAATGTCCTATTCAACCAATGCCATACTATTAGTCCTAGCTTCAACCAATGCCATACTATTAGTCCTAGCTTCAACCAATGCCATACTATTAGTCCTAGCTTCAACCAATGCCATACTATTAGTCCTAGCTTCAACCAATGCCATAGCTATTAGTCCTAATTCAACTAATGTCCATTCAACTATTATTAGTCCTAGCTTCAACCAATGCCATGCCACTATTAGTCCTAGCTTCAACCAATGTCCTAGCTTCAAATGCCAATGCCATACTATTAGTCCTAGCTTCAACCAATGCCATACTATTAGTCCTAGCTTCATACTATTAGTCCTAGCTTCAACCAATGCCATACTATTAGTCCTAGCTTCAACCAATGTCCTAGCTTCAACCAATGCCATACTATTAGTCCTAGCTTCACCAATGCCATACTATTAGTCCTAGCTTCAACCAATGCCATACTATTAGTCCTAGCTTCAACCAATGTCCTAGCTTCAACCAATGCCCTACTATTAGTCCTAGCTTCAACCAATGCCATACTATTAGTCCTAGCTTCAACCAATGCCATACTATTAGTCCTAGCTTCAACCAATGTCCTAGCTTCAACCAATGCCATACTATTAGTCCTAGCTTCAACCAATGCCATACTATTAGTCCTAGCTTCAACCAATGCCATACTATTAGTCCTAGCTTCAACCAATGTCCTAGCTTCAACCAATGCCATACTATTAGTCCTAGCTTCAACCAATGCCATACTATTAGTCCTAGCTTCAACCAATGCCATACTATTAGTCCTAGCTTCAACCAATGCCATACTATTAGTCCTAGCTTCAAATGCCATACTATTAGTCCTAGCTTCAACCAATGCCATACTATTAGTCCTAGCTTCAACCAATGCCATACTATTAGTCCTAGCTTCAACCAATGCCATACTATTAATGTCCTAGCTTCAACCAATGCCATACTATTAGTCCTAGCTTCACCAATGCCATACTATTAGTCCTAGCTTCAACCAATGCCATACTATTAGTCCTAGCTTCAACCAATGTCCTAGCTTCAACCAATGCCATACTATTAGTCCTAGCTTCACCAATGCCATACTATTAGTCCTAGCTTCAACCAATGCCATACTATTAGTCCAACCAATAGCTTCAACCAATGCCAATGTCCTAGCTTCAACCAATGCCATACTATTAGTCCTAGCTTCAACCAATGCCATACTATTAGTCCTAGCTTCAACCAATGCCATAATGCCACTATTAGTCCTAGCTTCAACCAATGCCATACTATTAGTCCTAGCTTCAACCAATGCCATACTATTAGTCCTAGCTTCAACCAATGCCATACTATTAGTCCTAGCTTCAACCAATGCCATACTATTAGTCCTAGCTTCAAATGCCAATGTCCTAGCTTCAACCAATGCCATACTATTAGTCCTAGCTTCAACCAATGCCATACTATTAGTCCTAGCTTCAACCAATGCCATACTATTAGTCCTAGCTTCAACCAATGCCATACTATTAGTCCTAGCTTCAACCAATGCCATACTGCCATATTATTAGTCCTAGCTTCACCAATGCCATACTATTAGTCCTAGCTTCAACCAATGCCATACTATTAGTCCTAGCTTCAACCAATGCCTAGCTTCACTATTAGTCCTAGCTTCAACCAATGCCATACTATTAGTCCTAGCTTCAACCAATGCCAGTCTTCAACCAATGCCATACTATTAGTCCTAGCTTCAAATGCCAACTATTAGTCCTAGCTTCAACCAATGCCATACTATTAGTCCTAGCTTCAACCAATGCCATACTATTAGTCCTAGCTTCAACCAATGTCCTAGCTTCAACCAATGCCATACTATTAGTCCTAGCTTCAACCAATGCCATACTATTAGTCCTAGCTTCAACCAATGCCATACTATTAGTCCTAGCTTCAACCAATGCCATACTATTAGTCCTAGCTTCAACCAATGCCATACTATTAGTCCTAGCTTCAACCAATGCCATACTATTAGTCCTAGCTTCAACCAATGCCATACTATTAGTCCTAGCTTCAACCAATGCCATACTATTAGTCCTAGCTTCAACCAATGTCCTAGCTTCAACCAATGCCATACTATTAGTCCTAGCTTCAACCAATGCCATACTATTAGTCCTAGCTTCAACCAATGCCATACTATTAGTCCTAGCTTCAACCAATGCCATACTATTAGTCCTAGCTTCAACCAATGTCCTAGCTTCAACCAATGCCATACTATTAGTCCTAGCTTCACCAATGCCATACTATTAGTCCTAGCTTCAACCAATGCCATACTATTAGTCCTAGCTTCAACCAATGTCCTAGCTTCAACCAATGCCCTACTATTAGTCCTAGCTTCAACCAATGCCATACTATTAGTCCTAGCTTCAACCAATGCCATACTATTAGTCCTAGCTTCAACCAATGCCATACTATTAGTCCTAGCTTCAACCAATGCCATACTATTAGTCCTAGCTTCAACCAATGCCATACTATTAGTCCTAGCTTCAACCAATGCCATACTATTAGTCCTAGCTTCAACCAATGCCATACTATTAGTCCTAGCTTCAACCAATGCCATACTATTAGTCCTAGCTTCAACCAATGTCCTAGCTTCAACCAATGCCATACTATTAGTCCTAGCTTCAACCAATGCCATACTATTAGTCCTAGCTTCAACCAATGTCCTAGCTTCAACCAATGCCTATTCAACCAATGCCATACTATTAGTCCTAGCTTCAACCAATGCCATACTATTAGTCCTAGCTTCAACCAATGCCATACTATTAGTCCTAGCTTCAACCAATGCCATACTATTAGTCCTAGCTTCAACCAATGCCATACTATTAGTCCTAGCTTCAACCAATGCCATACTATTAGTCCTAGTTCAACCAATGTCCTAGCTTCAACCAATGCCATACTATTAGTCCTAGCTTCAACCAATGCCATACTATTAGTCCTAGCTTCAACCAATTCTATTAGTCCTAGCTTCAACCAATGCCATACTATTAGTCCTAGCTTCAACCAATGCCATACTATACTATTAGTCCTAGCTTCAACCAATGTCCTAGCTTCAACCAATGCCATACTATTAGTCCTAGCTTCACCAATGCCATACTATTAGTCCTAGCTTCAACCAATGCCATACTATTAGTCCTAGCTTCAACCAATGTCCTAGCTTCAACCAATGCCATACTATTAGTCCTAGCTTCAACCAATGCCATACTATTAGTCCTAGCTTCAACCAATGCCATACTATTAGTCCTAGCTTCAACCAATGCCATACTATTAGTCCTAGCTTCAACCAATGCCAATATTAGTCCTAGCTTCAACCAATGCCATACTATTAGTCCTAGCTTCAACCAATGCCATACTATTAGTCCTAGCTTCAACCAATGCCATACTATTAGTCCTAGCTTCAACCAATGTCCTAGCTTCAACCAATGCCATACTATTAGTCCTAGCTTCAACCAATGCCATACTATTAGTCCTAGCTTCAACCAATGCCATACTATTAGTCCTAGCTTCAACCAATGCCATACTATTAGTCCTAGCTTCAACCAATGCCAACTATTAGTCCTAGCTTCAACCAATGCCATACTATTAGTCCTAGCTTCAACCAATGCCATACTATTAGTCCTAGCTTCAACCAATGCCATACTATTAGTCCTAGCTTCAAATGCCAATGTCCTAGCTTGCCATACTATTAGTCCTAGCTTCAATGCCATACTATTAGTCCTAGCTTCACCAATGCCATACTATTAGTCCTAGCTTCAACCAATGCCATACTATTAGTCCTAGCTTCAACCAATGTCCTAGCTTCAACCAATGCCCTACTATTAGTCCTAGCTTCAACCAATGCCATACTATTAGTCCTAGCTTCAACCAATGCCATACTATTAGTCCTAGCTTCAACCAATGTCCTAGCTTCAACCAATGCCATACTATTAGTCCTAGCTTCAACCAATGCCATACTATTAGTCCTAGCTTCAACCAATGCCATACTATTAGTCCTAGCTTCAACCAATGCCATACTATTAGTCCTAGCTTCAACCAATGTCCTAGCTTCAACCAATGCCATACTATTAGTCCTAGCTTCAACCAATGCCATACTATTAGTCCTAGCTTCAACCAATGCCATACTATTAGTCCTAGCTTCAACCAATGCCATACTATTAGTCCTAGCTTCAACCAATGCCATACTATTAGTCCTAGCTTCAACCAATGCCATACTATTATTAGTCCTAGCTTCAACCAATGCCATACTATTAGTCCTAGCTTCAACCAATGCCATACTATTAGTCCTAGCTTCAACCAATGTCCTAGCTTCAACCAATGCCATACTATTAGTCCTAGCTTCACCAATGCCATACTATTAGTCCTAGCTTCAACCAATGCCATACTATTAGTCCTAGCTTCAACCAATGCCATACTATTAGTCCTAGCTTCAACCAATGCCATACTAATGCCATAGTCCTAGCTTCAAATGCCAATGTCCTAGCTTCAACTAATGCCATAGTCCTAGCTTCACAACCTAGCTTCAATGCCATACTATTAGTCCTAGCTTCAACCAATGCCACTATTAGTCTTCAACCAATGCCATACTATTAGTCCTAGCTTCAACCAATGCCATACTATTAGTCCTAGCTTCAACCAATGCCATACTATTAGTCCTAGCTTCAACCAATGCCATACTATTAGTCCTAGCTTCAACCAATGCCATACTATTAGTCCTAGCTTCAACCAATGCCATACTATTAGTCCTAGCTTCAACCAATGTCCTAGCTTCAACCAATGCCATACTATTAGTCCTAGCTTCAACCAATGCCATACTATTAGTCCTAGCTTCAACCAATGCCATACTATTAGTCCTAGCTTCAACCAATGTCCTAGCTTCAACCAATGCCATACTATTAGTCCTAGCTTCACCCAATGCCATACTATTAGTCCTAGCTTCAACCAATGCCATACTATTAGTCCTAGCTTCAACCAATGTCCTAGCTTCAAATGCCAATGTCCAGCTACTATTAGTCCTAGCTTCAACCAATGTCCTAGCTTCAACTGCCATTAGTCCTAGCTTCAACCAATGCCATACTATTAGTCCTAGCTTCAACCAATGCCATACTATTAGTCCTAGCTTCAACCAATGCCATACTATTAGTCCTAGCTTCAACCAATGCCATACTATTAGTCCTAGCTTCAAATGCCATACTATTAGTCCTAGCTTCAACCAATGCCATACTATTAGTCCTAGCTTCAACCAATGCCATACTATTAGTCCTAGCTTCAACCAATGCCATACTATTAGTCCTAGCTTCAACCAATGTCCTAGCTTCAACCAATGCCATACTATTAGTCCTAGCTTCAACCAATGTCCTAGCTTCAACCAATGCCATACTATTAGTCCTAGCTTCAACCAATGTCCTAGCTTCAACCAATGCCATACTATTAGTCCTAGCTTCAACCAATGCCATACTATTAGTCCTAGCTTCAAATGCCAATGTCCTAGCTTCAACCAATGCCATACTATTAGTCCTAGCTTCAACCAATGTCCTAGCTTCAACCAATGCCCTACTATTAGTCCTAGCTTCACCAATGCCATACTATTAGTCCTAGCTTCAACCAATGCCATACTATTAGTCCTAGCTTCAACCAATGTCCTAGCTTCAACCAATGCCCTACTATTTGTCCTAGCTTCACCAATGCCATACTATTAGTCCTAGCTTCAACCAATGCCATACTATTAGTCCTAGCTTCAACCAATGCCATACTATTAGTCCTAGCTTCAACCAATGCCATACTATTAGTCCTAGCTTCAACCAATGCCATACTATTAGTCCTAGCTTCAACCAATGCCATACTATTAGTCCTAGCTTCAACCAATGTCCTAGCTTCAACCAATGTCATACTATTAGTCCTAGCTTCAACCAATGCCATACTATTAGTCCTAGCTTCAACCAATGCCATACTATTAGTCCTAGCTTCAACCAATGCCATACTATTAGTCCTAGCTTCAACCAATGTCCTAGCTTCAACCAATGTCATACTATTAGTCCTAGCTTCAACCAATGCCATACTATTAGTCCTAGCTTCACCAATGCCATACTATTAGTCCTAGCTTCAACCAATGCCATACTATTCGTCCTAGCTTCAACCAATGTCCTAGCTTCAACCAATGTCCTAGCTTCAACAATGCCCTACTATTAGTCCTAGCTTCACCAATGCCATACTATTAGTCCTAGCTTCAACCAATGCCATACTATTAGTCCTAGCTTCAACCAATGTCCTAGCTTCAACCAATGCCCTACTATTTGTCCTAGCTTCACCAATGCCATACTATTAGTCCTAGCTTCAACCAATGCCATACTATTAGTCCTAGCTTCAACCAATGCCATACTATTAGTCCTAGCTTCAACCAATGCCATACTATTAGTCCTAGCTTCACCAATGCCATACTATTAGTCCTAGCTTCAACCAATGCCATACTATTAGTCCTAGCTTCACCAATGCCATACTATTAGTCCTAGCTTCAACCAATGCCATACTATTAGTCCTAGCTTCAACCAATGCCATACTATTAGTCCTAGCTTCAACCAATGTCCTAGCTTCAACCAATGTCATACTATTAGTCCTAGCTTCAACCAATGCCATACTATTAGACCTAGCTTCAAACAATGCCATACTATTAGTCCTAGCTTCAACCAATGCCATACTATTAGTCCTAGCTTCAACCAATGCCATACTATTAGTCCTAGCTTCAACCAATGTCCTAGCTTCAACCAATGCCATACTATTAGTCCTAGCTTCAACCAATATCCTAGCTTCAACCAATGCCATACTATTAGTCCTAGCTTCAACCAATGCCATACTATTAGTCCTAGCTTCAACCAATGTCCTAGCTTCAACCAATGCCATACTATTAGTCCTAGCTTCACCAATGCCATACTATTAGTCCTAGCTTCAACCAATGCCATACTATTAGTCCTAGCTTCAACCAATGTCCTAGCTTCAACCAATGCCCTACTATTAGTCCTAGCTTCACCCAATGCCCTACTATTAGTCCTAGCTTCACCAATGCCATACTATTAGTCCTAGCTTCAACCAATGTCCTAGCTTCAACCAATGCCCTAATATTAGTCCTAGCTTCACCAATGCCATACTATTAGTCCTAGCTTCGACCAATGCCATACTATTAGTCCTAGCTTCAACCAATGTCCTAGCTTCAACCAATGCCATACTATTAGTCCTAGCTTCAACCAATGTCCTAGCTTCAACCAATGTCCTTGCTTCAACCAATGCCATACTATTAGTCCTAGCTTCAACCAATGTCCTAGCTTCAACCAATGCCATACTATTAGCCCTAGCTTCAACCAATGCCATACTATTAGCCCTAGCTTCAACCAATGCCCTACTATTAGTCCTAGCTTCACCAATGCCATACTATTAGTCCTAGCTTCAACCAATGCCATACTATTAGCCCTAGCTTCAACCAATGCCATACTATTAGTCCTAGCTGCAACCAATGCCATACTATTAGTCCTAGCTTCAACCAATGCCATACTATTAGTCCTAGCTTCACCAATGCCATACTATTAGTCCTAGCTTCAACCAATGCCATACTATTAGTCCTAGCTTCAACCAATGCCATACTATTAGTTCTAGCTTCAACCAATGCCATACTATTAGTCCTAGCTTCACCAATGCCATACTATTAGTCCTAGCTTCAACCAATGCCATACTATTAGTCCTAGCTTCAACCAATGTCCTAGCTTCAACCAATGCCCTACTATTAGTCCTAGCTTCACCAATGCCATACTATTAGTCCTAGCTTCAACCAATGCCATACTATTAGTCCTAGCTTCAACCAATGTCCTAGCTTCAACCAATGCCCTACTATTAGTCCTAGCTTCACCAATGCCATACTATTAGTCCTAGCTTCGACCAATGCCATACTATTAGTCCTAGCTTCAACCAATGTCCTAGCTTCAACCAATGCCATACTATTAGTCCTAGCTTCAACCAATGTCCTAGCTTCAACCAATGTCCTAGCTTCAACCAATGCCATACTATTAGTCCTAGCTTCAACCAATGTCCTAGCTCCAACCAATTCCATACTATTAGCCCTAGCTTCAACCAATGCCATACTATTAGCCCTAGCTTCAACCAATGCCCTACTATTAGTCCTAGCTTCACCAATGCCATACTATTAGTCCTAGCTTCAACCAATGCCATACTATTAGCCCTAGCTTCAACCAATGCCCTACTATTAGTCCTAGCTTCACCAATGCCATACTATTAGTCCTAGCTTCAACCAATGCCATACTATTAGCCCTAGCTTCAACCAATGCCATACTATTAGTCCTAGCTACACCAATGCCCTACTATTAGTCCTAGTTTCACCAATTCCCTACTATTAGTCCTAGCTTCAACCAATGCCCTACTATTAGTCCTAGCTTCAACCAATGCCCTACTATTAGTCCTAGCTTCAACCAATACCATACTATTAGCCCTAGCTTCAACCAATGCCATACTATTAGTCCTAGCTTCACCAATGCCATACTATTAGTCCTAGCTTCACCAATGCCATACTATTAGTCCTAGCTTCGACCAATGCCATACTATTAGTCCTAGCTTCAACCAATGTCCTAGCTTCAACCAATGCCATACTATTAGTCCTAGCTTCAACCAATGTCCTAGCTTCAACCAATGTCCTAGCTTCAACCAATGCCATACTATACTAGTACCTCCAGGCTCTGATCAGGCCCTACACCCAAACAAGGGCACTGCGTTCATCCACCTCTGGCCTGCTCGCCTCCCTACCACTGAGGAAGTACAGCTCCCGCTCAGCCCAGTCAAAACTGTTCGCTGCCCTGGCCCCCCAATGGTGGAACAAACTCCCTCACGACGCCAGGACAGCGGAGTCAATCACCACCTTCCGGAGACACCTGAAACCCCACCTCTTTAAGGAATACCTAGGATAGGTTAAGTAATCCCTCTCACCCCACCCCCCCTAAGTTTTAGATGCACTATTGTTAAGTGACTGTCCCACTGGATGTCATAAGGTGATTGCACCAATTTGTAAGTCCCTCTGGATAAGAGCGTCTGCTAAATGACTTAAATGTAAATGTATTAGTCCTAGCTTCAACCAATGTCCTAGCTCCAACCAATGCCATACTATTAGCCCTAGCTTCAACCAATGCCATACTATTAGCCCTAGCTTCAACCAATGCCCTACTATTAGTCCTAGCTTCACCAATGCCATACTATTAGTCCTAGCTTCAACCAATGCCATACTATTAGCCCTAGCTTCAACCAATGCCATACTATTAGTCCTAGCTACACCAATGCCCTACTATTAGTCCTAGTTTCACCAATTCCCTACTATTAGTCCTAGCTTCAACCAATGCCCTACTATTAGTCCTAGCTTCACCAATGCCCTACTATTAGTCCTAGCTTCAACCAATACCATACTATTAGCCCTAGCTTCAACCAATGCCATACTATTAGTCCTAGCTTCAACCAATGCCATACTATTAGTCCTAGCTTCACCAATGCCCTACTATTAGTCCTAGCTTCACCAATGCCCTAATATTAGTCCTAGCTTCAACCAATGCCATACTATTAGCCCTAGCTTCAACCAATGCCATACTACTAGCCCTAGCTTCAACCAATGTCCTAGCTTCAACCAATGCCATACTATTAGTCCTAGCTTCAACCAATGACATACTATTAGTCCTAGCTTCAACCAATGCCATACTATTAGTCCTAGCTTCAACCAATGCCATACTATTAGTCCTAGCTTCAACCAATGTCCTAGCTTCAACCAATGCCCTACTATTAGTCCTAGCTTCACCAATGCCATACTATTAGTCCTAGCTTCAACCAATGCCATACTATTAGTCCTAGCTTCAACCAATGCCATACTATTAGTCCTAGCTTCAACCAATGCCATACTATTAGTCCTAGCTTCAACCAATGCCATACTATTAGTCCTAGCTTCAACCAATGTCCTACTATTAGTCCTAGCTTCAACCAATGTCCTAGCTTCAACCAATGTCCTAGCTTCAGCCAATGTCCTACTATTGGCCCAAGTTTCAAACACTGCCATGCTATTGCCATAGATTCAACCAATGCAATCCTATTGACCCTAGCTTCAACCAATGCCCTAGCGTCAACCAATGCCCTTCTATTGGCCCTAGAGCTTCAACCAGTGCCATACTATTGGCCCTATCTTCAACCAGTGCCATACCATTAGCCCTAGCTTCCACCAATGCCATATTATTGGCCCAAGCTTCAACCAACGCCATGCTATTGTCCTAGATTCAACCAATGCCATAATATTAGCTCTAGCTTGAACCAATGACCTAGCTTCAACCAATACCATACTATTAGCCCTAGCTTCAACCAATGCCCTACTATTAGCCCTAGCTTCAACCAATGCCCTACTATTGCCCCTAGAACTTCAACCAATGCCATATTGGCCCTACCTTCAAACAATGCCATACCATTAGCCCTAGCTTCCACCAATGCAATATTATTGGCCCAAGCTTCAACCAATGCCCTACTATTAGCCCTTGCTTCAACCAATGCCCTACTATTAGTCCTAGCTTCAACCAATGCCCTACTATTAGCCCTAGCTTCAACCAATGCCCTACTAGTAGCCCTAGCTTCTGCAAATGCCATATTATTGGCCTAAGCTTCAACCAATGCCATGCTAGGTGGTGAGGGTAGGCAACAACATCTCCTCCCCGCTGATCCTCAACACGGGGGCCCCACAAGGGTGCGTTCTGAGCCCTCTCCTGTACTCCCTGTTCACCCACGACTGCGTGGCCACGCACGCCTCCAACTCAATCATCAAGTTTGCGGACGACACAACAGTGGTAGGCTTGATTACCAACAACGACGAGACGGCCTACAGGGAGGAGGTGAGGGCCCTTGGAGTGTGGTGTCAGGAAAATAACCTCACACTCAACGTCAACAAAACTAAGGAGATGATTGTGGACTTCAGGAAACAGCAGAGGGAACACCCCCCTATCCACATCGATGGAACAGTAGTGGAGAGGGTAGCTAGTTTTAAGTTCCTCGGCATACACATCACAGACAAACTGAATTGGTCCACTCACACTGACAGCGTCGTGAAGAAGGCGCAGCAGCGCCTATTCAACCTCAGGAGGCTGAAGAAATTCGGCTTGTCACCAAAAGCACTCACAAACTTCTACAGATGCACAATCGAGAGCATCCTGGCGGGCTGTATCACCGCCTGGTACGGCAACTGCTCCGCCCTCAACCGTAAGGCTCTCCAGAGGGTAGTGAGGACTGCACAACGCATCACCGGGGGCAAACTACCTGCCCTCCAGGACACCTACACCACCCGTTGTTACAGGAAGGCCATAAAGATCATCAAGGACATCAACCACCCGAACCACTGCCTGTTCACCCCGCTATCATCCAGAAGGCGAGGTCAGTACAGGTGCATCAAAGCTGGGACCGAGAGACTGAAAAACAGCTTCTATCTCAAGGCCATCAGACTGTTAAATAGCCACCACTAACATTGAGTGGCTGCTGCCAACACACTGTCATTGACACTGACCCAACTCCAGCCATTTTAATAATGGGAATTGATGGGAAATGATGTAAATATATCACTAGCCACTTTAAACAATGCTACCTTATATAATGTTACTTACCCTACATTATTCATCTCATATGCATATGTATATACTGTACTCTACAACATCGACTGCATCCTTATGTAACACATGTATCACTAGCCACTTTAACTATGCCACTTTGTTTACTTTGTCTACACACTCATCTCATATGTATATACTGTACTCGATACCATCTACTGTATGCTGCTCTGTACCATCACTCATTCATATATCCTTATGTACATGTTCCTTATCCCCTTACACTGTGTATAAGACAGTAGTTTTGGAATTGTTAGTTAGATTACTTGTTGGTTATCACTGCATTGTCGGAACTAGAAGCACAAGCATTTCGCTACACTCGCATTAACATCTGCTAACCATGTGTATGTGACAAATTTGATTTGATTTGATTTGATTTGATATTAGCCATAGCTTCCACCAATGACATAATATTACCCCAGCTTTTACCAATACCATACTATTAGCCCTAGCTTCCACCAATGCCATAATATTACCCCAGCTTTTACCAATGCCATGCTATTGGCCCTACCTTCAACCAATGCCCTACTATTAGCTCTAGCTTGAACCAATGACCTAGCTTCAACCAATCTCATACTATTAGCCCTAGCTTCAACCAATGCCCTACTATTAGCTCTAGCTTGAACCAATGACCTAGCTTCAACCAATGCCCTACTATTAGCCATAGCTTCCACCAATGCCATATTATTTGCCCTAGCTTCCACCAATGCCATATTATTTGCCCTAGCTTCAACCAATGCCTTGCTATTAGCCCTAGCTTCATACCTTCAACAAATGCCCAACTATTGGCCCTAGCTTCAACCAATGCCCTAGCGTCAACCAATGCCATACTCTGGCCCTAGCTTCAACCAATGCCCTACCTTCAACGAATGCCCAACTATTGGCCCTAGCTTCAACCAATGCCCTAGTGTCAACCAATGCCATACTCTGGCCCTAGCTTCAACCAATGCCCTACCTTCAACGAATGCCCAACTATTGGCCCTAGCTTCAACCAATGCCGTACTGTTGTGGGCGCTATCGCCTCCACCATAATATAGCCACCTAATCAACCCCAGCTTACTCATCCAACCCCTCTCATCTTCCCTGCTACTTTTCCTTTGATTGTTGCTGTAAACGAGAATGTGTTGTCAACTTGTCAGTCATCTTACCTGGTACAATACACCTTATACATAAACTATCCAGACACAGACAATCTGCCTTTAGCCAACACCATTACCACTCTGGAGCCAGTAACCACAGGCCCAGCACACCTTTATGTATTATTAGTTCTGGCAGAGTGACCCACTGAATTAACATAGATAACATATATACAACAATAGGAAGGCTATTGCAACTGAAACATTGTGTATGTGGCTGCAGGAATAAGACAGTGTCTGTAGAAACATAGGGGTTTTCTTTCGCTGTTATCTTGTGTAATGTATTCTCCTCGTCATGGAACCAAGGTTATATTCACAACTGGAGATGTTGTGCTCAACTCTTATAAAGATAGGAGTCGTCAAACTCAGAAGAAATAGATGTTCTTGACTCACAAATAAAGTCATTCATTTAGATATATATGATATCAGCAGTCTCAACCATATTGTTGTTTGTGTCCAACTGGAGGGGTTATTGGGTCAGGAGGGGTTATTGGGTCAGGAGGGGTTATTGGGTCAGGAGGGGTTATTGGGTCAGGAGGGGTTATTGGGTCAGGAGGGGTTATTGGGTCAGGAGGGGTTATTGGGGCAGGAGGGGTTATTGGGTCAGGAGGGGTTATTGGGTCAGGAGGGGTTATTGGGTCAGGAGGGGTTATTGGGTCAGGAGGGGTTATTGGGTCAGGAGGGGTTATTGGGTCAGGAGGGGTTATTGGCTCAGGAGGGGTTATTGGCTCAGGAGGGGTTATTGGGTCAGGAGGGGTTATTGGGTCAGGAGGGGTTATTGGGTCAGGAGGGGTTATTGGGGCAGGAGGGGTTATTGGCTCAGGAGGGGTTATTGGGTCAGGAGGGGTTATTGGGTCAGGAGGGGTTATTGGGTCAGGAGGGGTTATTGGGTCAGGAGGGGTTATTGGGTCAGGAGGGGTTATTGGGGCAGGAGGGGTTATTGGGTCAGGAGGGGTTATTGGGTCAGGAGGGGTTATTGGGTCAGGAGGGGTTATTGGGTCAGGAGGGGTTAATGGGTCAGGAGGGGTTATTGGGGCAGGAGGGGTTATTGGGTCAGGAGGGGTTATTGGGTCAGGAGGGGTTAATGGGTCAGGAGGGGTTATTGGGTCAGGAGGGGTTATTGGGTCAGGAGGGGTTATTGGGTCAGGAGGGGTTATTGGGTCAGGAGGGGTTATTGGGTCAGGAGGGGTTATTGGGTCAGGAGGGGTTATTGGGTCAGGAGGGGTTATTGGGGCAGGAGGGGTTATTGGGTCAGGAGGGGTTATTGGGTCAGGAGGGGTTATTGGGTCAGGAGGGGTTATTGGGTCAGGAGGGGTGCGTCCTGCTCGAGGGGCTATTGGGTCAGGAGGGGTTATTGGGTCAGGAGGAGTTATTGGCTCAGGAGGGGTTATTGGGTCAGGATGGGTTATTGGGTCAGGACGGGTTATTGGGTCAGGAGGGGTTATTGAGTCAGGAGGGGTTATTGAGTCAGGAGGGGTGTGTCCAACATTGATAATTATTTGATGAATTAATTATCTGATTGATTCATTGGTTAATTGATTGATTGTTTGTTTGCGTGTCCGACTACAGTTGTCGAGTGGGCTTGAGATGAGCTTGTCCACTGTTGATTCATTTATTTTTTTATTGTCCTGCTACAGGTGTTATTGAGCCAGGAGGGGCGTGTTCACCATCAGGTAATGAGGACCGTCACCCCCTCGGCTGTCCTCTCTCTCCCTGAGGGGGGCACATACATCATTGAGGTGCGGGCGGTGAGTGAGGGGGGAGAGGGAGCAACCAGCTCCCAGGTCAGAGTACTCACCTCTTCAGGTAAGACAGACACTGAGCCCAAATCAAACTAATGTGCTTCTGTAATTACTAGCGTGTTTCAATTGGCATGTTTCAAATACAGTCACAGCATGGCTGTTGGAGGACTGGAACCTACTGTTACTTCCAGGTCACCTTATATGTACAGTATATACAGTCCATTCAGAAAGTATTCAGACCCATTTCAATTTTTCAGTATTTTTCAGTATTTTGTTTTACTCATTAATCGACACACAATACCCCATAATGGGAAATTGTAGCAAACAAAAATACCTTATTTAGATATGTATTCAGACTCTTTGCAATGAACTTAGCTCAGGTGCATCCTATTTCCATTGATCATCCTTGAGATGTTTCTATAACTTAATTGTCCACCTGTGGTAAATTCAAATGATTGGACATGATTTGGAAAGGCACACACCTGTCTACTGTATATATGTTTCTAATTGTCTGAGAGTCCTTTAGGTACCTTTTGGAAAAATCCAAGCGGGCTGTTATGTGGCTTTAATTGAGGAGTGGTTTCCATCTGGCCACTCTGCCATAAAGGCCTGCTTGGTGGAGTGTTGCAGAGATGGTTGTCCTTCTGGAAGGTTCTACCATATCCACAGAGGAACTCTGAAGCTCTGTCAGTGACCATTGGGTTCTTGGTCACCTCCCTGACCAAGGCCTTTTCTACCCCCATTGCTCAGTTTGGCCGGGCAGCCAGCTCTAGGAAGAGTATTGGTGGTTCCAAACTTCTTCCATTTCAGAATGATGGAGATCACTGTGTTCTTGGGGACCTTCAATGCTGCAGAATTTTTTTGGAGCCCTTCCCCAGATCTGTACCTCAACACAATCCTGTCTCGGAGCTCTATGGACAATTCCTTCGACCTCATGGCTTGGTTTTTGCTCTGACATGCACTGTCAACTGTGGGACCTTATATAGACAGGTGTGTACCTTTCCAAATAATGTACAATCAATTTAATTTACCACAGTTGGACTCCAATCAAGTTGTAGAAGCAACTCAAGGATGATCAAAGGAAACAGGATTGATTTGAGCTCAATTTTGAGTCTCATTTTCATGTCTACTCCCTCTCCTCCTCTCTGCTCTCATTGTCGCCAGTTTACTTATTGTTACACACACCTGTCACCATCGTTACGCGCTCCTGCGCCTCATGCGACTCACCTGGACTCCATCACTTCTATGATTACCTCTCCTGTATCTGTCACTCCCTTTGGTTCTTTCCCCAGCCAGTATTAGTTGTGTTTCTCATGTCCAGACGCTACTCTTGTTTTGTATTGTTCCATTATTATTATTATTAAATCCACCACCTGTTCTTGATTCTTGACTCGCAGCGTCTACGTTACACTCATATCAATGGGTCTGAATTTTAAAATTAGCTATTTTATATATGTTTTCGCTTTGTCATTTCGGGGTATTGTGTGTTGATTGATGAGGAAAAACATTTATTAAATCAATTTTAGAATAAGGCTGTAACATAGCAAAATGTGGAAAATGTCAAGGGGTTTGAATATTTTCAGAATTAACTGTATGTATAAATTACTTCCAGGCAGACTGGAACAAAAGACTAGAACACCCGACGAGGGATAATAAACTGACTGGAACACCAGGCTAGGATTCATAAAGAGACTGGACCACCATACAAGGTCAAATAAATAGAAAGTATGGAACACCAGACTAGAGCTTATGAATAAGACTGGAACACCAGGCTAGGATTCATAAACAGACAGGAACACCAGGCTAGGATTCATAAACAGACAGGAACACCAGGCTAGGACTAATAAACAGACTGGAACACCAGGCTAGGATTAATAAACAGACTGGAACACCAGGCTAGGACTAATAAACAGACTGGAACACCAGGCTAGGACTAATAAACAGACTGGAACACCAGGCTAGGACTAATAAACAGACTGGAACACCAGGCTAGGACTAATAAACAGACTGGAACACCAGGCTAGGACTAATAAACAGACTGGAACACCAGACTAGAGCTTATGAATAAGACTGGAACACCAGGCTAGGATTAATAAACAGACTGGAACACCAGGCTAGGACTAATAAACAGACTGGAACACCAGGCTAGGATAAATAAACAGACTGGAACACCAGGCTAGGATTAATAAACAGACTGGAACACCAGGCTAGGATTAATAAACAGACTGGAACACCAGGCTAGGATTAATAAACAGACTGGAACAACAGGCTAGGATTAATAAACAGACTGGAACACCAGGCTAGGACTAATAAACCGACTGGAACACCAGGCAAGGATTAATAAACAGACTGGAACACCAGGCTAGGATTAATAAACAGACTGGAACAACAGGCTAGGATGAATAAACAGACTGGAACACCAGACTAGAGCTTATGAATAAGACTGGAACACCAGGCTAGGATTCATAAACAGACAGGAACACCAGGCTAGGACTAATAAACAGACTGGAACACCAGGCTAGGATTAATAAACAGACTGGAACACCAGGCTAGGACTAATAAACAGACTGGAACACCAGGCTAGGACTAATAAACAGACTGGAACACCAGGCTAGGACTAATAAACAGACTGGAACACCAGGCTAGGATTAATACACAGACTGGAACACCAGGCTAGGACTAATAAACAGACTGGAACACCAGGCTAGGATAAATAAACAGACTGGAACACCAGGCTAGGATTAATAAACAGACTGGAACACCAGGCTAGGATTAATAAACAGACTGGAACAACAGGCTAGGATTAATAAACAGACTGGAACACCAGGCTAGGACTAATAAACCGACTGGAACACCAGGCTAGGACTAATAAACAGACTGGAACATCAGGCTAGGATTAATAAACAGACTGGAACACCAGGCTAGGACTAATAAACAGACTGGAACACCAGGCTAGGACTAATAAACCGACTGGAACACCAGGCTAGGATTAATAAACAGACTGGAACATCAGTTTATGATTAATAAACAGACTGGAACACCAGGCTAGGACTAATAAACCGACTGGAACACCAGGCTAGGATTAATAAACAGACTGGAACATCAGTTTATGATTAATAAACAGACTGGAACACCAGGCTAGGACTTATAAACCGACTGGAACACCAGGCTAGGATTTATAAACAGACTGGAACACCAGGCTAGGATTAACAAATTGACTGGAATATTATCTCTACTAGATCCTGTTTCTCCTCCTCCCCTGTTTCTCCTCCTCCCCTGTTTCTCCTCCCCTGTTCATCCTCCCCTGTTTCTCCTCCACTATTTTTGCTCCTCCTCTGTTTCTGCTCCTCCCCTGTTTCTCCTCCT
>NC_060191.1:80120913-80163413 GCF_021184085.1 Oncorhynchus gorbuscha | reverse complement strand
TAATCTGCTGTCTAATTCATCTGCTGTCTAGTCTGTTTTCTAATTAGTCTGTTTTCTAATTAATCTGCTGTCTAGTCTTTTTTCTAATTAGTCTGCTGTCTAATTAATCTGCTGTCTAGTCTGTTTTCTAATTAGTCTGCTGTTTAATTAATCTGCTGTCTAGTCTGTTTTCTAATTAGTCTGCTGTCTAATTAATCTGCTGTCTAGTCTGTTTTCTAATTAGTCTGCTGTCTAATTAATCTGCTGTCTAGTCTGTTTTCTAATTAGTCTGCTGTCTAATTAATCTGCTGTCTAGTCTGTTTTCTAATTAGTCTGCTGTCTAATTAATCTGCTGTCTAATTAATCTGCTGTCTAGTCTCCTGTCTAATTAATCTGCTGTCTAGTCTGTTTTCTAATTAGTCAAACTGAATATACTGCAGCTTTGTAATGCTGTTAGTCCAAGCTTGATATGCAAATTGTAGGTCTAATTGTTACATTTGATAAAATCACGAAACTTGGTACACATTTCACTTCACTGATGGCATTATAGTGAATCGGAGCAATCTTCAATTTGGATCAGGGTTGGAGTCAAGTCCATTTAAATTCCAGTCAGTTCGCAAAGCACACTGACATTCCAATTCCAAATCTCTTCAATGCTTTTTAACATGTTTGGAATTGGAATTTTGGTTATTTTCTGAACTGACTGGAATTTAAATTGAATTTACCCCAACTCCGGTCTGGATTCCAGGCTATATGTTGTCTGTTGCTCCCCAACCCTGGTATGGACTCTCTAATGACTAGATGTTCTCTCCCCCTGTCTACCCCCACCCCCCAATCCCCCCTGTCTACCCCATCCCTCTATCCCTGTGTCTATCCCCATCTCCCTGTCTACCCCAATTCCCCCATTCCCCCATCCCTCCACCCCTGTCTCCCCACTCCTTCATTCTCCCTGTCCCCCTCGTCTTCCCGTCCCTCGACCCCTCCATCCCTCTAACCCAGGTGTCCGAGCAAAGAGTGGCCAGTGTTCGGTTCACAGCCTGCTACCGTGGGGCCTGCCATGGACTACTGCTCTGCTCCTCTCCGTTCCTCTGGTGCCTTCAGCTTCCTGGTGAGGCCTACACAGAGAGACCTCCTCCCTCGCTCCTCCATCCCGCCATCCTTCTTTACATGGAGGGACCTCTTTCATCCCTCCCTTCCTCAGACGGTCTGTTTTCTCTGACCTTATCCATAAGCCAACCAGGCCTGGGGCCTGCCGAGGACATCCATTTTTGACACCAACAAACCAATGGATGGTCAAAAAAATAACATTCCTTTCTTTTATTTAAGTATACATTTTTCAGGAGCTGAACAAAACATTATTTGTGAAAACATGTTTTTTTTTTGCACTTTTTTCCCAACATCACTTGTGTTGAACTGTAACTGTACATTGTTGTGGAATTACTTTTTGTTTAATCATTTAAGTGTGCCCCAAATGGCATCCTATTCCCTATATAGTCCCCTATGGGCCTGGTCAAAAGTAGTGCACTATGTAGGGAAGAGGGTGCCATTTGGGAAGCATGTTATTTTAACTTTATGGGCCGTTGTTTTCTTACCTGTCGACTGGCCTCTAACTGCTTCCAGGCGGCCAAAGACATGAGGCTCTACAGAGTGTGAACAATTCCCTGAAAGCTGCTGCTGAGGCAGTTTGGCTGTCTGGCTGTCTCTGTCCGACTGTCTGGCTGTCTGTAAGGCTGTAATACTGGGATCAGCCTGATTCAGCCTCTCTTCTCATTAGTTATCTGTATCCATGTAATCCTTGGCAGCCTAACAAGCAGCAGCTCAGTAGAGATCAGTGTTTCCTTATTCATACAGAGTGAAGTGAAAGAATAAACATGTTTTATAGAGAAATGTTACTACTTCCAGCTAGCTTCTACTTCCAACTAGCTTTTTGTACATTGTGTTACCTTTAGAAACAAAACACAAAAGTGAGTGGTGTGTGTTCCAGCTTGGTCACGGTTTCTGTTTTTCTGATAGCAAAGAGCAATGCTTTTCAGCACATGTGTTGGACTGCTGGATGTATCAGAGGTAAGGTGAGGCAGGTATACCTGTCCTCACCTGTAGTGCCCAAACACATCTTTAGACAAAGACTTGATAAGTCTGTGGAGACTCATTGGTGTCAGTATAAATAAATGTGATGTATATTTTTTAAATGGTTGTCTGTCTATTTTTTTATTACCTTTATTTAACTAAGCAAGTCAGTTAAAGAACAAATAATTTTTTTCAATTACGGCCTAGGAACAGTGGGTTTTAACTGCCCGTTCAGGAGCAGAACGACAGATTTGTACCTTGTCAGCTCGGGAGTTTGAACTTGCAACTCTCCGGTTACTAGTCCAATGCTCTAACCACTAGGCTACCCTGCCACTATCTGTCTTCACTATATATGTTTTTAACTGGTTGCCTGTCTTAGGGCGTTATGCCAAATATTTTGCTTTACCAGTATTGATGCACGGACCGGTTTGGGTTTTTACTTCACCTTCTATAATTGTATTTGAATGTTTCGTTTGTTAAACGCAGTGTGTAACATCCATTTTTATAGTTTACATGCTACTTGAGTCATCCCTCTACGCTCTCTCTCCGGTCAATGCAGTACATGCAACAATGTTGATGACAACGGTGTGTCCACTTTCCAAGTGTTCTATAACCACACTATTAGTTTGTGTTTCTTACATCTGCAAACAGCTGGTTTCTTAGCAATTTTAGCTAAATTGTGTTTGCTGCTAATGCTAATCCCTAGTTAGCTTGCTTGCTTATAAATGTACTGAGTCATGCACTAGGGTCATGCACTACCCATAAAGCACATTTAGAAGTTGTATTATTCAAAAACATCAAATACCATCAAATTCCATTATATTTCCCAGCCCTAGTCTTTCTGTCTTTACTATAATCTGGAAGAAGTTGACACCGAGGGGCATTGTCCCTTTCCGACTCTACTAAAATGTAGGGTTGTGCTGAGTAACTCGGACAAAACGAGAATTTTACAAACACAATTTTGACACAATTATATTTTGTAATTATCCATGATCGGCATAAAATGTTTTTTGTTGCCAGCACACATCTCTCTTTCACTCAGACAGTGTGAAATGTTGTGTGCTCAAAACAACTATTTGCTAGTATTTCTGTCTTTCCTTGTCCAAAAATGTTGCGTAGGAATCATTAACCATAGCTGCTCATTGTTGTTCTTTCAATTTATTTCCTGTCTACTATTTTATGCCGTCTACTTTGTTGGTAGTTTTATTCTGTGTAATTCGCTGGTTGTTTTAGTCTGACTACTTTGCTGGTTGTTTTAGTCTGTCTGTCTACTTTGCTGGTTGTTTTAGTCTGTCTGTCTACTTTGCTGGTTGTTTTAGTCTGACTACTTTGCTGGTTGTTTTAGTCTGACTACTTTGCTGGTTGTTTTAGTCTGACTACTTTGCTGGTTGTTTTAGTCTGACTACTTTGCTGGTTGTTTTAGTCTGACTACTTTGCTGGTTGTTTTAGTCTGTCTGTCTACTTTGCTGGTTGTTTTAGTCTGACTACTTTGCTGGTTGTTTTAGTCTGTCTGTCTACTTTGCTGGTTGTCCTAGTCTGTCTACTTTGCTTGTACTTTTAGTCTGTTAGTCTGACTACTTTGCTGGTTGTTTAAGTCTGACTACTTTAGTGGTTGTTTTAGTCTGGCTACTTTGCTGGTTGTTTTAGTTTGTCTACATGGCTGAGGCCATCTAGTTGTTTTAGTCTGACAACTTGGCTGGTTGTTTTAGTCTGTCTGTCTACTTTGCTGGTTGTTTTAGTCTGACTACTGGGCTGATGCCAACTGGTTGTTTTATTCTGACTACTTTGCTGAGGCCATCTGGTTGTTTTAGTCAGACTACTTGGCTGGTTGTTTTAGTCTGTCTACTTTGCTGGTTGTTTTAGTCTGACTACTTTGCTGGTTGTTTTAGTCTGTCTGTCTACTTTGCTGGTTGTCCTAGTCTGTCTGTCTGTCTACTTTGCTGGTTGTTTTAGTCTGTCTGTCTACTTTGCTGGTTATCTTAGTCTGTCTACTTTGCTGGTTGTTTTAGTCTGTCTGTCTACTTTGCTGGTTGTTTTAGTCTGTCTACTTTGCTGGTTGTTTAGGTCTGTCTACTTTGCTGGTTGTTTAGGTCTGTCTACTTTGCTGGTTGTTTTAGTCTGTCTACTTTGCTGGTTGTTTTAGTCTGTCTACTTTGCTGGTTGTTTTAGTCTGACTACTTTGCTGGTTGTTTTAGTCTGTCTACTTTGCTGGTTGTTTAGGTCTGTCTACTTTGCTGGTTGTTTTAGTCTGTCTACTTTGCTGGTTGTCTTAGTCTGTCTGTCTACTTTGCTGGTTGTCTTAGTCTGTCTACTTTGCTGGTTGTTTAGGTCTGTCTACTTTGCTGGTTGTTTTATCTGGCTGAGGCCATATGGTTGTTTTAGTCTGTCTACTTTGCTGCTTGTTTAGGTCTGTCTACTTTGCTGGTTGTTTTAGTCTGTCTACTTTGCTGCTTGTTTAGGTCTGTCTACTTTGCTGGTTGTTTTAGTCTGTCTACTTTGCTGGTTGTCTTAGTCTGTCTACTTTGCTGGTTGTTTAGGTCTGTCTACTTTGCTGGTTGTCTTAGTCTGTCTGTCTACTTTGCTGGTTGTTTTAGTATGTCTGTCTACTTTGCTGGTTGTCTTAGTCTGTCTGTCTACTTTGCTGGTTGTTTTAGTCTGTCTGTCTACTTTGCTGGTTGTCTTAGTCTGTCTGTCTACTTTGCTGGTTGTCTTAGTCTGTCTGTCTACTTTGCTGGTTGTTTTAGTCTGTCTGTCTACTTTGCTGGTTGTTTTAGTCTGTCTGTCTACTTTGCTGGTTATCTTAGTCTGTCTACTTTGCTGGTTGTTTTAGTCTGTCTGTCTACTTTGCTGGTTGTCTTAGTCTGTCTACTTTGCTGGTTGTTTAGGTCTGTCTACTTTGCTGGTTGTTTTAGTCTGTCTGTCTACTTTGCTGGTTGTTTTAGTCTGTCTACTTTGCTGGTTGTTTAGGTGTGTCTACTTTGCTGGTTGTTTTAGTCTGTCTACTTTGCTGGTTGTTTTAGTCTGACTACTTTGCTGGTTGTTTTAGTCTGTCTACTTTGCTGGTTGTTTAGGTCTGTCTACTTTGCTGGTTGTTTAGGTCTGTCTACTTTGCTGGTTGTCTTAGTCTGTCTACTTTGCTGGTTGTTTAGGTCTGTCTACTTTGCTGGTTGTCTTAGTCTGTCTACGTTGCTGGTTGTTTAGGTCTTTCTACTTTGCTAGTTGTTTTAGTCTGTCTGTCTACTTTGCTGGTTGTCTTAGTCTGTCTGTCTACCTTGCTGGTTGTTTTAGTCTGGTTGTTTTAGTCTGTCTGTTGTTTGAGTCTGTCTGTCACTTTGCTGGTTATCTTAGTCTGTCTACTTTGCTGGTTGTTTTAGTCTGTCTGTCTACTTTGCTGGTTGTCTTAGTCTGTCTACTTTGCTGGTTGTCTTAGTCTGTCTACTTTGCTGGTTGTTTTAGTCTGTCTACTTTGCTGGTTGTCTTAGTCTGTCTACTTTGCTGGTTGTTTAGGTCTGTCTACTTTGCTGGTTGTTTTAGTTGTTTTTGCTGGTTGTCTTAGTCTGTCTGTCTACTTTGCTGGTTGTTTTAGTCTGTCTGTCTACTTTTCTGGTTGTCTTAGTCTGACTACTTTGCTGGTTGTTTAGGTCTGTCTACTTTGCTGGTTGTTTTAGTCTGTCTACTTTGCTGGTTGTTTTAGTCTGTCTACTTTGCTGGTTGATTTAGTCTGTCTACTGGGTTGAGGCCATATGGTTGTTTTAGTCTGTCTACATGGCTGAGGCCATATGGTTGTTTTAGTCTGTCTACATGGCTGAGGCCATATGGTTGATTTAGTCTGTCTACTGGGTTGAGGCCATATGGTTGTTTTAGTCTGTCTACATGGCTGAGGCCATATGGTTGTTTTAGTTTGTCTACATGGCTGACGCCATATGGTTGTTTTAGATTGTCTACATGGCTGAGGCCATATGGTTGATTTAGTCTGTCTACATGGCTGAGGCCATATGGTTGATTTAGTCTGTCTACTGGGTTGAGGCCATATGGTTGTTTTAGTCTGTCTCAACCCAGTAGACTCTACTGGGTTGAGGCCATATGGTTGATTTAGTCTGTCTACTGGGTTGAGGCCATATGGTTGATTTAGTTTGTCTACTTGGCTGAGGCCATATGGTTGTTTTAGTCTGTCTACATGGCTGAGGCCATATGGTTGTTTTAGTCTGACTACTTTGCTGGTTGTTTAAGTCTGACTACTTTAGTGGTTGTTTTAGTCTGGCTACTTTGCTGGTTGTTTTAATCTGACTAATTTGCTGGTTGTTTTAGTTTGTCTACATGGCTGAGGCCATCTGGTTGTTTTAGTCAGACTACTTGGCTGGTTGTTTTAGTCTGTCTGTCTACTTTGCTGGTTGTTTTAGTCTGACTACTTTGCTGGTTGTTTTAGTCTGTCTACTTTGCTGGTTGATTTAGTCTGTCTACATGGCTGAGGCCATATGGTTGTTTTAGATTGTCTACATGGCTGAGGCCATATGGTTGATTTAGTCTGTCTACATGGCTGAGGCCATATGGTTGATTTAGTAAGTCTACTGGGTTGAGGCCATATGGTTGTTTTAGATTGTCTACATGGCTGAGGCCATATGGTTGATTTAGTCTGTCTACATGGCTGAGGCCATATGGTTGATTTAGTCTGTTTACTGGGTTGAGGCCATATGGTTGTTTAGGTCTGTCTACTTTGCTGGTTGTTTTAGTCTGACTACTTTGCTGGTTGTTTTAGTCTGTCTGTCTACTTTGCTGGTTGTTTTAGTCTGTCTGTCTACTTTGCTGGTTGTCTTAGTCTGTCTACTTTGCTGGTTGTTTTAGTCTGTCTACTTTGCTGGTTGTTTTAGTTTGACTACTTTGCTGGTTGTTTTAGTCTGTCTACTTTGCTGGTTGTTTAGGTCTGTCTACTTTGCTGGTTGTTTTAGTCTGACTACTTTGCTGGTTGTCTTAGTCTGTCTACTTTGCTGGTTGTCTTAGTCTGTCTACTTTGCTGGTTGTTTAGGTCTTTCTACTTTGCTGGTTGTTTTAGTCTGTCTGTCTACTTTGCTGGTTGTCTTAGTCTGTCTGTCTACTTTGCTGGTTGTTTTAGTCTGTCTGTCTACTTTGCTGGTTGTCTTAGTCTGTCTACTTTGCTGGTTGTTTAGGTCTGTCTATTTTGCTGGTTGTTTTAGTCTGTCTGTCTACTTTGCTGGTTGTTTTAGTCTGTCTACTTTGCTGGTTGTTTAGGTCTGACTACTTTGCTGGTTGTTTAGGTCTGTCTACTTTGCTGGTTGTTTAAGTCTGACTACTTTAGTGGTTGTTTTAGTCTGGCTACTTTGCTGGTTGTTTTAATCTGACTAATTTGCTGGTTGTTTTAGTTTGTCTACATGGCTGAGGCCATCTGGTTGTTTTAGTCAGACTACTTGGCTGGTTGTTTTAGTCTGTCTGTCTACTTTGCTGGTTGTTTTAGTCTGACTACTTTGCTGGTTGTTTTAGTCTGTCTACTTTGCTGGTTGATTTAGTCTGTCTACATGGCTGAGGCCATATGGTTGTTTTAGATTGTCTACATGGCTGAGGCCATATGGTTGATTTAGTCTGTCTACATGGCTGAGGCCATATGGTTGATTTAGTAAGTCTACTGGGTTGAGGCCATATGGTTGTTTTAGTCTGTCTACATGGCTGAGGCCATATGGTTGTTTTAGATTGTCTACATGGCTGAGGCCATATGGTTGATTTAGTCTGTCTACATGGCTGAGGCCATATGGTTGATTTAGTCTGTCTACTGGGTTGAGGCCATATGGTTGTTTAGGTCTGTCTACTTTGCTGGTTGTTTTAGTCTGACTACTTTGCTGGTTGTTTTAGTCTGTCTGTCTACTTTGCTGGTTGTTTTAGTCTGTCTGTCTACTTTGCTGGTTGTCTTAGTCTGTCTACTTTGCTGGTTGTTTTAGTTTGACTACTTTGCTGGTTGTTTTAGTCTGTCTACTTTGCTGGTTGTTTAGGTCTGTCTACTTTGCTGGTTGTTTTAGTCTGACTACTTTGCTGGTTGTCTTAGTCTGTCTACTTTGCTGGTTGTTTAGGTCTGTCTACTTTGCTGGTTGTTTAGGTCTTTCTACTTTGCTAGTTGTTTTAGTCTGTCTGTCTACTTTGCTGGTTGTCTTAGTCTGTCTGTCTACCTTGCTGGTTGTTTTAGTCTGTCTGTCTACTTTGCTGGTTATCTTAGTCTGTCTACTTTGCTGGTTGTTTTAGTCTGTCTGTCTACTTTGCTGGTTGTCTTAGTCTGTCTACTTTGCTGGTTGTTTAGGTCTGTCTACTTTGCTGGTTGTTTTAGTCTGTCTGTCTACTTTGCTGGTTGTTTTAGTCTGACTATTTTGCTGGTTGTTTTAGTCTGTATGTCTACTTTGCTGGTTGATTTAGTCTGTCTACTGGGTTGAGGCCATATGGTTGTTTTAGTCTGTCTACATGGCTGTGGCCATATGGTTGATTTAGTCTGTCTACTGGGTTGAGGCCATATGGTTGTTTTAGTCTGTCTACTCAACCATATGGCCTCAACCCAGTAGACTCTACTGGGTTGAGGCCATATGGTTGATTTAGTCTGTCTACTGGGTTGAGGCCATATGGTTGATTTAGTTTGTCTACTTGGCTGAGGCCATATGGCTGTTTTAGTCTGTCTACATGGCTGAGGCCATATGGTTGTTTTAGTCTGACAACTTTGCTGGTTGTTTTAGTCTGACTACTGGGCTGATGCCAACTGGTTGTTTTATTCTGACTACTTTGCTGAGGCCATCTGGTTGTTTTAGTCAGACTACTTGGCTGGTTGTTTTAGTCTGACTACTTTGCTGGTTGTTTAGGTCTGTCTACTTTGCTGGTTGTTTTAGTCTGACTACTTTGCTGGTTGTCTTAGTCTGTCTACTTTGCTGGTTGTTTAGGTCTGTCTACTTTGCTGGTTGTCTTAGTCTGTCTACTTTGCTGGTTGTTTAGGTCTTTCTACTTTGCTAGTTGTTTTAGTCTGTCTGTCTACTTTGCTGGTTGTCTTAGTCTGTCTGTCTACCTTGCTGGTTGTTTTAGTCTGTCTGTCTACTTTGCTGGTTATCTTAGTCTGTCTACTTTGCTGGTTGTTTTAGTCTGTCTGTCTACTTTGCTGGTTGTCTTAGTCTGTCTACTTTGCTGGTTGTTTAGGTCTGTCTACTTTGCTGGTTGTTTTAGTCTGTCTGTCTACTTTGCTGGTTGTTTTAGTCTGACTATTTTGCTGGTTGTTTTAGTCTGTATGTCTACTTTGCTGGTTGATTTAGTCTGTCTACTGGGTTGAGGCCATATGGTTGTTTTAGTCTGTCTACTCAACCCAGTAGACTACTGGGTTGAGGCCATATGGTTGATTTAGTCTGTCTACTGGGTTGAGGCCATATGGTTGTTTTAGTCTGTCTACTGGGTTGAGGCCATATGGTTGTTTTAGTCTGTCTACTGGGTTGAGGCCATATGGTTGTTTTAGTCTGTCTACTCATATGGCCTCAACCCAGTAGACTCTACTGGGTTGAGGCCATATGGTTGATTTAGTCTGTCTACTGGGTTGAGGCCATATGGTTGATTTAGTTTGTCTACTTGGCTGAGGCCATATGGTTGTTTTAGTCTGTCTACATGGCTGAGGCCATATGGTTGTTTTAGTCTGACAACTTTGCTGGTTGTTTTAGTCTGACTACTGGGCTGATGCCAACTGGTTGTTTTATTCTGACTACTTTGCTGAGGCCATCTGGTTGTTTTAGTCAGACTACTTGGCTGGTTGTTTTAGTCTGACTACTTTAGTGGTTGTTTTAGTCTGGCTACTTTGCTGGTTGCTTTAATCTGACTAATTTGCTGGTTGTTTTAGTTTGTCTACATGGCTGAGGCCATCTAGTTGTTTTAGTCTGACAACTTTGCTGGTTGTTTTAGTCTGACTACTGGGCTGATGCCAACTGGTTGTTTTATTCTGACTACTTTGCTGAGGCCATCTGGTTGTTTTAGTCAGACTACTTGGCTGGTTGTTTTAGTCTGTCTGTCTACTTTGCTGGTTGTTTTAGTCTGACTACTTTGCTGGTTGTTTTAGTCTGTCTGTCTACTTTGCTGGTTGTTTTAGTCTGTCTGTCTACTTTGCTGGTTGTTTTAGTCTGTCTGTCTACTTTGCTGGTTGTCTTAGTCTGTCTACTTTGCTGGTTGTTTTAGTCTGTCTACTTTGCTGGTTGTTTTAGTCTGACTACTTTGCTGGTTGTTTTAGTCTGACTACTTTGCTGGTTGTTTTAGTCTGTCTACTTTGCTGGTTGTTTTAGTCTGACTACTTTGCTGGTTGTTTTAGTCTGACTACTTTGCTGGTTGTTTTAGTCTGTCTACTTTGCTGGTTGTTTTAGTCTGTCTGTCTACTTTGCTGGTTGTCTTAGTCTGTCTACTTTGCTGGTTGTTTAGGTCTGTCTACTTTGCTGGTTGTTTTAGTCTGTCTGTCTACTTTGCTGGTTGTTTTAGTCTGTATGTCTACTTTGCTGGTTGATTTAGTCTGTCTACTGGGTTGAGGCCATATGGTTGTTTTAGTCTGTCTGTCTACTTTGCTGGTTGTTTTAGTCTGACTACTTTGCTGGTTGTTTTAGTCTGTCTGTCTACTTTGCTGGTTGTTTTAGTCTGTCTGTCTACTTTGCTGGTTGTTTTAGTCTGTCTGTCTACTTTGCTGGTTGTCTTAGTCTGTCTACTTTGCTGGTTGTTTTAGTCTGTCTACTTTGCTGGTTGTTTTAGTCTGACTACTTTGCTGGTTGTTTTAGTCTGTCTACTTTGCTGGTTGTTTTAGTCTGTCTGTCTACTTTGCTGGTTGTCTTAGTCTGTCTACTTTGCTGGTTGTTTAGGTCTGTCTACTTTGCTGGTTGTTTTAGTCTGTATGTCTACTTTGCTGGTTGTTTTAGTCTGACTATTTTGCTGGTTGTTTTAGTCTGTATGTCTACTTTGCTGGTTGATTTAGTCTGTCTACTGGGTTGAGGCCATATGGTTGTTTTAGTCTGTCTACATGGCTGTGGCCATATGGTTGATTTAGTCTGTCTACTGGGTTGAGGCCATATGGTTGTTTTAGTCTGTCTAACTGTCACATATGGCTGAGTAGACCACTGGGTTGAGGCCATATGGTTGATTTAGTCTGTCTACTGGGTTGAGGCCATATGGTTGATTTAGTTTGTCTACTTGGCTGAGGCCATATGGTTGTTTTAGTCTGTCTACATGGCTGAGGCCATATGGTTGTTTTAGTCTGACAACTTTGCTGGTTGTTTTAGTCTGACTACTGGGCTGATGCCAACTGGTTGTTTTATTCTGACTACTTTGCTGAGGCCATCTGGTTGTTTTAGTCAGACTACTTGGCTGGTTGTTTTAGTCTGACTACTTTAGTGGTTGTTTTAGTCTGGCTACTTTGCTGGTTGCTTTAATCTGACTAATTTGCTGGTTGTTTTAGTTTGTCTACATGGCTGAGGCCATCTAGTTGTTTTAGTCTTACAACTTTGCTGGTTGTTTTAGTCTGACTACTGGGCTGATGCCAACTGGTTGTTTTATTCTGACTACTTTGCTGAGGCCATCTGGTTGTTTTAGTCAGACTACTTGGCTGGTTGTTTTAGTCTGTCTGTCTACTTTGCTGGTTGTTTTAGTCTGACTACTTTGCTGGTTGTTTTAGTCTGTCTGTCTACTTTGCTGGTTGTTTTAGTCTGTCTGTCTACTTTGCTGGTTGTCGTAGTCTGTCTACTTTGCTGGTTGTCGTAGTCTGTCTACTTTGCTGGTTGTTTTAGTCTGTCTACTTTGCTGGTTGTTTTAGTCTGACTACTTTGCTGGTTGTTTTAGTCTGTCTACTTTGCTGGTTGTTTTAGTCTGTCTGTCTACTTTGTTGGTTGTTTAGGTCTGTCTACTTTGCTGGTTGTTTTAGTCTGTCTACTTTGCTGGTTGTTTAGGTATGTCTACTTTGCTGGTTGTTTTAGTCTGTCTACTTTGCTGGTTGTTTTAGTCTGACTATTTTGCTGGTTGTTTTAGTCTGTCTGTCTACTTTGCTGGTTGTTTTAATCTGTCTACTTTGCTGGTTGTTTAGGTCTGTCTACTTTGCTGGTTGTTTTAGTCTGTCTACTTTGCTGGTTGTTTTAGTCTGTCTACTTTACTGGTTGTTTTAGTCTGACTACTTTGATGGTTGTTGTAGTCTGTCTACTTTGATGGTTGTTTTAGTCTGACTATTTTGCTGGTTGTTTTAGTCTGACTACTTTGCTGGTTGTTTTACTCTGTATACTTTGCTGGTTGTTTTAGTCTGACTACTTTGCTGAGACCATATGGTTGTTTTAGTAGGTCTAGTAGACTAGTCAGGATCAAAGTAAAGATGGATCAAGCAAATTACAGAAAGATCCTTGATGAAAACCTGCACAGAGCGCTCAGGATTTCAGACTGGGATGAAGGTTCACCTTCCAACAGGACAACGACCCTAAGCACACAGCCAAGACAACTTTGGGAGAATTCGGGACAAGTCTATGAATGTTCTTGAGTTGCCTAGCCAAAGCCCGGACTTGAACCCGATCCAACAGCTCTGGAGAGACCTGAAAATAGCTGTGCATCGACGCTCCCCTTCCAACCTAACAGAGCTTGAGAGAATCTGCAGAGAACAATGGGAGAAACTCCCCAAATACAGGTGTGCAAAGCTTGTAGCGTCATACCCAAGAAGACTTGAGGCTGTAATTGCTGCCAAAGGTGCTTCAACAAAGTACTGAGTAAAGAGTCTGAATTCTTATGTAAATGTGATATTTAAGTTTTGTATTTTTAATAAATTTCCTAACATTTAAAAAATATCTGTTTTTGCTTTGTCATTATGGTTTAGACCTGAACATTGAGGAGGAAAAAAAATGATTTCATCCATTTTAGAATAAGACTGTAACATAACAGAATGTGAAAAATGTCAAGGGGGCTGAATACTTTCCAAACACACTTTATAGGACATTGTATTCCCACTTTGATATGCTTTTAAATGTTTGAATGCACAGTGATAAACATTTGGGTGACAACTTAACCAAAAATAAGACATGGTTTTTCTATTGGAGTTTTTCGTGCTTTTAGATGGTTGAAAGCAAAGTGATAACACTGGAAGTTCAGCTAACTTTTGGCTGTCTTTTTGAGTGGGTGAATATACACTAAGTATACCAAACATTAGGAACATCTTCCTAATATTGAATTGCATACCCACCTTCTGCCCTCAGCACTGCTTCAATTAATCTGGGCTTAGACTCTACAAGGTTCGACAGGGATGCTGGTACATGTGGACTCCAATGCTTCCCACCGTTGTGGTCAAGTTGGCTGAATGTCCTTTGGGTGATGGACTTATCTTGATTCACACAAGAAACTGTTGACCGTGAATAACCCGGCAGCATTGCAGTTAATGACACAAATCAGTGGATTCAACTGGTCAGTCTATCATGGAAGTAACAGGTGTTCTTAATGTTTTCTATACTTAGTGTAGGTTGTAATCTCATTGATCCCCATCTCAACCAAAAATGTGCCAATATCTTATTTCCTTGTTATTTAAAGATGGCTAGTCTCGGTCAGGTCTTGTTTTTCCACATTTAGACAGGTCTTTTTCCCAACACATGGGTGCTGGGGCTGAACCCTGAGGTACGCAAAAGGGAAAACAGCACCACTGGCAGACCAAGGTGCATTTGTGGTTTACTTTTTTTGAGTAAAGGAGCCAATATCCTGTCAACATTCAGAAGTCTAACTGTCAATATCCAGCAGTCTAACTGTCAATATCCAGCAGTCTAACTGTCAATATCCAGCAGTCTAACTGTCAATATCCAGAAGTCAAACTGTCAATATCCAGCAGTCTGCCAACACCCATAAGTCTAACGGTCAATATCCAGCAGTCTAACATCAATATCCAGCAGTCTAACTGCCAATATACAGCAGTCTACCCGTCAATATCCAGTAGTCTAACTGTCAATATCCAGCAGTCTAACTGCCAATATCCAGCAGTCTGACTGTCAATATCCAGCAGTCTAACTGTCAATATGCAGCAGTCTAACTGTCAATATGCAGCAGTCTAACTGTCAATATGCAGCAGTCTAACTGTCAATATGCAGCAGTCTAACTGTCAATATCCAGCAGTCTAACTGTCAATATGCTGCAGTATAACTGTCAATATCCTGCAGTCTAACTGTCAATATGCAGCAGTCTAACTGTCAATATCCAGCAGTCTAACTGCCAATATCCAGCAGTCTAACTGCCAATATCCAGCAGTCTGACTGTCAATATCCAGCAGTCTAACTGTCAACATGCAGCAGTCTAACTGTCAATATCCAGCAGTCTAACTGTCAATATGCTGCAGTATAACTGTCAATATGCTGCAGTATAACTGTCAATATCCTGCAGTCTAACTGTCAATATCCAGCAGTCTAACTTCAATATCCAGCAGTCTAACTTCAATATCCAGCAGTCTAACTGTCAATATCCAGCAGTCTAACTGCCAATATCCAGCAGTCTAACTGCCAATATCCAAGAGTCTAACTGTCAATATGCAGCAGTCTGTCAATATCCAGCAGTCTAACTGTCAATATGCAGCAGTCTGTCAATATCCAGCAGTCTAACTGTCAATATCCAGCAGTCTAACTTCAATATCCAGCAGTCCAACTTCAGTATCCAGCAGTCTAACTGTCAATATACAGCAGTCTAACTGTCAATATGCAGCAGTCCAACTTCAATATCCAGCAGTCCAACTGTCAATATCCAGCAGTCTAACTTCAATATCCAGCAGTCTAACTGTCAATATCCAGCAGTCTGTCAATATCCAGCAGTCTAACTTCAATATGCAGCAGTCTAACTGTCAATATCCTGCAGTCTAGCTGTCAATATGCAGCAGTCTGTCAATATCCAGCAGTCTAACTGTCAATATCCAGCAGTCTAACTTCAATATCCAGCAGTCCAACTTCAGTATCCAGCAGTCTAACTGTCAATATACAGCAGTCTAACTGTCAATATGCAGCAGTCCAACTTCAATATCCAGCAGTCCAACTGTCAATATCCAGCAGTCTAACTTCAATATCCAGCAGTCTAACTGTCAATATCCAGCAGTCTGTCAATATCCAGCAGTCTAACTTCAATATGCAGCAGTCTAACTGTCAATATCCTGCAGTCTAGCTGTCAATATCCAGCAGTCTGTCAATATCCAGCAGTCTAACTTCAATATCCAGTAGTCTAACTTCAATATCCAGCAGTCTAACTGTCAATATCCAGCAGTCTAACTGTCAATATCCTGCAGTCTAACTGTCAATATGCAGCAGTCTAACTGTCAATATGCTGCAGTATAACTGTCAATATGCTGCAGTATAACTGTCAATATGCTGCAGTATAACTGTCAATATCCACCAGTCTAACTTCGATATGCAGCAGTCCAACTTCAGTATCCAGCAGTCTAACTGTCAATATACAGCAGTCTAACTGTCAATATGCAGCAGTCCAACTTCAATATCCAGCAGTCCAACTGTCAATATCCAGCAGTCTAACTTCAATATCCAGCAGTCTAACTGTCAATATCCAGCAGTCTGTCAATATCCAGCAGTCTAACTTCAATATGCAGCAGTCTAACTGTCAATATCCTGCAGTCTAGCTGTCAATATCCAGCAGTCTGTCAATATCCAGCAGTCTAACTTCAATATCCAGTAGTCTAACTTCAATATCCAGCAGTCTAACTGTCAATATCCAGCAGTCTAACTGTCAATATCCTGCAGTCTAACTGTCAATATGCAGCAGTCTAACTGTCAATATGCTGCAGTATAACTGTCAATATGCTGCAGTATAACTGTCAATATGCTGCAGTATAACTGTCAATATCCACCAGTCTAACTTCGATATGCAGCAGTCTAACTGTCAATATCCTGCAGTCTAACTGTCAATATGCAGCAGTCTAACTGTCAATATCCAGCAGTCTGTCAATATCCAGCAGTCTAACTTCAATATCCAGCAGTCTAACTGTCAATATACAGCAGTCTAACTGTCAATATCCAGCAGTCTAACTGTCAATATCCAGCAGTCTAACTTCAATATCCAGCAGTCTAACTGGCAATATCCTGCAGTCTAACTGTCAATATGCAGCAGTCTAACTGTCAATATCCAGCAGTCTAACTGTCAATATCCTGCAGTCTAACTGTCAATATGCAGCAGTCTAACTGTCAATATCCTGCAGTCTAACTGTCAATATCCAGCAGTCTAACTTCAATATCCAGCAGTCTAACTTCAATATCCAGCAGTCTAACTTCAATATCCAGCAGTCTAACTTCAATATCCAGCAGTCTAACTGTCAATATCCTGCAGTCTAACTGTCAATATCCTGCAGTCTAACTGTCAATATGCAGCAGTCTAACTGTCAATATCCTGCAGTCTAACTGTCAATATCCAGCAGTCTAACTTCAATATCCAGCAGTCTAACTTCAATATCCAGCAGTCTAACTGTCAATATACAGCAGTCTAACTGTCAATATACAGCAGTCTAACTGTCAATATCCAGCAGTCTAACTGTCAATATGCAGCAGTCTAACTGTCAATATCCTGCAGTCTAACTGTCAATATACAGCAGTCTAACTTCAATATCCTGCAGTCTAACTGTCAATATCCAGCAGTCTAACTGCCAATATCCAGCAGTCTAACGGCATGACAGTAACATTTTTAAAGGCCTGTTAAAGCTATTACACTGCTTCCCCATTACCACAGGCTTGTGTACATTGTAATTGTGTCTTTAAGGTGGTCTGACAAACAATGAGACAGGTGAAGCAAATGACAAAGGGCCTTCAGGAGTCCACCATGTGGAACCTCCTGACACAGAGAGTCCACCATGTGGAACCTCCTGACACAGAGAGTCCACCATGTGGAACCTCCTGACACAGAGAGTCCACCATGTGGAACCTCCTGACACAGAGAGTCCACCATGTGGAACCTCCTGACACAGAGAGTCCACCATGTGGAATCTCCTGACACAGAGAGTCCACCATGTGGAACCTCCTGACACAGAGGGTCCACCATGTGGAACCTTCTGACACAGAGAGTCCACCATGTGGAACCTCCTGACAAAGAGAGTCCATCATGTGGAAGGTTATGTTATACCATGGGGCTAGATGGTTTATCAGGTTATGTTATACCATGGGGCTAGATGGTTTATCAGGTTATGTTATACCATGGGGCTAGATGGTTTATCAGGTTATGTTATACCATGGGGCTAGATGGTTTATCAGGTTATGTTATACCATGGGGCTAGATGGTTTATCAGGTTATGTTATACCATGGGGCTAGATGGTTTATCAGGTTATGTTATACCATGGGGCTAGATGGTTTATCAGGTTATGTTATACCATGGGGCTAGATGGTTTATCAGGTTATGTTATACCATGGGGCTATCTGGTATGTAAGGTTATGTTATACCATGGGGCTAGATTGTTTATCAGGTTATGTTATACCATGGGGCTAGATTGTTTATCAGGTTATGTTATACCACAGGGGCTGGATATCAGCCTAGAGAACAGCTTGATTACTGACTATTTTGAATCCCACCATACCTTCTCCGCTATGCAATCTGGTTTCAAAGCTGGTCATGGGTGCACCTCAGCCACCCTCAAGGTCCTAAACAATATCTTAACCACCAATCGATAACAAACAATACTGTGCAGCCGTATTCATTGACCTGGCCAAGGCTTTCAACTCTGTCAATCACCACATCCTCATCAGCAGACTCGAAAGCCTTGGTTTCTCAAAAGATTACCTTGCCTGGTTCACCAACTACTTCTCTGAGAGTTCAGTGTCTAAAATCAGAGGGCCTGCTGTCCGGGCCCCTGGCGGTCTCTATGGGGGTGCCACTAGGTTAAATTCTTGACCGACTCTCTTCTCTGTATACATCAATGATGTTGCTCTTGCTGCTGGTGAGTCTCTGATCCACCTCTATGCAGACGACACCATTCTGTGTACTACTGGCCCTTCTTTAGACACTGTGATAACTAACATCCAGACGAGCTTCAATGCCATAAAACTCTTCTTCCATTGCCTCCAATTGTTCTTAAATACAAGTAAAACTAAATGCATGCTCTTCAACCGATCGCTGCCTGCATCTGCCCGCCCGTCCAACATCACTACTCTGGACGGTTCTGACGTAGAATATGTGGACAACTACAAATACCTCGGTGTCTGGTTAGACCGTAAACTCTCCTTCCAGACTCACATTAAGCATCTCCAATCCAAAGTTAAATCAAGAATTGGCTTCCTATTTCACAACAAAGCATCCTTCACTCATGCTGCCAAACGCACCCTTGTAAAACTGACAATCCTGGTCTACCTGGTTAAATAAAGGTGATCTGGTCTACCTGGTTAAATAAAGGTGATCTGGTTAAATAAAGGTGATCTGGCCTACCTGGTTAAATAAAGGTGATCTGGTCTACCTGGTTAAATAAAGGTGATCTGGTCTACCTGGTTAAATAAAGGTGATCTGGTCTACCTGGTTAAATAAAGGTGATCTGGTCTACCCGGTTAAATAAAGGTGATCTGGCCTACCTGGTTAAAGAAAGGTGATCTGGTCTACCCGGTTAAATAAAGGTGATCTGGTCTACCTGGTTAAATAAAGGTGATTTGGTCTACCCGGTTAAATAAAGGTGATCTGGCCTACCTGGTTAAATAAAGGTGATTTGGTCTACCCGGTTAAATAAAGGTGATCTGGTCTACCTGGTTAAATAAAGGTGATCTGGTCTACCCGGTTAAATAAAGGTGATCTGGTCTACCCGGTTAAATAAAGGTGATCTGGTCTACCCGGTTAAATAAAGGTGATCTGGCCTCCATGGTTAAATAAAGGTGATCTGGTCTACCCGGTTAAATAAAGGTGATCTGGCCTACCTGGTTAAATAAAGGTGATCTGGTCTACCCGGTTAAATAAAGGTGATCTGGTCTACCCGGTTAAATAAAGGTGATCTGGTCTACCCGGTTAAATAAAGGTGATCTGGCCTACCTGGTTAAATAAAGGTGATCTGGCCTCCCTGGTTAAATAAAGGCGAAATAAATTAATATATTTAAAAAATCTTGTTTATATGCAGTTTACATTTTGTTTGGTTTATATGTGGTTTAAATCTTGTTTATATGTGGTTTATATATTGTTTATATGGTCAACTTCATTGATTGAGTATCTCCCACCCAACCCAGAATTTGATTAGCATCGTCAGCATGTTGCTGGATGCTAATAATGAACAAAGCAAAATATTTCCACAACTTTACTAATGTGTCCTTCTCTTACAAAATGTAATGGTTATAGCGAGAATGAATAACTACATATCTATTACATTTGAACACTGTTTTCAACAGAATAAAGAAACAATCGTTGCTCCATTAAAATATTTCTACAGGATGTGTGTGAGTGCATGTGTGGTGTGTGCCTGCGTGTGTTGGTGTGTGTGTTCTCATACTCAGTAAATCCTGATGTACTGAACCCTTCAGCCGGTTGACATATTTGATGACTGGAGGCTTCCCTTGGTGGCTGTGAGGCAGGCTACAGTAACATCCAGATCAGCCAATTTCAGTGGCCCTGCACTGTGAAATCAAAGTAATAAAGCAATAAAGAACTGACCAGACTTTTCTTCTCCTGTACCTTGGCTGGTCTGGCCTCTCGAGTGTCACGCGGATGCATTTATCACATTGTCCATTTCCTCCTCTGCTCTGGTATGGGAGAGGCTTAGAGGAGTTTTTGCTAATGAGGAAGGAATTTTAAATGCTTTAAAAGTTTGTCATTTTATTCCGTGTGTCAGTATTATTGGGATAGGTCAGTTGGATTAAAGAGGAGCTGGAGAGGTGTGCCATATGCAGACAAAAGATACAAAAAAACCTGTGGGTGGTCACTACAGTACCAATCCAATCATTCACCTCTACCGAGTAAGAGAACCTGTGGGTGGTCACTACAGTACCAATCCAATCATTCTACTACCGAGTAAGAGAACCTGTGGATGGTCACTACAGTACCAATCCAATCATTCACCTCTACCGAGTAAGAGAACCTGTGGGTGGTCACTACAGTACCAATCCAATCATTCACCTCTACCGAGTAAGAGAACCTGTGGGTGGTCACTACAGTACCAATCCAATCATTCACCTCTACCGAGTAAGAGAACCTGTGGGTGGTCACTACAGTACCAATCCAATCATTCACCTCTACCGAGTAAGAGAACCTGTGGGTGGTCACTACAGTACCAATCCAATCATTCACCTCTACAGAGTAAGAGAGCCTGTGGGTGGTCACTACAGTACCAATCCAATCATTCACCTCTACCGAGTAAGAGAACCTGTGGGTGGTCACTACAGTACCAATCCAATCATTCACCTCTACCGAGTAAGAGAGCCTGTGGGTGGTCACTACAGTACCAATCCAATCATTCACCTCTACCGAGTAAGAGTACCTGTGGGTGGTCACTACAGTACCAATCCAATCATTCACCTCTACCGAGTAAGAGAGCCTGTGGGTGGTCACTACAGTACCAATCCAATCATTCACCTCTACCGAGTAAGAGAACCTGTGGGTGGTCACTACAGTACCAATCCAATCATTCACCTCTACCGAGTAAGAGAGCCTGTGGGTGGTCACTACAGTACCAATCCAATCATTCACCTCTACCGAGTAAGAGAACCTGTGGGTGGTCACTACAGTACCAATCCAATCATTCACCTCTACCGAGTAAGAGAGCCTGTGGATGGTCACTACAGTACCAATCCAATCATTCACCTCTACCGAGTAAGAGAACCTGTGGGTGGTCACTACAGTACCAATCCAATCCTTCACCTCTACCGAGTAAGAGAACCTGTAGGTGGTCACTACAGTACCAATCCAATCCTTCACCTCTACCGAGTAAGAGAACCTGTGGGTGGTCACTACAGTACCAATCCAATCATTCACCTCTACCGAGTAAGCAAAGGAAGAGAACATAATACTGAGCAATTTATAATGAATACTTTTCCACATAAAAAATAATTGGATATTGTTGATGACACTTTTTGTTGAGAGAAAATCTTTATTTTCTTATGAATAGACCTTGATGTTTGTTTTCTATGATCCAATGTCTGGTAATATTCTGAAGATGGGTGGCTCCTTATTGTGATTCATTGAAAAGGCTTCTCGGCTAGAACTCCCATTCAAAAAATCTATTTATGGCAATAAACTGGTAACGTCTCCTGTTTATTAATTCTCTTCAATGAAGTGTCCAGACTGGCTAGGTCACGTGAACTCAGATTCCCAATGTCCAGCAGACAAACAATAACACCAGGTAGTACAATTAGAGACCAACAATGGCACCATTAATCAGCCAAGAAGGACAGCCAAAAAGGTCTGCTTAAGGCAATGACTATCCACTTTTTGACTCTCCCACTGTAACACCCTGCAGTGGATAGCGTCCGTTTTACGAGCTCAACCAATTCCGCTATTTTTTATTTATTTTTATGCTGATCTTAACTTTTTTTGTACGTAATATTTCTGCCATCATTTCCTATGACCGAAAACATCTGCTGGACATCAGAACATCGATCACTGACCTCGATTTTGGAGGAAGATTTCTACTTCAACAAGTTGAGGGCGCAACACGGTCTGCTTACTCCGGACCAGGCAAAAATCCCCAGGACAAGAAAGAGGAAGCTGTGGCGAAAAAGAGGTAGGCTTTCTAATTATATAAAGTCAGCAAACTAATAGACTGCCTCTGTTCTGTTGGTGAATGTGCAGTCACAGCAGAACAAACAGGATGAACTCTGTTCTGTTGGTGAATGTGCAGTCACAGGAGAAGAAACAGGATGAACTCTGTTCTGTTGGTGAATGTGCAGTCACAGGAGATCAAACAGGATGAACTCTGTTCTGTTGGTGAATGTGCAGTCACAGGAGAAGAAACAGGATGAACTCTGTTCTGTTGGTGAATGTGCAGTCACAGGAGAACAAACAGGATGAACTCTGTTCTGTTGGTGAATGTGCAGTCACAGGAGAACAAACAGGATGAACTCTGTTCTGTTGGTGAATGTGCAGTCACAGGAGATCAAACAGGATGAACTCTGTTCTGTTGGTGAATGTGCAGTCACAGGAGAAGAAACAGGATGCATTCTGTTCTGTGGGTGAATGTGCAGTCACAGGAGAACAAACAGGATGAACTCTGTTCTGTTGGTGAATGTGCAGTCACAGGAGAACAAACAGGATGAACTCTGTTCTGTTGGTGAATGTGCAGTCACAGGAGAACAAACAGGATGAACTCTGTTCTGTTGGTGAATGTGCAGTCACAGGAGAACAAACAGGATGAACTCTGTTCTGTTGGTGAATGTGCAGTCACAGGAGAAGAAACAGGATGAACTCTGTTCTGTGGGTGAATGTGCAGTCACAGGAGAAGAAACAGGATGAACTCTGTTCTGTTGGTGAATGTGCAGTCACAGGAGAAGAAACAGGATGAACTCTGTTCTGTGGGTGAATGTGCAGTCACAGGAGAAGAAACAGGATGAACTCTGTTCTGTGGGTGAATGTGCAGTCACAGGAGAAGAAACAGGATGAACTCTGTTCTGTGGGTGAATGTGCAGTCACAGGAGAAGAAACAGGATGAACTCTGTTCTGTTGGTGAATGTGCAGTCACAGGAGAAGAAACAGGATGAACTCTGTTCTGTGGGTGAATGTGCAGTCACAGGAGAAGAAACAGGATGAACTCTGTTCTGTGGGTGAATGTGCAGTCACAGGAGAAGAAACAGGATGAACTCTGTTCTGTGGGTGAATGTGCAGTCACAGGAGAAGAAACAGGATGAACTCTGTTCTGTGGGTGAATGTGCAGTCACAGGAAAACAAACAGGATGAACTCTGTTCTGTGGGTGAATGTGCAGTCACAGGAAAACAAACATGTCCCATCTTAAAATATGACATTTTTACCATTTAATGCACCTTCAAATGATATATATCAACAATGCAGAGCTCTCTCCGTCCTCTGCCGTGCCTTGATTACTGTTGATGATATCTGGAAATGTGCATGTATAGCCTGGCCCATCTACTGTTGCTAGCCCCAATTCTGACTTGTGCTCAATGTGAGCAAGACTACAGGAAAAGGTGGGCCGAACAGGCCCCCATTAACTTCGATGGGGCTGTAGTGGAGCTTGTCGAGAGTTTCAAGTTCCTTGTTGTCCACATCACCAACGAACTATCATGGTCCAAACATACCAAGACAGTCCTGAAGAGTGCACGACAAACCCTTTTCCCCTTCAGGAAACTGAAAAGATTTGGCATGGGCCCCCAGATCCTCAAAAGGTTCTACAGCTATGCCATCGAGAGCATCCTGACTGGTTGAATCACCACCTGGTATGGCAACTGCTCGGCATCTGACCTTAATACGCTACAGAGGGCAGTGCGAACGGCCCACTACATCACTGGGTCAAAGCGTCCTGCCATCCAGGACCTATATAATAGGCGGTGTAAGAGGAAAGCCCATAAAATTGTCAATAACTCCAGTCACCCAAGTTCTAGACTGTTTTCTCTGTTACTGGACGGCAAGCGGTACCAGAGCGCCAAGTCCAGGACCAAAAGGCTCCTCAACAGCTTCTACCCCCAAGCCATTAAACTGCAGAACAATTCATAAAAATCACCACCGGACAATTTACAATGACACCCCCACCCCCCTCTTGTACACTGCTGCTACTCGCTGTTTGTTTGTTACCTATACATAGTCACTTCGCCCCCACCTACATGTACAGATGACCTCAACTAGCCTGTACCCCCTGCACACTGACTCAATACAGGTGTCCCCTGTATATAGCCTTGTTATTGTTATTGTGTTACTTTTTATTTTAGTCTACTTGGTAAATATTTTCTTCTTCTTGATCTGCACTTTTGGTTAAGAGCTTGTAAGTAAGCATTTCAAAGTAAAGTCTACACTTGTTGTATTCGGCACATGTGGCAAAAATAGTTCGATGTGATTTGATTTGATTTTCTCTGATATCTGCTTCACTGATTTCTACTCTTGTAAAAGCCTGGGTTTTCTGCACATTAACACTAGAAGCTTATTACCTAATATTGATAAATTGAAAGTGTGGGTTCACAGCTCCAATCCAGATGTGTTGATCATTACTGAGACGTGGTTAAGGAAGAGTGTTTTGAATACTGATGTTAACCTGATGTTAACCTTTTTCAGCAAGACAGATCTTCCAAAGTTGGGGGAGTGGCAATCTTTACCAAGGATCACCTTCAGTGCTCAGTTGTCTCCACCAAGTCTGTTCCCAAACAATTTGATTGGCTGGTTTTCTACATTAAACGTTCAAATAGCTTTTTTTGACTGTTGCTAGGTGCTAACGTCCCTCCATCAGCACTGGCATGTACCCTACCTGCCCTAACCTCTCTCCTGGCCCCTTACACTAAGTCTGAATTTGTCCTGCTAGGTGATCTAAACTGGGACATGCTTGAACCAACTGACCAAGTCCTAAAGCAATGGGACTCCCTAAATATTTCTCAGATTATTACCAATCCCACAAGTTATGACTCCAAACACCCAGAAAATGCTATTCTCCTCAATGGTCCCAGTCTGGTGTTTTCTGTAATGACCTTAGTAATCACTGTTTTACTGCCTGTGTTCATAATGGCTGCTCAGTGAAACGACCTGTCCTGATTTGTCGCAGATGCTTGCTAAAAAACTTCAATGAGCAAGCCTTCCTTCATGAACTGGCCTCTGTAAAAAGGTATAGAATCAGCTTGATCCCCTCTGTCGAAGACGCTTTCACCCTCTTTTTTGATATTTTCAGTGGTATTGTTAACAAACTGTCATGGCTGAATCAGAATTAGTTAGGTAACATAGATAAATAAGATGTTTTATCTTATTCTTGGACTACTGTTGGCAGTTGCAGTTTTCCCTTCTCAGCTAGGGCTTAGTCACTTGGGGCCCAGAGAGGGGAGAGGCCAGGCTTGTCGTCATATGTCAATGTATCTGTTAAACCATGTGATGCTATGAAGAATATCAGAAGGGGAGGATGACAGAATGGAGGCATGTCTTCTTATGGGAATGTGTTTAACTATTGTATGTCCCCTCTGAGGTTACCCTTTTTTATATGACCTAAGAGGCTCACTGTCTCTGTGAGCGTGTCCAGGAGGAGTTGTATTTGAGATGGGAGTATCTAGAATTGACAATAGATATATACCATTGGATGAGGTAATGGTTTGGTAATATGAAGTACCAAGAACGAGACTTAGAACCTTGTCTAAGAGAGCAAACTGAACGATAATTTATAGCTAATGCTGTCTGGCTATGGGATACTCCTCTCTCAAGTAAAGTCTTCCTTTGTAATGTTCCTAAGATCTGTGTTTCATCATGTGAGTTGAGATGGGTGTGTCTTGGCTATAAATGATACTAAGAACTGTTGTGTAAGCACTCTCAGAGAATTCATTTATAGACAGTGAATTGATCTGAGTCACAGGGCTATGGTGAAGCTCATATATAATTAAAGATGGACTTTATAATATAACTCTGACTTGTGTGTGGTTTGCTCTCTCAATGTTTAGTAATACATAAAATTACCATGACAAAACGCACCCCCATAAAGAACATGAGAATTAAAAACAGGTTCAGCCCCTGGTTCAACCGTGATATTGCACAGTTACTCCACCTCCAGAATTGCATTTGGCAAAACGATAAAATCCTTCTTTATATCCCAAAAAGTCAGTTTTTTTGGCACCATCAATTTGAGTAATCCACTCGTTCAACATGCAGAGAAAGAATCCAAAAAGCTACCGCTAAACGTTGTTAAAACAAGTCAAATTATGTTTTTCATCAATCCTCAGGTACCCTAAAATGTAATTAAACTATAATCTTTCATACGGAAAGAAGTATTTCAATAGGAAAGCAAAGTTCGCAGGTGCTCGTTTTCTCCATCGCGCGCGCACAGACTGATTTACAACTCTGACTCTCATTACTAAAACTCAAAATTCTTCCTCATTTGGGAAGAAACAAGCCTGAAACCTTGAACAAAGACTGTTGACATCTAGTGGAAGCCATAGGAATTGCAATCTGGGAGCTGGATTTAGATATGACCCTATACGTTCAATTGGAAGAGCATGAGCTCTCAACAACAACAAAAAATTCTGGGTGGTTTTCTTTGGATTTTCTCCTACCATATCTATTGTGTTATAGTCTCATAATAGTTTTAAACATTTGTACAAACTTCAAAGTGTTTTCTTTCCAATGATATGAATTATATGCATATCCTGGCTTCTGGGCCTGAGTAACAGGCAGTTTACTTTGGGCACGTCAGTCAGGCGGAATTTCAGAAAAAAGGACCCAAGCCTGAAGAAGTTTTAATCTTTACACCCAGAAAACGTCAAATGATTTAGACCCTTTCTCTTTTCTGCCAAGCCTATCTCCAGCCTTTTTAACCTGTCTCTCCTTTCTGGGGAGGATCCCATTGCTTGGAAAGCAGCCACAATTCATCATTTATTTAAAGGGGGAGATCAAGCTGATCCTAACTGTTATAGGCCTACTTCTATTTTTCATTATTTATCAAAACTGTGGGAAAAACATGTCAATAATCAACTGACTGGCTTTCTTGTTTTAATGGCATTCTCACTGGTATGCAATCTGGTTTCGGCTCAGGTTATGGATGTGTCACTGTAACCTTAAAACTTCTCTAGGGTAGGGGGCAGCATTTGGAATTTTGGATGAAAAGCATGCCCAAAGTAAACTGCCTTCTACTCAGGCCCAGAAGATAGGACATGCATATAATTAGTAGATTTGGATAGAAAACACTATACAGTTTCCAAAACTGTTAAAATAATGTCTATGAGTATAATAGAACTGATTTGGCAGGCGAAAACTTGAGAAAAATCCATTCAGGAAGTAGGTTTTTCTTTTGTAGGTAGTTTTCTATTCAATGCCATTACAGTATCCATTGACTTAGGACACCAATTCCAGTTCCTATGTCTTCCACTAGATGTCAACAGTCTTTAGAAATTGTTTCAGGCTTGTATTCTGAAAAAATAGGGAGTAAGAGCAGTCTGAATGAGTGGACCCTGCCGTGTCACAGAGCTTTCTCATGCGCGCCACCAGAGAGCGTGCCTTTCTTGTTTACCTTTTATATTGACAACGTTATTGTCCGATTGAAATATTAGCGATTATTTCGGCTAAAAACAACCTGATGCTTGTATATAGACATCGTTTGACATGTTTCTATGAACTTTACGGATAAAATTTGGATTTTGTTTTTGTCTTCCTGTTGTGACTGTGTTTGAGCCTGTGGATTACTGAAGAAAACGCGCGAACAAAACTGAGGTTTTCAGATATAAAGAGAGACTTTATCGAACAAAAGGAACATTTATTGAATAAATAAATGTCTTCTGAGTTGAAACTTATCCAGATCATCAAAGGTAAGTGATTATTTTTATCTCTATATCTGACTTGTGTAACTCTTCCACTTGGCTGGTTACTGTTTGTAATGATTTATCTGCTGGGCTATTTTCTAAAATAATTGTAAGTTATGCTTTCGCTGTATAGCATTTTTGAAATCTGACACCGTGGTTGGATTCACAAGAAGTTCATCTTTAAACCTATATTTAATAGTTGTATCTTTTCTGAATTTTTATAATGAGTATTTCTGTATTTGAATTTGGCGCTCTGCAATCTCACTGGATGTTGGCCAGTTGGGACGCTAGCCTAGAGAGGTTAAAGGTCCTCAATTATGTCACCATTGCCCTTGATTCTAAGCAATGTTGTGCTGCTATTTTTATTGACTTGGCCAAAGATTTTGATACAGTAGACAATTCCATTCATTGAATGCTGACTTGTTGCACCCTCAACAACTACTGTGATTATTATTACTTGACCATGCTGGTCATTTATGAACATTTGAACATCTTGGCCATGTTCTGTTATAATCTCCACCCGGCACAGCCAGAAGAGGACTGGCCACCCCTCATTGCCTGGTTCCTCTGGGTTTTGGCCTTTCTAGGGAGTTGGTCCTAGCCACCGTGTTACACCTGCTTGCTGTTTGGGGTTTTAGGCTGGGTTTCTAAACAGCACTTTGAGATATCAGCTAATGTTAGAAGGGCTATATAAATACATTTGATTTGATTTGATGTGGGCCAGCTAAGGAGTATTGGTGTCTCTGAGGGGTTTTGGCCTGGTTTTCTAACTACCTCTCTCAAAGAGTGCAACGTATAAAGTCAGAACATCTGTTGTCTCAGCCACTGCTTGTCACCAAGGGTGCACCCCAAGGCTTGATCCTAGGCCCCACGCTCTTCTCAATTTACATCAACATAGCTCAGGCACTAGGAAGCTCTCTTATCCAGTTATATGCAGATGATACGCTCTTATACTCAGCTGGCCCCTCCCCAGATTTTGTCTTAAACGCTCTACAACAAAGCTTTCTTAGTGTCCAACAAGCTTTCTCTGCCCTTAACCTTGTTCTGAGCACCTCCAAAACAAATGTCATGTCGTTTGGTAAGAAAAATGCCCCTCTCCACACAGGTGTGATTACTACCTCTGAGGGTTTAGAGCTTGAGGTAGTCACCTCATACAAGTACTTGGGAGTATGGCTAGACGGTACACTGTCCTTCTCTCAGCACATATCAAAGCTGCAAGCTAAAGTTAAATCTAGACTTGGTTTCCTCTATCGTAATCGCTCCTGTTTCACCCCAGGTGCCAAAGTAACCCTGATTCAGATGACCCATGCTAGATTACGGAGACGTAATTTATAGATCGGCAGGTAACATCTGAGCGGCTAGATGTTTTTCACTATTCAGCCATCAGATTTTCCGCCAATGCTCCTTATAGGACACATCACTGTACTCTATACTCCTCTGTGTCATGGATCCCTCTGGAACTTTCATTACGCAAACCTGCCCCTCCGCCTGCCCTGCCGGAAGATGAGCCCGTGGTTTGTTGGGCCATTGCTGTAATCAACAGGGAGTTGTAAACGGTGCGTTACCTCATTATCCCTCCTCAGGACTGTGTCTCTCCTCAGATCAGTGGAGCCTGGTCCCCTCGCTGAGGATGGACGCAGTGACAACCTACCTACGCCTTTGGACATCGAGTGAAGTCCGACGTCCTTGGTCCGGAGGTCGTGTCCAGTACCTCATCGACTGGGAGGGGACCAGGCTCCACTGATCTGAGGAGAGACTGGGAGGGGTACGGCCCAGAGGAGCAGTGCTGGGTTCCTGCGGTGGGCATCCAGGAAGCCTCGCTGACCAGGGATTTTCACCATCGGCGCCCAGACTGTCCCCTGGGGTCGGTGTAGTTGGGGGTCACGGTCCTCCTAGTCCTGATGCTCATTCCATCCCATGGGGTCGGTGTCGTTGGGGGGTCACGGATCCCCCTAATACTGATGCTCATTCCGTCCCCTGGGGTCGGTGTCGTTGGGGGGGTCACGGATCCACCTAGTCCTGATGCTCATCCAGTCCCCTGGGTCCAGTGTCGTGGGGGGGTCACGGAGGGGTCATAGATCCCTCTAGTACTGATGCTCATTCTGTGCCCCCCTCGTTCCGTCCCCTGGGGTCGGTGTCTTTGGGGGGGTTCACGGATCCCCATAGTACTGATGCTCATTACACCCCCTCATTCCGTCCCCTGGGGTCGGTGTCGTTGGGGGGTTACGGATCCCCCTAATACTGATGCTCATTCCGTCCCCTGGGGCCGGTGTCGTTGGGGGGGATCACGGATCCTCCCCTGGGGCCGGTGTCGTTGGGGGTTCACGGATCCCCCTAGTACTGATGCTCATTCCGTCCCCTGGGGTCGGTGTCGTTGGGGGGGTTTCACGGATCCCCCTAGTACTGATGTTCATTCCGTCCCCTGGGGCCGGTGTCGTTGGGGGGTTCACGGATCCCCCTAGTACTGATGCACATTCCGTCCCCTGGGGTCGGTGTCGTTGGGGGCGGATTCACGGATCCCCCTAGTACTGATGCTCATTCCGTCCCCTGGGGCCGGTGTCGTTGGGGGGGTCACGGATCCCCCTAGTCCTGATGCTCATCCCGTCCCCTGGGGCCGGTGTTGTTGGGGGGGTCACGGATCCCCAAAGTACTGATGCTCATTCCGTCCCCCCCTCATTCCGTCCCCTGGGGTCGGTATCGTTGGGGGGGTCACGGATCCCCCTAGTCCTGATGCTCATCCCGTCCCCTGGGGCCGGTGTCGTTGGGGGTCACGGATCCCCCTAGTACCGATGCTCATCTCCCCCCCTCATTCCGTCCCCTGGGGTCGGTGTCGTTGGGGGGGTCACGGATCCCCATAGTACTGATGCTCATTCCGTTCCCCCCTCATTCCGTCCCCTGGGGTCGGTATCGTTGCGGGGGTCATGGATCCCCCTAGTACTGATGCTCATCCCGTCCCCTGGGGCCGGTGTCGTTGGGGGGGTCACGGATCCCCATAGTACTGATGCTCATTCCCCCCCTCATTCCGTCCCCTGGGGTCGGTGTCGTTGAGGGGGTCACGGATCCCCATAGTACTGATGCTCATTCCGTCCCCTGGGGTCGGTGTCGTTGGGGGGTCACGGATCCCCCTAGTACTGATGCTCATTCCGTCCCCTGGTGTCGGTGTCGTTGGGGGGGGTCACGGATCCCCCTAGTCCTGATGCTCATTCAAGCCCCTGGGGTTGGTGTCGTTGGGGATGGGGTCACGGATCCCCCTAGTGAAACTGAAAGCGCAAACCACTGCTTTTAATCAGGGCAAGGTGACTGGTGACATGACCGAATACAAACAGTGCAGCTATTCCCTCCGCAAGGCTATCAAACAAGCTAAGCGTCAGTACAGAGACAAAGTAGAATCTCAATTCAATGGCTCAGACACAAGAGGCATGTGAAAGGGTCTACAGTCAATCACGGACGACAAGAAGAAAACCAGCCCAGTCACGGACCAGGATGTCTTGCTCCCAGGCAGACTAAATAACGTTTTTGCCCGCTTTGGGGACAATACAGTGCCACTGACACGGTCTGCAACTATACAGGTAGACTAGTAGACAAACATACTGTACAGGTAGACTAGTAGACTGACAGACGATACAGGTAGACGAACAGACAAGTAGACTAGTAGACTAACAGACTATACAGTTAGACTAGAAGAATAACAGACTATGCAGTTAGACTAGTCGACCAGCCGACTATAAAGTTAGACTGGTAGACTAGTACTCTAGAAGACTATATAGGTAGACTAGTAGACTATAAAGGTAGACTAGTAGACTATACAGGTAGACAAGTAGACTAACAGACTATACAGTTAGACTAGTAGACTAACAGACTATACAGTTAGACTAATAGACTAACAGACTATATAGTTAGACTAGTAGACTATACAGTTAGACTAGAAGACTAACAGACTATACAGTTAGACTAGTAGACTAACTGACTATACAGTTAGACTAGAAGACTAATAGACTATACAGTTAGACTAGTAGACTAGTAGACTATACAGTTAGACTAGAAGACTAATAGACTATACAGTTAGACTAGTAGACTAGTAGACTATACAGTTAGACTAGTAGACTAGTACTCTAGAATAATATATAGGTAGACTAGTAGACTAACAGACTATACAGGTAGACTAGTAGACTAACAGACCATACAGGTAGACCAGTAGACTATACAGAAAGACTAGTAGACTTGTAGACTAGCAGACCATACAGGTAGACTGGTAGACTAGCAGACCATACAGGTAGACTGGTAGACTAACAGACTATACAGTTAGACTAGTAGACTAACAGACCATACAGGTAGACCAGTAGACTATACAGAAAGACTAGTAGACTGGTAGACTAGCAGACCATACAGGTAGACTTGTAGACTAACTGACTATACATTTAGACTAGAAGACTAATAGACTATACAGTTAGACTAGTAGACTAACAGACTATACAGTTAGACTAGTCGACCAGCAGACTATACAGTTAGACTAGTAGACTAGTACTCTAGAAGAATATATAGATAGACTAGTAGACTGACAGACTATACAGGTAGACTAGTAGACTGACAGACTATACAGTTAGACTAGTAGACTAACATACTATACAGGTAGACTAGTAGACTAACAGACTATAGAGTTAGACTAGTAGACTAACAGACTATGCAGGTAGACTAGTAGACTAACAGACTATACAGGTTGACTAGTAGACTAACAAACCATACAGTTAGACTAGTAGACTAGTAGACTAACAAACCATACAGTTAGACTAGTAGACTATACAGTTAAACTAGTAGACAAATAGACTATACAGTTAGACTAGTATACTATTCAGTTATACTAGTAGACTATACAGTTATACTAGTAGACTATACAGTTAGACTAGCAGACTATTCCGTTAGACTAGCGGGCTTTTCCGTTAGACTAGCGGGCTTTTCCGTTATACTAGCGGTAGACTAGTAGACCAAACAGTTAGACTAGCAGACTATGCATGTAATCTGATCTGTTAGACTAGTAGACTAACTAACTTCTCCACAACTACTGTAGCTCCTTGGCCTTCATGGTGCCGCTTACTTGGTGGTTCTGCAAACTCTGGGGCCTTTATATATACTGAGATCATGTGACACTTAGATTGCACACAGGTGGACTTTATTTAACTAAGGTTCCATGCATAACACTTGTATCTTTTATCAATGTTTATTATGAGTATTTCTGTAAATTGATGTGGCTCTCTGCAAAATCACGGGATGTTTTGGAAGCAAAACATTGCTGAACGTAACGCCTCAATGTAAACTGAGATTTTTGGATATAAATATGAACTTTATCGAACAAAACATACATGTATTGTGTAACATGAAGTCATATGAGTGTCATTTGATGAAGATCACCAAAGGTTAGTAATTCATTTGATCTATATTTCTGCTATTTCTGACTCCTCTCTTTGGCTGGAAAAATGGCTGTGTTTTGGTGTGACTAGGTAAAGGCTTTTTGAAATCGGACACTGTGGTGGGATCAACAACAAGTTTATCTTTAAAATGTTGAAAAATACTTGTATGTTTGAAGAATTTTAATTATGGGATTTCTGTTTGAATTTATCGCCCTGCACTTTTACTGGCTGTTGTCATATCGATCCCGTTAATGGGATCTCAGCCGTAAGAAGTTAAACTTCTCCTTTAATGCAACCGCTGTGTCAGATTTCAAAAAAGCTCACCATGCTATAATCTGAGTACAGCGCTCAGAGACCAAAAGAAGCCATACAGATATCCGCCATGTTGTGGAGTCAACAGAAGTCAGAAATAGCATTATAAATATTCACTTAACTTTGATGATCTTCATCAGAATGCACTCCCAGGAATCCCAGTTCCACAATAAATGTTTTTTTTCTTTCGATAAAGTCCATCATTTATGTCCAAATAGCTCCTTTTTGTTCACACCTTTCGTTCACAAATCCAAAATCACGACGCGCAGGCCAGATGAAAATTCCATTAAAGTTCGTAGAAACATGTCAAACGATGTATAGAATCAATCTTTAGGATCTTTTTAACATAAATCTTCAATAATGTTTCATTCAATCGGAGAATTCCTTTGTCTTTAGAAATGCAATGGAACGCAGCTACCTCTCATGGCACTCTACCAGACCTCTTACTCAATCCGCTCTCATTCTCTCCTCCTTCACAGTAGAAGCCTCAAACAAGGTTCTAAAGACGGTTGTCATCTAGTGGAACCCTTAGGAAGTGCAATCGGACCAAATTTTCACTGTACCTTGGATAGGCAAAGAGTTGAAAAACTACAAACCTCAGATTTCCCACTTCCTGGTTGGATTTCTTCTCATTTTTTTGCCTGCCATATGAGTTCTGCTACACTCACAGACATCATTCAGACAGTTTTAGAAACGTCAGAGTGTTTGTCAATCTACTAATAATATGCATATCTTAGCTTCTGGGCCTGAGTAGCAGGCAGTTTACTCTGGGCACCTTATTCATCGAAGCTACTCAATACTGCGCCCAAGCCATAATAATGAACTAATTATGTGACCACTGAAGGTAATTGGTTGCACCAGATCTTATTTAGGGGCTTCATAGCAAAGGGAATACATATGCACGCACCACTTTTCAGTTTTTTCTTTTGAAACAAGTATGGGTTTTTTTCATTTCACTTCACAAATTTGGACTATTTTGTGTATGTCCATTACATGAAATCCAAATGGCAATCTATTTAAATTAAGGTTGTAATGCAACAACAGAGAAAATGCCTAGGAGGATGAATACCTTTTCAAGGCACTGTATTAAGCCTTTGTTTGGGCTTTTCAACTGTTCTTTTTCAGTACGGTATGATACTCCTACAATGTAGAAGGCATATTTCCCTTGTTGGGGGTGAGAAAATAATGATATAGTACTGGAAGCATGTCAATCCATCTCCATTAAAGCAGAACATCCCAGTGATTTCAAAGTGTTTGAATGAAAGAAAGCAACTGTCAACAGTTGGCATGCAGGTCAGCCAGAGGGTTCACTGATGCTGGGAGCTGAATGGAACATCAACATTTTGAGTTCCAAAGAAGAAGCAAGGGAAGAAGGCCACTGGATGCAGGTTGTTGTCATGGCGACAAATGGAGAATTAGGACATTTTCATGTATAGGTCCTGATAAAGCAAAGAAAATGTGAAGGAACAAAGCAGATATCGAGAAGAGAAGAAAAGAGAAGACAAAGTTAAGAGAAAGCGAAGAAAAGGGTGGAACAGCGGGTAGTAAAGATAGAAAAGATGACCAAAGCAGATACCCAGACATGAGGAAATTACGTCTAAATAATGAAATAATAGCAGGGGCAGTCTGAGCTCCTTTCCACAAACATCACACAGCCAGAAGCATGCAGAGAGCTAGAGCAGAGCATAGCCCTTTCTCACTGCAAATGATATGGTCTCTCATATTGGAATAGCCCTGATGCATGGACGTTTGATGTTGCACATTAAAGATTATCAGACTGTTCAGAAAACATTTATTCACCCATTAGGAAACAGAGAGAAAACACAGAGAGGAAACAGAGAGAGGAAACACAGAGGAAACAGAGAGAGGAAACACAGAGAGGAAACACAGAGAGGAAACACAGAGAGGAAACACAGAGAGGAAACACAGAGAGGAAACACAGAGAGGAAACACAGAGAGGAAACACAGAGAGGAAACACAGAGAGGAAACACAGAGAGGAAACACAGAGAGGAAACACAGAGAGAGGAAACACAGAGAGAGGAAACACAGAGAGAGGAAACACAGAGAGAGGAAACACAGAGAGAGGAAACACAGAGAGAGGAAACACAGAGAGAGGAAACACAGAGAGAGGAAACACAGAGAGAGGAAACACAGAGAGAGGAAACACAGAGAGAGGAAACACAGAGAGAGGAAACACAGAGAGAGGAAACACAGAGAGAGGAAACACAGAGAGAGGAAACAGAGAGAGGAAACAGAGAGAGGAAACAGAGAGAGGAAACAGAGAGAGGAAACAGAGAGGAAACAGAGAGAGGAAACAGAGAGAGGAAACAGAGAGAGGAAACAGAGAGAGGAAACAGAGAGAGGAAACATAGAGAGAAAACAGAGAGGGGAAACACAGAGTGGAAACACAGAGTGGAAACATAGAGAGGAAACATAGAGAGGAAACATAGAGAGGAAACACAGAGAGGAAACAGAGAGGAAACAGAGAGAGGAAACAGAGAGGGGAAACAGAGAGAGGAAACAGAGAGAGGAAACAGAGAGAGGAAACAGAGAGAGGAAACAGAGAGAGGAAACAGAGAGAGGAAACAGAGAGAGGAAACAGAGAGAGGAAACAGAGAGAGGAAACAGAGAGAGGAAACAGAGAGAGGAAACACAGAGTGGAAACATAGGGAGGAAACACAGAGAGGAAACACAGAGAGGAAACATAGAGAGGAAACAGAGACACTGGTGGACAAGCAGGAATTTGACAGCAGATACAGATTTTTTTATTTGAATTCATCTGCACATCTGCATAACTATGTAGAGTCAGATTGTGATAATTAATAGATAACCACTGTTTGGTTGGATTTAAGATCATCTATTTAAATCACTAAAGCACTACGTAGTGGGATAAAACACGCGTCAAACTCTGTTAGAGGACTTTGATGTTGAACTGAGGGTCATGCTGAGATCTCAAGTATCAGACCCAGAGAAATTACGAACTGCATACAGAGAGGGAAGCCTTGTTGCTTTGAAAAAGGGCTTTCACTTTGATTAGCTGACCATTAGGACAGCAGCCAATGGTGGCAAATATGTTTTGGTAGCCATTTTGGGAATCACCACTACATCCATCCAGCTTGTCTTGTCCTGTCTTGTACTGTGTTGGAGAACTGGCACCAGATCTATTTAATCATGGCTTTTGTAGGGGGGTAAATTGAGCCAAGGGATTAGTTGAGAAAAAACTTGTTTGTAGGAAAAAAAAAAACATGCATCATATTCAAAGATTTACTGAGTTACATTTCTTATAAGGAAACTGAAATAAGTTCATTAATTGGATTTCACACGACTTGAAATATAGATATGCATGAGCTGGATACAACCCTTTAACTCCCACTGTCCCCTACATTCCACATACATCCCAACTGGACAGGTAACTCCCACTGTCCCCTACATCCCACATACATCCCAACTGGACAGGTAACTCCCACTGTCCCCTACATCCCACATACATCCCAACTGGACAGGTAACTCCCACTGTCCCCTACATCCCACATACATCCCAACTGGACAGGTAACTCCCACTGTCCCCTACATCCCACATACATCCCAACTGGACAGGTAACTCCCACTGTCCCCTACATCCCACATACATCCCAACTGGACAGGTAACTCCCACTGTCCCCTACATCCCACATACATCCCAATTAGATTGTTAACTCCCACTGTCCCCTACATCCCAATTGGACAGTTAACTCCCACTGTCCCCTACATCCCAACTGGACAGTTAACTCCCACTGTCCCCTACATCCCACATACATCCCAACTGGACAGGTAACTCCCACTGTCCCCTACATCCCACATACATCCCAACTGGACCGGTAACTCCCACTGTTCCCTACATCCCACATACATCCCAATTAGACAGTTAACTGTCCAATTGGGATGTAGGGGACAGTGGGAGTTAACTGTCCAATTGGGATGTAGGGGACAGTGGGAGTTAACTCCCACTGTCCCATACATCCCAACTGGACAGTTAACTCCCATTGTCCCCTACATCCCACATAACTGTCCAATTGGGATGTAACTCCCACTGTCCCCTACATCCCACATACATCCCAACTGGACAGTTAACTCCCACTGTCCCCTACATCCCAATTGGACAGTTAACTCCCACTGTCCCCTACATCCCACATACATCCCAATTGGACAGGTAACTCCCACTGTCCCCTACATCCCACATACATCCCAACTGGACAGGTAACTCCCACTGTCCCCTACATCCCAAACACATCCCACTTGGCCACATCCTACTTCATGGCTACAGATGTGAGTGCTACGGGTCTGTAGTCATTTAGGCAGGTTATCTTAGTGTTCTTGGGCACAGGGACTATGGTGGTCTGCTTGAAACATGTTGGTATTACAGACTCAGTCAGGGAGAGTTTGGAAATGTCAGTGAAGACACTTGCCAGTTGGTCAGCGCATTCTCTGAGTACACGTCCTGGTAATCTGTCTGGCCCCGCAGCCTTGTGAATGTTGACCTGTTTAAAGGTCTTAAAGATTTGATTAACGGACTGTGTGATTAGCATAAATCTTTAACGAGGAGCTGTCACTCAGGGGCTATGACTGGGATTGCTGGTGATAGAAGGGCAGAGGAAAGCGGTTAGATAAGCCTTTTGTCTTTGTCTGTTAAATGCTGTGACCTTGAATCATTGAGCCCTTGTCTATTGGAGCATCCTCACTGATCGGATGCACCTCTTAGCTACCATGCTTCTGCCTGACAGGGGAGAGGGGAGTGAGGGGAGAGGAGTGAGGGGAGAGGGTAGTGAGGGGAGAGGAGTGAGGGAGAGGGTAGTGAGGGGAGAGGAGAGTGAGGGGAGCGGAGTGAGGGGAGCGGAGTGAGGGGAGAGGGGAGTGAGGGGAGTGGGGAGTGAGGGGAGTGAGGGGAGAGGAGTGAGGGGAGAGGGTAGTGAGGGAGAGGAGTGAGGGGAGAGGGTAGTGAGGGGAGAGGAGAGTGAGGGGAGCGGAGTGAGGGGAGCGGAGTGAGGGGAGAGGGGAGTGAGGGGAGTGGGGAGTGAGGGGAGTGAGGGGAGAGGGGAGTGAGGGGAGCGGAGTGAGGGGAGAGGGGAGTGAGGGGAGAGGAGTGAGGGAAGAGGGGAGAGGAGTGAGGGGAGATGGGAGTGAGGGGAGAGGAGTGGGGGGAGACTGGTGAGGGGAGACTGGTGAGGGGAGACTGGTGAGGGGAGACTGGTGAGGGGAGACTGGTGGTGCACAGGAGATGGTTGGCAGGCAGGAAGACACACACACGCTTACAGAGACTGAAAGGTCCCAGACATCAAGAGACATGTGGTGACCACAATGTTAAAGATGCTGTTACAGCATATAATGTGATCTCTGGAACAAAAAGGCCAGTCTATATAACGGAGACGTGCCTTTCAACCTCCATAATCTGATGCTAAAACAACTATATTTTCAATTTATCTAGACAAACATCTCCTAACAATCCACCAAAATTAGGTTGAATAGCGCCATCTGATGCCCAAAGAACTGTGTCCAATTGATGTCAAATAAAATAAAAACCTTGTCATTTGGATACTTGCTTAGACTCCAGTTCCGTCTGGGAGGGAGGAACAGTTTTGGAGAGAGGAACACTTTGTCTAATAGTTATCTAAAAACAATTACTTAACTAAGGCCTGAAGTGTTTCTAATGGGAATGCAGAGGCACGATCCCATCCTGGACAATTCATATTGAGATTGTGCATTATAAACCAAAAGACAGACAGAGCAGCATGTTGAGACTGTGCAGTATAAACCAATAGACAGACAGAGCAGCATGCTGAGACTGTGCATTATAAACCAATAGACAGACAGAGCAGCATGTTGAGACTGTGCAGTATAAACCAATAGACAGACAGAGCAACATGTTGAGGCTGTGAATTATAAACCAATAGACAGACAGAGCAACATGTTGAGACTGTGCATTATAAACCAATAGACAGAGCAGAATGCTGAGACTGTGCATTATAAACCAATAGACAGAGCAGAATGCTGAGACTGTGCATTATAAACCAATAGACAGAGCAGAATGCTGAGACTGTGCATTATAAACCAATAGACAGAGCAGAATGCTGAGACTGTGCATTATAAACCAATAGACAGAGCAGAATGCTGAGACTGTACATTATAAACCAATAGACAGAGCAGAATGCTGAGACTGTGCATTATAAACCAATAGACAGAGCAGAATGCTGAGACTGTACATTATAAACCAATAGACAGAGCAGAATGCTGAGACTGTGCATTATAAACCAATAGACAGAGCAGAATGCTGAGACTGTACATTATAAACCAATAGACAGAGCAGAATGCTGAGACTGTACATTATAAACCAATAGACAGAGCAGAATGCTGAGACTGTACATTATAAACCAATAGACAGAGCAGAATGCTGAGACTGTACATTATAAACCAATAGACAGAGCAGAATGCTGAGACTGTACATTATAAACCAATAGACAAAGCAGAATGCTGAGACTGTGCATTATAAACCAATAGACAGAGCAGAATGCTGAGACTGTACATTATAAACCAATAGACAGAGCAGAATGCTGAGACTGTACATAGACCAATAGACATGAACCAAGAATAATGCACCTACGTTGTTGCCAGTGATGTCTGGTGAGGACCTGCCTTACAACAGGCTAACATGCCCTCAGTCCAGCCTCTCTCAGCCTATTGCGGAAAGTCTGAGCACTAATGGAGGGATTGTGTGTTCCTGGTGTAACTCGGGTAGTTGTTGCTGCCATCCTGTACCTGTCCCGCAGGTGTGATGTTCGGATGTACCGATCCTGTGTAGGTGTTGTTACACGTGGTCTGTACTGTCTCCCTGTAGCGCTGTCTTAGGCATCTCACTGTATGGACATTGTAATGTATTGCGCTGGTCACATCTGCAGTCCTCATGCCTCCTAGCAGCACGCCCAAGGCATGTTCACGCAGATGAGAAGGGGCCCTGGGCATCTCTCTTCGGTGTTTTTCAGAGTCAGTAGAAAAGCCTCTCTAGTGTCCTAAGATTTCATAACTGTGACCTTAATTGCCTACCGTCTGTATGCAGTTAGTATCTTAACGACCGTTACACAGGTGCATGTTCATTAATAGTTTATAGTTCAATGAACAAGCATGGGAAACAGTGTTGAAACCCTTTACAATGAAGATCTGTGAAGTTTTGGGGATTTTTATGAATTATCTTTGAAAGACAGGGTTCTGATAAAGGAACGGTACTTTTTTTGCCGAGTTTATAAGCTGGAAGTTGAAGCCTGTGTTGCTGTCCATTAGTTTACTCCATTTAGGGTAGGGGTGGTAGCGTTAGGGGACATTAAAAACGTTTATTTTATTTACAAAATATATATTTTATATATACAGTATATATATTTACAAAACTTTATATATGGGAGATTGGAAATGAAGAAGACAATTACATTAATGGAAGCCACAATCTATCTGCAATATTAAAGCACACACACACACACACACACACACACACACACACACACACACACACACACACACACACACACACACACACACACACACACACACACACACACACACACACACACACACACACACACACACACACACACACACACACACACACACACACACACACACACACACACACACACACACACACACACACACACACACACACACACACACACACACACACACACACACACACACACACACACACACACACACACACACACACACACACACACACACACACACACACACACACACACACACACACACACACACACACACACACACACACACACACACACACACACACACACACACACACACACACACACACACACACACACACACACACACACACACACACACACACACACACACACACACACACACACACACACACACACACACACACACACACACACACACACACACACACACACACACACACACACACACACACACACACACACACACACACACACACACACACACACACACACACACACACACACACACACACACACACACACACACACACACACACACACACACACACACACACACACACACACACACACACACACACACACACACACACACACACACACACACACACACACACACACACACACACACACACACACACACACACACACACACACACACACACACACACACACACACACACACACACACACACACACACACACACACACACACACACACACACACACACACACACACACACACACACACACACACACACACACACACACACACACACACACACACACACACACACACACACACACACACACACACACACACACACACACACACACACACACACACACACACACACACACACACACACACACACACACACACACACACACACACACACACACACACACACACACACACACGGCTTGTAATTTGTCACCCAGAGCTAACTCTGCTTACTGGGCCCTGACAAGACAAGGACTTCTCTGTGAAGGTCATCAGTGTTAAATACCACTTTGTTTGTGTGGTCTTTCTGTAGACAGCTACCTCAACTCTGCTGAGAAGATATAGAAGTTAGAAAGGTCAGCCTCCATCCACACGCTGGAACACACAGCGTGAACAAAGTCTCAGACAGAGAAGTAGGGATCATCAACTAGAGCCGAGGAGCGGCTGGTCGCGGGGCCGGAACATAAATACAATCAATTGTACACTGCAAATGTTCTCCTCGTCATCTGAGGAAGAGTATTCAAGATCGGACCAATGCGCAGTGTGGTATGTGTCCATGTTAATATTTAATAAATCAACTGAACAACAAAACAACAAAGAGAGTGAACGAAACAGTCCTGTAAGGTGCAAACACACAAAACAGCTACCCACAAATCAAGTGGGAAAAACAGGCTACCTAAATATCGTTCTCAATCAGGGACAACGATTGACAGCTGCCTCTGATTGAGAACTATACCAGGCCAAACACAGAAATAGAAAATCATAGAAAAAGTAACATAGACAACCCACCCAACTCACGCCCTGACCATGCTAAAACAAAAGACAAAACTAAGGTCAGAACGTGACAACAAATAAGCCCAATTGTAACTGCAGATTTCCTCCTCTTCGTCTGAAGAGGAGTAAGGATCGAACCAAGATGCGGCGTGGTAAGTGTTCATGACGATTTTAATAACAAAAGCACTGAACACTATCAAATACAAAAACAATAAAAAAATATGTGAAATAACCAAACCGAAACAGTACCGTGTGGCAACAAACACTCACAAACCAACAGTGAAACCCAGGCTACCTAAATATGGTTCTCAACAATAAATAGTTAGCTCCCACTGGCTGGAGTCAA
>NC_060191.1:80105425-80120813 GCF_021184085.1 Oncorhynchus gorbuscha | reverse complement strand
GATATATTTACATAATTTCCCATCAATTCCCATTATTAAAATGGCTGGAGTTGGGTCAGTGTCAATGACAGTGTGTTGGCAGCAGCCACTCAATGTTAGTGGTGGCTGTTTAACAGTCTGATGGCCTTGAGATAGAAGCTGTTTTTCAGTCTCTCGGTCCCAGCTTTGATGCACCTGTACTGACCTCGCCTTCTGGATGATAGCGGGGTGAACAGGCAGTGGTTCGGGTGGTTGATGTCCTTGATGATCTTTATGGCCTTCCTGTAACAACGGGTGGTGTAGGTGTCCTGGAGGGCAGGTAGTTTGCCCCCGGTGATGCGTTGTGCAGTCCTCACTACCCTCTGGAGAGCCTTACGGTTGAGGGCGGAGCAGTTGCCGTACCAGGCGGTGATACAGCCCGCCAGGATGCTCTCGATTGTGCATCTGTAGAAGTTTGTGAGTGCTTTTGGTGACAAGCCGAATTTCTTCAGCCTCCTGAGGTTGAATAGGCGCTGCTGCGCCTTCTTCACGACGCTGTCAGTGTGAGTGGACCAATTCAGTTTGTCTGTGATGTGTATGCCGAGGAACTTAAAACTAGCTACCCTCTCCACTACTGTTCCATCGATGTGGATAGGGGGGTGTTCCCTCTGCTGTTTCCTGAAGTCCACAATCATCTCCTTAGTTTTGTTGACGTTGAGTGTGAGGTTATTTTCCTGACACCACACTCCGAGGGCCCTCACCTCCTCCCTGTAGGCCGTCTCGTCGTTGTTGGTAATCAAGCCTACCACTGTTGTGTCGTCCGCAAACTTGATGATTGAGTTGGAGGCGTGCGTGGCCACGCAGTCGTGGGTGAACAGGGAGTACAGGAGAGGGCTCAGAACGCACCCTTGTGGGGCCCCCGTGTTGAGGATCAGCGGGGAGGAGATGTTGTTGCCTACCCTCACCACCTGGGGGCGGCCCGTCAGGAAGTCCAGTACCCAGTTGCACAGGGCGGGGTCGAGACCCAGGGTCTCGAGCTTGATGACGAGCTTGGAGGGTACTATGGTGTTGAATGCCGAGCTGTAGTCGATGAACAGCATTCTCACATAGGTATTCCTCTTGTCCAGGTGGGTTAGGGCAGTGTGCAGTGTGGTTGAGATTGCATCGTCTGTGGACCTATTTGGGCGGTAAGCAAATTGGAGTGGGTCTAGGGTGTCAGGTAGGGTGGAGGTGATATGGTCCTTGACTAGTCTCTCAAAGCACTTCATGATGACGGAAGTGAGTGCTACGGGGCGGTAGTCGTTTAGGCTCAGTTACCTTAGCTTTCTTGGGAACAGGAACAATGGTGGCCCTCTTGAAGCATGTGGGAACAGCAGACTGGTATAGGGATTGATTGAATATGTCCGTAAACACACCGGCCAGCTGGTCTGCGCATGCTCTGAGGGCGCGGCTGGGGATGCCGTCTGGGCCTGCAGCCTTGCGAGGGTTAACACGTTTAAATGTCTTACTCACCTCGGCTGCAGTGAAGGAGAGACTGCATGTTTCCGTTGCAGGCCGTGTCAGTGGCACTGTATTGTCCTCAAAGCGGGCAAAAAGTTATTTAGTCTGCCTGGGAGCAAGACATCCTGGTCCGTGACTGGGCTGGATTTCATCTTGTAGTCCGTGATTGACTGTAGACCCTGCCACATGCCTCTTGTGTCTGAGCCATTGAATTGAGATTCCACTTTGTCTCTGTACTGACGCTTAGCTTGTTTGATAGCCTTACGGAGGGAATAGCTGCACTGTTTGTATTCAGTCATGTTTCCAGACACCTTGCCCTGATTAAAAGCAGTGGTTCGCGCTTTCAGTTTCACGCGAATGCTGCCATCAATCCACGGTTTCTGGTTAGGGAATGTTTTTATCGTTGCTATGGGAACGACATCTTCGACGCACGTTCTAATGAACTCGCACCGAATCAGCGTATTCGTCAATATTCCCATCTGACGCAATACGAAACATGTCCCAGTCCACGTGATGGAAGCAGTCTTGGAGTGTAGAGTCAGCTTGGTCTGACCAGCGTTGGACAGACCTCAGCGTGGGAGCCTCTTGTTTTAATTTCTGTCTGTCGGCAGGGATCAGCAAAATGGAGTCGTGGTCAGCTTTTCCGAAAGGGGGCGGGGCAGGGCCTTATATGCGTCCGGAAGTTAGAGTAACAATGATCCAAGGTTTTACCACCCCTGGTTGCGCAATCGATATGCTGATAAAATTTAGGGAGTCTTGTTTTCAGATTGGCTTTGTTAAAATCCCCAGCTACAATGAATGCAGCCTCCGGATAAATGTTTTCCAGTTTGCAAAGAGTTAAATAAAGTTCGTTCAGAGCCATCGATGTGTCTGCTTGGGGGGATATATACGGCTGTGATTATAATCGAAGAGAATTCTCTTGGAAGATAATGCGGTCTACATTTGATTGTGAGGAATTCTAAATCAGGTGAACAGAAGGATTTGAGTTCCTGTATGTTTCCTTCATCACACCATGTCCCGTTAGTCATGAGGCATACGCCCCCGCCACTCTTCTTACCAGATAGATGTTTGTTTCTGTCGGCGCGATGTGTGGAGAAACCCGTTGGCTGCACCGCCCTGGATAGCGTTTTCCCAGTAAGCCATGTTTCCGTAAGGCAGAGAACGTTGCAGTCTCTGATGTCCCTCTGGAATGCCACCCTTGCTCGGATTTCATCAACCTTGTTGTCGAGAGACTGGACATTGGCAAGAAGAATACTGGGAAGTGGTGCGCGATGTGCCCTTTTCGGAGTCTGACCAGAACACCGCCGCGTTTCCCTCTTTTTCGGAGTCGTTTCCTTGGGTCGCTGCATGCGATCCATTCCGTTGTCCTGTTTGTAAGGCAGAACACAGGATCCGCGTCCCGGAAAACATATTCTTGGTCGTACTGATGGTGAGTTGACGCTGATCTTATATTCAGTAGTTCTTCTCGACTGTATGTAATGAAACCTAAGATGACCTGGGGTACTAATGTAAGAAATAACACGTAAAAAAACAAAAAACTGCATAGTTTCCTAGGAACGCGAAGCGAGGCGGCCATCTCAGTCGGCGCCGGAAGTATAGGTGATCTGGCCTCCCTGGTTAAATAAAGGCGAAATAAATTAATATATTTAAAAAATCTTGTTTATATGCAGTTTACATTTTGTTTGGTTTATATGTGGTTTAAATCTTGTTTATATGTGGTTTATATATTGTTTATATGGTCAATGTGACTGCACATTCACCAACAGAACAGAGTTCATCCTGTTTGTTCTCCTGTGAATGCACATTCACCAACAGAACAGAGTTCATCCTGTTTGTTCTCCTGTGACTGCACATTCACCAACAGAACAGAGTTCATCCTGTTTGATCTCCTGTGACTGCACATTTACCAACAGAACAGTTCATCCTGTTTCTTCTCCTGTGACTGTACATTCACCAACAGAACAGAGTTCATCCTGTTTGTTCTCCTGTGACTGCACATTCACCAACAGAACAGAGTTCATCCTGTTTGATCTCCTGTGACTGCACATTCACCAACAGAACAGAGGCAGTCTATTAGTTTGCTGACTTTATATAATTAGAACGCCTACCTCTTTTTCGCCACAGCTTCCTCTTTCTTGTCCTGGGGATTTTTGCCTGGTCCGGAGTAAGCAGACCGTGTTGCGCCCTCAACTTGTTGAAGTAGAAATCTTCCTCCAAAATCGAGGTCAGTGATCGATGTTCTGATGTCCAGCAGATGTTTTCGGTCATAGGAAATGATGGCAGAAATATTACGTACAAAAAAAAGTTAAGATCAGCATAAAAAATAAATAAAAAATAGCGGAATTGGTTGAGCTCGTAAAACGGACGCTATCCACTGCAGGGTGTTACAGTGGGAGAGTCAAAAAGTGGATAGTCATTGCCTTAAGCAGACCTTTTTTGGCTGTCCTTCTTGGCTGATTAATGGTGCCATTGTTGGTCTCTAATTGTACTACCTGGTGTTATTGGTTGTCTGCTGGACATTGGGAATCTGAGTTCACGTGACCTAGCCAGTCTGGACACTTCATTGAAGAGAATTAATAAACAGGAGACGTTACCAGTTTATTGCCATAAATAGATTTTTTGAATGGGAGTTCTAGCCGAGAAGCCTTTTCAATGAATCACAATAAGGAGCCACCCATCTTCAGAATATTACCAGACATTGGATCATAGAAAACAAACATCAAGGTCTATTCATAAGAAAATAAAGATTTTCTCTCAACAAAAAGTGTCATCAACAATATCCAATTATTTTTTATGTGGAAAAGTATTCATTATAAATTGCTCAGTATTATGTTCTCTTCCTTTGCTTACTCGGTAGAGGTGAATGATTGGATTGGTACTGTAGTGACCACCTACAGGTTCTCTTACTCGGTAGAGGTGAAGGATTGGATTGGTACTGTAGTGACCACCCACAGGTTCTCTTACTCGGTAGAGGTGAATGATTGGATTGGTACTGTAGTGACCACCCACAGGTTCTCTTACTCGGTAGAGGTGAATGATTGGATTGGTACTGTAGTGACCACCCACAGGTTCTCTTACTCGGTAGAGGTGAATGATTGGATTGGTACTGTAGTGACCACCCACAGGTTCTCTTACTCGGTAGAGGTGAATGATTGGATTGGTACTGTAGTGACCACCCACAGGTTCTCTTACTCGGTAGAGGTGAATGATTGGATTGGTACTGTAGTGACCACCCACAGGTTCTCTTACTCGGTAGAGGTGAATGATTGGATTGGTACTGTAGTGACCACCCACAGGTTTTTTTGTATCTTTTGTCTGCATATGGCACACCTCTCCAGCTCCTCTTTAATCCAACTGACCTATCCCAATAAAACTGACACACGGATTAAAATGACAAACTTTTAAAGCATTTAAACTTTCCTTCCTCATTAGCAAAAACTCCTCTAAGCCTCTCCCATACCAGAGCAGAGGAGGAAATGGACAATGTGACAAATACATCCGCGTGACACTCGAGAGGCCAGACCAGCCAAGGTACAGGAGAAGAAAAGTCTGGTCAGTTCTTTATTGCTTTATTACTTTGATTTCACAGTGCAGGGCCACTGAAATTGGCTGATCTGGATGTTACTGTAGCCTGCCTCACAGCCACCAAGGGAAGCCTCCAGTCATCAAATATGTCAACCGGCTGAAGGGTTCAGTACATCAGGATTTACTGAGTATGAGAAACACACACACCAACACACGCAGGCACACACCACACATGCACTCACACATCCTGTAGAAATATTTTAATGGAGCAACGATTGTTTCTTTATTCTGTTGAAAACAGTGTTCAAATGTAATAGATATGTAGTTATTCATTCTCGCTATAACCATTACATTTTGTAAGAGAAGGACACATTAGTAAAGTTGTGGAAATATTTTGCTTTGTTCATTATTAGCATCCAGCAACATGCTGACGATGCTAATCAAATTCTGGGTTGGGTGGGAGATACTCAATCAATGAAGTTGACCATATAAACAATATATAAACCACATATAAACAAGATTTAAACCACATATAAACCAAACAAAATGTAAACTGCATATAAACAAGATTTTTTAAATATATTAATTTATTTCGCCTTTATTTAACCAGGGAGGCCAGATCACCTTTATTTAACCAGGTAGGCCAGATCACCTTTATTTAACCGGGTAGACCAGATCACCTTTATTTAACCATGGAGGCCAGATCACCTTTATTTAACCGGGTAGACCAGATCACCTTTATTTAACCGGGTAGACCAGATCACCTTTATTTAACCAGGTAGGCCAGATCACCTTTATTTAACCGGGTAGACCAGATCACCTTTATTTAACCGGGTAGACCAGATCACCTTTATTTAACCGGGTAGACCAGATCACCTTTCTTTAACCGGGTAGACCAGATCACCTTTCTTTAACCGGGTAGGCCAGATCACATTTATTTAACCGGGTAGACCAGATCACCTTTATTTAACCGGGTAGACCAGATCACCTTTATTTAACCGGGTAGACCAGATCACCTTTATTTAACCGGGTAGACCAGATCACCTTTATTTAACCGGGTAGACCAGATCACCTTTATTTAACCGGGTAGGCCAGATCACCTTTATTTAACCAGGTAGACCAGATCACCTTTATTTAACCAGGTAGACCAGATCACCTTTATTTAACCAGGTAGACCAGATCACCTTTATTTAACCAGGTAGACCAGATCACCTTTATTTAACCAGGTAGACCAGATCACCTTTATTTAACCAGGTAGACCAGATTACCTTTATTTAACCAGATAGGCCAGATCACCTTTATTTAACCAGGTAGACGCCAGATCACCTTTATTTAACCAGGTAGGCAATTTGAGAACAATATCTCATTTACAATTGTGACCTGGCCAAGATAAAGCAAAGCAGTTTGACACATACAACAACATAGAGTTTCACATGGAGTAAAACTAACATACACTTGATAATACTGTAGAAAAATAAGTCTATATACAAATGAGGTGAGAAGGGAGGTAAAGGCAAAAAAGGCCTTGGTGGCAAAGTAAATACAATATAGCAAGTAAAAGACTGGAATGGTAGATTTGCAATGGAAGAATGTGCAAGGTAGAGATATAAATAATGGTGTACAAAGGAGCAAAATAAATCAATAAATACAGTAGAGAAAGAGGTAGTAGTTTGGGTGGGCTATGTACAGGTGCAGTAATCTGTAAGATGCTCTGACAGTTGGTGCTTAAAGCTAGTGAGGGAGATAAGTGTTTCCAGTTTCAGAGATTTTTGTAGTTCGTTCCAATCATTGGCAGCAGAGAACTGGAAGGAGAGGCGGCCAAAGAAAGAATTGGTTTTGGGGGAGATATACCTGCTGGAGCGCGTGCTACAGGTGGGTGCTGCTATGGTGACCAGCGAGCTGAGATAAGGGGGGCCTTTACCTAGCAAGGTCTTGTAGATGACCTGGAGCCAGTGGGTTTGGCGACGAGTATGAAGCGAGGGCCAGGCAACGAGAGTGTGCAGGTCGCTCTGGTATGTAGTATATGGGGCTTTGGTGACAAAATGGATGGCACTGTGATAGACTGCATCCAATTTATTGAGTAGGGTATTGGAGACTATTTTGTAAATGACATCGCCGAAGTCGAGGATCGATAGGATTGTCAGTTTTACAAGGGTGTGTTTGGCAGCATGAGTGAAGGATGCTTTGTTGTGAAATAGGAAGCCAATTCTTGATTTAACTTTGGATTGGAGATGCTTAATGTGAGTCTGGAAGGAGAGTTTACGGTCTAACCAGACACCGAGGTATTTGTAGTTGTCCACATATTCTACGTCAGAACCGTCCAGAGTAGTGATGTTGGACGGGAGGGCAGATGCAGGCAGCGATCGGTTGAAGAGCATGCATTTAGTTTTACTTGTATTTAAGAACAATTGGAGGCAATGGAAGAAGAGTTTTATGGCATTGAAGCTCGTCTGGATGTTAGTTATCACAGTGTCTAAAGAAGGGCCAGTAGTACACAGAATGGTGTCGTCTGCATAGAGGTGGATCAGAGACTCACCAGCAGCAAGAGCAACATCATTGATGTATACAGAGAAGAGAGTCGGTCCAAGAATTTAACCTAGTGGCACCCCCATAGAGACCGCCAGGGGCCCGGACAGCAGGCCCTCTGATTTTAGACACTGAACTCTCAGAGAAGTAGTTGGTGAACCAGGCAAGGTAATCTTTTGAGAAACCAAGGCTTTCGAGTCTGCTGATGAGGATGTGGTGATTGACAGAGTTGAAAGCCTTGGCCAGGTCAATGAATACGGCTGCACAGTATTGTTTGTTATCGATTGGTGGTTAAGATATTGTTTAGGACCTTGAGGGTGGCTGAGGTGCACCCATGACCAGCTTTGAAACCAGATTGCATAGCGGAGAAGGTATGGTGGGATTCAAAATAGTCAGTAATCAAGCTGTTCTCTAGGCTGATATCCAGCCCCTGTGGTATAACATAACCTGATAAACAATCTAGCCCCATGGTATAACATAACCTGATAAACCATCTAGCCCCATGGTATAACATAACCTTCCACATGATGGACTCTCTTTGTCAGGAGGTTCCACATGGTGGACTCTCTGTGTCAGAAGGTTCCACATGGTGGACTCTCTGTGTCAGGAGGTTCCACATGGTGGACTCTCTGTGTCAGGAGGTTCCACATGGTGGACTCTCTGTGTCAGGAGGTTCCACATGGTGGACTCACTGTGTCAGGAGGTTCCACATGGTGGACTCTCTGTGTCAGGAGGTTCCACATGGTGGACTCTCTGTGTCAGGAGGTTCCACATGGTGGACTCTCTGTGTCAGGAGGTTCCACATGGTGGACTCTCTGTGTCAGGAGGTTCCACATGGTGGACTCTCTGTGTCAGGAGGTTCCACATGGTGGACTCTCTGTGTCAGGAGGTTCCACATGGTGGACTCTCTGTGTCAGGAGGTTCCACATGGTGGACTCTCTGTGTCAGGAGGTTCCACATGGTGGACTCTCTGTGTCAGGAGGTTCCACATGGTGGACTCTCTGTGTCAGGAGGTTCCACATGGTGGACTCTCTGTGTCAGGAGGTTCCACATGGTGGACTCTCTGTGTCAGGAGGTTCCACATGGTGGACTCTCTGTGTCAGGAGGTTCCACATGGTGGACTCTCTGTGTCAGGAGGTTCCACATGGTGGACTCTCTGTGTCAGGAGGTTCACATGGTGGACTCTCTGTGTCAGAAGGTTCCACATGGTGGACTCTCTGTGTCAGGAGGTTCCACATGGTGGACTCTCTGTGTCAGGAGGTTCCACATGGTGGACTCCTGAAGGCCCTTTGTCATTTGCTTCACCTGTCTCATTGTTTGTCAGACCACCTTAAAGACACAATTACAATGTACACAAGCCTGTGGTAATGGGGAAGCAGTGTAATAGCTTTAACAGGCCTTTAAAAATGTTACTGTCATGCCGTTAGACTGCTGGATATTGGCAGTTAGACTGCTGGATATTGGCAGTTAGACTGCTGGATATTGACAGTTAGACTGCTGGATATTGACAGTTAGACTGCAGGATATTGAAGTTAGACTGCTGTATATTGACAGTTAGACTGCAGGATATTGACAGTTAGACTGCTGCATATTGACAGTTAGACTGCTGCATATTGACAGTTAGACTGCTGGATATTGACAGTTAGACTGCTGTATATTGACAGTTAGACTGCTGGATATTGAAGTTAGACTGCTGGATATTGAAGTTAGACTGCTGGATATTGAAGTTAGACTGCTGGATATTGACAGTTAGACTGCAGGATATTGACAGTTAGACTGCTGCATATTGACAGTTAGACTGCAGGATATTGACAGTTAGACTGCAGGATATTGACAGTTAGACTGCAGGATATTGAAGTTAGACTGCTGGATATTGAAGTTAGACTGCTGGATATTGAAGTTAGACTGCTGGATATTGACAGTTAGACTGCAGGATATTGACAGTTAGACTGCAGGATATTGACAGTTAGACTGCTGGATATTGAAGTTAGACTGCTGGATATTGAAGTTAGACTGCTGGATATTGACAGTTAGACTGCAGGATATTGACAGTTAGACTGCAGGATATTGACAGTTAGACTGCTGCATATTGACAGTTAGACTGCAGGATATTGACAGTTAGACTGCTGGATATTGACAGTTAGACTGCTGCATATTGACAGTTAGACTGCAGGATATTGCCAGTTAGACTGCTGGATATTGAAGTTAGACTGCTGGATATTGACAGTTAGACTGCTGGATATTGACAGTTAGACTGCTGGATATTGACAGTTAGACTGCTGTATATTGAAGTTAGACTGCTGGATATTGAAGTTAGACTGCTGGATATTGACAGTTAGACTGCTGCATATTGACAGACTGCTGGATATTGACAGTTAGACTGCTGCATATTGAAGTTAGACTGCTGGATATTGACAGTTAGACTGCTGCATATTGACAGTTAGACTGCTGTATATTGACAGTTAGACTGCTGCATATTGACAGTTAGACTGCTGCATATTGACAGTTAGACTGCTGGATATTGACAGTTAGACTGCAGGATATTGACAGTTAGACTGCTGGATATTGACTGTTAGACTGCTGGATATTGAAGTTAGACTGCTGGATATTGAAGTTAGACTGCTGGATATTGAAGTTAGACTGCAGGATATTGACAGTTAGACTGCAGGATATTGACAGTTAGACTGCAGGATATTGACAGTTAGACTGCTGCATATTGACAGTTAGACTGCAGGATATTGACAGTTAGACTGCTGCATATCGAAGTTAGACTGGTGGATATTGACAGTTATACTGCAGCATATTGACAGTTATACTGCAGCATATTGACAGTTAGACTGCTGCATATTGACAGTTAGACTGCAGGATATTGACAGTTATACTGCAGCATATTGACAGTTAGACTGCTGGATATTGACAGTTAGACTGCTGCATATTGACAGTTAGACTGCTGCATATTGACAGTTAGACTGCTGCATATTGACAGTTAGACTGCTGCATATTGACAGTTAGACTGCTGGATATTGACAGTCAGACTGCTGGATATTGGCAGTTAGACTGCTGGATATTGACAGTTAGACTACTGGATATTGACGGGTAGACTGCTGTATATTGGCAGTTAAACTGCTGGATATTGACCGTTAGACTGCTGGATATTGACAGTTAGACTTATGGGTGTTGGCAGACTGCTGGATATTGACAGTTTGACTTCTGGATATTGACAGTTAGACTGCTGGATATTGACAGTTTGACTTCTGGATATTGACAGTTAGACTTCTGGATATTGACAGTTAGACTGCTGGATATTGACAGTTAGACTGCTGGATATTGACAGTTAGACTTCTGAATGTTGACAGGATATTGGCTCCTTTACTCAAAAAAAGTAAACCACAAATGCACCTTGGTCTGCCAGTGGTGCTGTTTTCCCTTTGCGTACCTCAGGGTTCAGCCCCAGCACCCATGTGTTGGGAAAAGACCTGTCTAAATGTGGAAAAACAAGACCTGACCGAGACTAGCCATCTTTAAATAACAAGCAAATAAGATATTGGCACATTTTTGGTTGAGATGGGGATCAATGAGATTACAACCTACACTAAGTATAGAAAACATTAAGAACACCTGTTACTTCCATGATAGACTGACCAGTTGAATCCACTGATTTGTGTCATTAACTGCAATGCTGCCGGGTTATTCACGGTCAACAGTTTCTTGTGTGAATCAAGATAAGTCCATCACCCAAAGGACATTCAGCCAACTTGACCACAACGGTGGGAAGCATTGGAGTCCACATGTACCAGCATCCCTGTCGAACCTTGTAGAGTCTAAGCCCAGATTAATTGAAGCAGTGCTGAGGGCAGAAGGTGGGTATGCAATTCAATATTAGGAAGATGTTCCTAATGTTTGGTATACTTAGTGTATATTCACCCACTCAAAAAGACAGCCAAAAGTTAGCTGAACTTCCAGTGTTATCACTTTGCTTTCAACCATTTAAAAGCACGAAAAACTCCAATAGAAAAACCATGTCTTATTTTTGGTTAAGTTGTCACCCAAATGTTTATCACTGTGCATTCAAACATTTAAAAGCATATCAAAGTGGGAATACAATGTCCTATAAAGTGTGTTTGGAAAGTATTCAGCCCCTTGACATTTTTCACATTCTGTTATGTTACAGTCTTATTCTAAAATGGATGAAATCATTTTTTTCTTCCTCAATGTTCAGGTCTAAACCATAATGACAAAGCAAAAACAGATATTTTTTAAATGTTAGCAAATTTATTAAAAATACAAAACTTAAATATCACATTTACATAAAATTCAGACTCTTTACTCAGTACTTTGTTGAAGCACCTTTGGCAGCAATTACAGCCTTAAGTCTTCTTGGGTATGACGCTACAAGCTTTGCACACCTGTATTTGGGGAGTTTCTCCCATTGTTCTCTGCAGATTCTCTCAAGCTCTGTTAGGTTGGAAGGGAGCGTCGATGCACAGCTATTTTCAGGTCTCTCCAGAGCTGTTGGATCGGGTTCAAGTCCGGGCTTTGGCTAGGCAACTCAAGAACATTCATAGACTTGTCCCGAATTCTCCCAAAGTTGTCTTGGCTGTGTGCTTAGGGTCGTTGTCCTGTTGGAAGGTGAACCTTCATCCCAGTCTGAAATCCTGAGCGCTCTGTGCAGGTATTCATCAAGGATCTTTCTGTAATTTGCTTGATCCATCTTTACTTTGATCCTGACTAGTCTACTAGACCTAATAAAACAACCATATGGTCTCAGCAAAGTAGTCAGACTAAAACAACCAGCAAAGAATACAGAGTAAAACAACCAGCAAAGTAGTCAGACTAAAACAACCAGCAAAATAGTCAGACTAAAACAACCAGCAAAGTAGACAGACTACAACAACCATCAAAGTAGTCAGACTAAAACAACCAGTAAAGTAGACAGACTAAAACAACCAGCAAAGTAGACAGACTAAAACAACCAGCAAAGTAGACAGACTAAAACAACCAGCAAAGTAGACAGACTAAAACAACCAGCAAAGTAGACAGACTAAAACAACCAGCAAAGTAGACAGACCTAAACAACCAGCAAAGTAGACAGACAGACTAAAACAACCAGCAAAGTAGACAGACAGACTAAAACAACCAGCAAAATAGTCAGACTAAAACAACCAGCAAAGTAGACAGACTAAGACAACCATATGGCCACAGCCATGTAGACAGACTAAATCAACCATATGGCCTCAGCCATGTAGACAATCTAAAACAACCATATGGCGTCAGCCATGTAGACAAACTAAAACAACCATATGGCCTCAGCCATGTAGACAGACTAAAACAACCATATGGCCTCAACCCAGTAGACAGACTAAATCAACCATATGGCCTCAGCCATGTAGACAGACTAAAACAACCAGCAAAGTAGACAGACTAAGACAACCATATGGCCACAGCCATGTAGACAGACTAAATCAACCATATGGCCTCAGCCATGTAGACAATCTAAAACAACCATATGGCGTCAGCCATGTAGACAAACTAAAACAACCATATGGCCTCAGCCATGTAGACAGACTAAAACAACCATATGGCCTCAACCCAGTAGACAGACTAAATCAACCATATGGCCTCAGCCATGTAGACAGACTAAAACAACCAGCAAAGTAGACAGACTAAGACAACCATATGGCCACAGCCATGTAGACAGACTAAATCAACCATATGGCCTCAGCCATGTAGACAGACTAAAACAACCATATGGCCTCAGCCATGTAGACAGACTAAAACAACCATATGGCCTCAGCCATGTAGACAGACTAAAACAACCAGCAAAATAGTCAGACTAAAACAACCAGCAAAATAGTCAGACTAAAACAACCAGCAAAATAGTCAGACTAAAACAACCAGCAAAATAGTCAGACTAAGACAACCAACAAAGTAGACATACCTAAACAACCAGCAAAGTAGACAGACTAAAACAACCAGCAAAGTAGACAGACCTAAACAACCAACAAAGTAGACAGACTAAGACAACCAACAAAGTAGACATACCTAAACAACCAGCAAAGTAGACAGACTAAAACAACCAGCAAAGTAGTCAGACTAAAACAACCAGCAAAGTAGACAGACTAAAACAACCAGCAAAGTAGACAGACAGACTAAAACAACCAGCAAAGTAGACAGACTAAAACAACCAGCAAAGTAGACAGACAGACTAAAACAACCAGCAAAGTAGTCAGACTAAAACAACCAGCAAAGTAGACAGACAGACTAAAACAACCAGCCAAGTAGTCTGACTAAAACAACCAGATGGCATCAGCCCAGTAGTCAGACTAAAACAACCAGCAAAGTTGTCAGACTAAAACAACTAGATGGCCTCAGCCATGTAGACAAACTAAAACAACCAGCAAATTAGTCAGATTAAAACAACCAGCAAAGTAGCCAGACTTAAACAACCAGCAAAGTAGTCAGACTAAAACAACCATATGGCCTCAGCCATGTAGACAGACTAAAACAACCATATGGCCTCAGCCATGTAGACAGACTAAAACAACCATATGGCCTCAGCCATGTAGACAGACTAAAACAACCATATGGCCTCAACCCAGTAGACAGACTAAATCAACCAGCAAAGTAGACAGACTAAAACAACCAGCAAAGTAGACAGACTAAAACAACCAGCAAAGTAGTCAGACTAAAACAACCAGCAAAATAGTCAGACTAAAACAACCAGCAAAGTAGACAGACTACAACAACCATCAAAGTAGTCAGACTAAAACAACCAGTAAAGTAGACAGACTAAAACAACCAGCAAAGTAGACAGACTAAAACAACCAGCAAAGTAGACAGACTAAAACAACCAGCAAAGTAGACAGACTAAAACAACCAGCAAAGTAGACAGACTAAAACAACCAGCAAAGTAGACAGACCTAAACAACCAGCAAAGTAGACAGACAGACTAAAACAACCAGCAAAGTAGACAGACAGACTAAAACAACCAGCAAAATAGTCAGACTAAAACAACCAGCAAAGTAGACAGACTAAGACAACCATATGGCCACAGCCATGTAGACAGACTAAATCAACCATATGGCCTCAGCCATGTAGACAATCTAAAACAACCATATGGCGTCAGCCATGTAGACAAACTAAAACAACCATATGGCCTCAGCCATGTAGACAGACTAAAACAACCATATGGCCTCAACCCAGTAGACAGACTAAATCAACCATATGGCCTCAGCCATGTAGACAGACTAAAACAACCAGCAAAGTAGACAGACTAAGACAACCATATGGCCACAGCCATGTAGACAGACTAAATCAACCATATGGCCTCAGCCATGTAGACAATCTAAAACAACCATATGGCGTCAGCCATGTAGACAAACTAAAACAACCATATGGCCTCAGCCATGTAGACAGACTAAAACAACCATATGGCCTCAACCCAGTAGACAGACTAAATCAACCATATGGCCTCAGCCATGTAGACAGACTAAAACAACCAGCAAAGTAGACAGACTAAGACAACCATATGGCCACAGCCATGTAGACAGACTAAATCAACCATATGGCCTCAGCCATGTAGACAGACTAAAACAACCATATGGCCTCAGCCATGTAGACAGACTAAACAACCATATGGCCTCAGCCATGTAGACAGAACTAAAACAACCAAGCAAAATAGTCAGACTAAAACAACCAGCAAAATAGTCAGACTAAAACAACCAGCAAAATAGTCAGACTAAAACAACCAGCAAAATAGTCAGACTAAGACAACCAACAAAGTAGACATACCTAAACAACCAGCAAAGTAGACAGACTAAAACAACCAGCAAAGTAGACAGACCTAAACAACCAACAAAAGTAGACAGACTAAGACAAC
>NC_060191.1:79822638-80105325 GCF_021184085.1 Oncorhynchus gorbuscha | reverse complement strand
CGATTGTAGAATACCTGGTTTCCCTGGGCAACAGCTTCCGACTCAGGTACAGCACAGGAAGCTCTTCTCTTGGCTCCCCTTGGGCCAGTACAGCTCCAATTCCTACAGCCGAAGCGTCCACCTGCACAAGAAATCTCTTCTGAAAATCAGGGGTCTGGAGAACAGGGAATGAGCACAGTCGGTTTTTCAGTGTCATGAAGGCTTCCTCACACTCCTCAGTCCACTTCACAGGGTTGCTGGCCCCCTTCGAAGTGAGGTTGGTCAGAGGGACAGCGATGGTCGAAAACTGTGGAATGAATCTCCGGTACCACCCTGCCAGACCTAGGAAGGACTTCACCTGTTTCTTGGTTCTGGGTTGAGGGCTATTCCTGATGGACTCCACTTTCTCCACCTGAGGCCGAACTTCACCCTTACCCAGCTGGTAACCCAGGTACTTTGTCTCCTGTTTCGCCCACTCACACTTCAGGAGGTTACGCGTGAGGCCTGCTTCATGAATCTTCCCCAGGACTCTGCTAAGATGCTGTATGTGCTCCTCCCAGGAGTGGCTGTAGATCACCACGTCGTCCAAGTAAGCAGCACAGTAATTGTCACAGTCCTGGAGGACCTTGTCCATCAGCCTCTGGAAAGTCGCAGGGGCCCCATGAAGGCCAAACGGCATGACCTTGAACTGGAACAGGCCCATTGGCGTCCGGAATGCAGTGTAGGCCTTGGATTGTTCATCCAGGGGCACCTGCCAGTACCCTTTGCAGAGATCCAATGTGGTGATGTAATGAGCTCTACCTATTCTCTCCAGTAAGTCATCAATGCGGGGCATGGGATAGGCATCAAACTGGGAGATGGCATTCACCTTACGGAAGTCCATGCAGACGCGTAAAGAGCCATCCTTCTTTGGAACAATGACAATAGGGCTGCTCCATTCACTTGAAGATGGCTCGACAACATTCATCTCTATCATGGTGTGGACCTCTTCCTTGAGGGATACCACCAGCCTCTCAGGCACACGGTAAGGATGCTGGCGGACAGGGTTCTGGCCAGGTTTCAAATGAATGACGTGTTCTAGGACTTTGGTTCTTCCTGGTCTCTGACTGAAGAGGGCCGGATACTTGCCAAACAGCTGCTTCAGCTCATCTTGCTTGTCTTCTTCCAGGTGAGCCAGTATGACTTCTGCTCGTTCTTTCCATGCCTCTGTGACCCCATCCGACTCATCCTCTTCTACTCTGCGGACCAGAAAGGACTTTCCTTTGGAGAGTTCCTCTCTCTCCTCCCAGGCCTTGAGAAGGTTCACATGGTAGATTTGCTTTTTCTTACCCTTGTCCGGGTGCAGCACCTCGTAGGTCACTGGGCCCATCTTCCTCCCGATTAGGTACGGTCCTTGCCATTGCGCAAGGAGCTTGCTGGTAGACGAGGGAAGGAGGAGCAGGACTTTCTGTCCTGGCTCGTACTTTCTGTGGCGAGCGTGCTGGTCATAGCCGCTCTTCTGGGCCTTCTGGGCTTGCTGAAGGTTTGCTCTAGCTTCCTCTCGGTACCGTTCCAACCTGTCTCGCATCTGGAGGACATACTGGACAATGCCCTGTCCTGAGGTAGCTACTGGGGAACCTTCCCAGCACTTCTTCAGCAGGTCCAGTGGTCCTTGCACTGGCCATCCATAGAGGAGTTCGAATGGCGAGAAACCTGTCGATGCCTGAGGCACCTCCCTGTAAGCAAAAAGCAGAAAGGGTAACCACTTATCCCAGTCTCTACCAGTGTCAGCCACAAACTTCCTCAGCATGTTCTTGAGCGTTTGATTGAATCTCTCTACAAGCCCATCCGTTTGGGGATGGTAGGGAGTAGTCCTCAAGCCTTTAATGCCCAGCTGTCGGTAGAGTTGAACCATCAGTCGCGAGGTGAAGTTTGTCCCTTGGTCCGTCAGGATTTCATCTGGGATTCCTACACGAGAGAAGAGCTGAACAAGAGCACTGATTATTTTTGGAGTGGTTATGGAACGGAGTGGGAAGGCTTCTGGGAACCAGGTGGCATAGTCACAGATCACCAATATATACTTGTAACCTGCACTACTCTTCTCCAAGGGTCCAACAATGTCCATTGCAATTCTCTTGAATGGGGTAGAGATAACAGGTAGTGAACATAGAGGAGCCCTTTCAGACCTACGGACAGCACTGGTTTTCTGGCACGTGGGGCATGATTTGCAGTATTTTTGTACATCAGTATACATGGAGGGCCAAAAGAAACGGGAGCCTAGCCTAAGATAGGTCTTATGTTGCCCTAGATGGCCTGCCCTTGGAACTGTATGTGCAAGGTTGAGAACAAATGGTCTACAGGTAGATGGCACCACCAACTTCCTGCTATCTGCCTCTGACCCAAGGTAGAGTATGTGGTTGTCTACTGTGTAAATCCCCCCACATGAAGATTGACTGTCCCCAGCTAAGGCCTTGTCAAACAAACATTTCAAGGTTGCGTCAGACTTCTGCAGTGTAGCAAAATTTTGTGGAACATCCCATTGCACCTCTAACCCAGACACATCCCATTGCACCTCTAACCCAGACACATCAGCAACAGGTACAGGGGTTCCCACATACTTCTCAAGATGCCGCTGGCGGCGTGACTTTCTGGGCCCTTTGGTTCCCCACTCGCACAGACTATCACACAAGTCAGGCAGAGGTTGTAAACCAGCTTTGGCCTGGGCACGAGTGACAACTGAACATGCCATCTGAACATCAGACTGGCAAACTGACTGCTCATATAGCTGACCCCCCACACTTCCCAACAGATCAGAGAGTACTGGCACATCCCTCCCCAAAATCATCTCAAAAGGTAGCTTCTCCATTACCCCAACTTTGAGGAGGTATTTCTGACCCTGAATCTCAACTGTGAGCTCAGCTGTGGGCTGCTGTGACTGGTCATCATGGACACATTGGATCAGTGTCTGATGACCATAATCAATGTCATTAACAGGTACATTACCTTTTCTGATCAATGACAGGGAACTGCCGGTAACAATCATTGCAGTAAGACTTTTACCATTCACTTTTACAGGTACCAAGCATGACCCTTCCCGAGTCTGTCTATTCTGAACACCATCCCCCTCTCTGGGTACATAACAGTAACCCGAGAGCTTGGATTTACGTAGCGGACACATTGAAGCTTTGTGCCCCTGCTGCCGGCAGTAAAAACAGGTCAGACCCCTCCCATCAGAGCGAACTGCATGATCCCTTACCTCCCTCCCAGACACATAACCCCCAGAGTTACCTCCACCATCTCTGGCGTTTCTGATGTCCCTTGTGTTTCTGAGACTCCTTGGAGCGGGTGCTGCAGGTTGTGGTGGGCCCCCTTTACGTGCATTAAGATACTGCAGTGCAAGCTTGGCCGCCATAAGCCCGTCCTGGGCTCGTGCTCTCGGCCCTGGTTCGAATGTCGTGTGGTAGAACTTGTAGAAGTTGCTCGAGGATGATGACCTCCCGATTTCGTCCTGTGTCTTCTCCCCGGTCGAACCCATCGTCGGTAGAGACCCTTGAGGCGGTGGTACGTCTCTGTCGGCGACTCACCCGATGGCGTTGATGCAGCTCTGAAGCGTTGACGGTAGGTTTCCGGTGAGATGTCAAACTTCACCAGCAGCGCTTCCTTCAAGCCCTTGTAGACATTGGACAGCCCCTCATCCATTGCTGTGTAAGCCTCTAAGGCCTTGCCCGTGAGCAATGGGACAAGCCTGCAGGCCCACTCTACCTCAGGCCACTGCCACGTCTTAGCCATGCGCTCAAACCTCAGCAGGTAGTTTTCAATGTCCTCCCCCTGCTGGTATGAGGGCATCTCTGGCTCCTTCCTCAGGAATGCTGGAAGATGGACGTTAACACTGCTGGACTGGTCTCCTGGTGCTGGCCTCATTACTGCTTGGGGTGCCTGCTATGGAGTTGAAGTCCCTGCTGCATCGAGCCTTTGTCGTCCTGGTGTTGGAAGACCCAATCTTGGGCTCTCACTGACGAGTTCCGCCTGGTGGGGAGCTGTGAGGATAGATTGGCGTAGGCCACGTAACTCCTGCTTGAGGTCTTCGTCCCTCCTCTCAAGGCAGGTGAAAAGTTGCTGAAAAAGGGTTACCATGGTTGGGTGTGGTTCTGGTCCCCCAACTGCTCCTTCAGTCAGCAGCTCACCCAGTTCTGGTTGTCTTTGGCCCCGCGGTCGGGCTCCTAGTTTCTCATACTTGACCTCTTCTTCACCAGACGATTCCATGGTATTCCACCCCGGTTCAACTTCAGGTACCTTTTCTGACAGTTGATGCAGTTGCTGAGAACGCAATCCTGTACGCATTCCTTTACCTCTCTTGTTGGAATTCACTGATTTGCGGTACGCCATCCCACCACTGCCACCATATGTCACGTAGAGTAGGCCAGAAGGCTAAACTGGATAACCTAACCTCTATCAAAATAAAAAGATGGCGGAACCGCAAAAGTTCTTCTGTGCAAAGGTGTTTATTTACAAGTGATTCCGGAACAAAAAACAACAGTACTGCCATCAACGTCTACCTTATGGGACAGCTTAAAAACAATGCTGCCCCATCCACAGCTCAATCCAAAACAAAAACCTCCCCATGACTGAAAGAGAGGCTCCTTTTGTAGGGCTAGCCCCTCCCCTCAGAACAATTAACCCTAATTAATTAATCAATTAACAAAACAAACCTACATTTTCCATGAACTACACATACTAAAGGATATACATTGCAACACGGTTTTAAACAATATCACAACATAACATTTACAACATTACATCACAACTGACAATATCTTTCAATATGCCCATATGCATTACTGAGCCATTTGGGACAGGCACTATAAAGCCAACCCAATTCCCTTAGCTCGGGTCCTTTTCCAGCATACCCGGAAGCTACAGAGATGGAGCGAGAGGAACAGAACAAACAAACAATGCGCTCATCCACAACATTGATAAGTACAATAATACTTATTGTATCTCTCAAATATGAACACTGACAGGTGTGAAATGCATGCACCAAGACAGAAGTTAATTTGTGTGTCGACCCACATTGTTAACTTATCTTATAATGGCGCAGGGAGGAGTGAAGAATATGTGTGTGCGTTAAAGAACCAAATGCTGCCCGCGGCCAGTGACGGACTTCTACGTCACAAAGTATATCTGACCAGATTATGAATATGAAACTTAAAGCATAGTATTTGGGACAACTCATTCACTAATCGCTAAACCTCAACTACATCTCGTAATTAATAATGTGGAAATTGAGCAAGTTGAGGTGACTAAAGTGTTTGGAATTACCATGGATTGGAAACTGTCACGGGGGAAACATATTGATACAACAGTAGCTAGGATGGGGAGAAGTCTGTCCATAATAAAGTGCTGCTCCACCTTCTTAACAACACTATCAACAAGACATGTCCGACAGGCCCTGGTCAGGTGCCACAAAGAGGGACTTGGGAAAAAAGAGGGACTTGGGAAAATTGCAGTTGGCTCAGAACAGGGCAGCACGGCTGTGTCACGTCTTGACCTTAGTTTCTTTTCTATGTTAGGTTGGTCAGGGCGTGAGGTGGGCATTCTGTTTTTTTCATGTGATTTTCTATGTGTTTGGCCTGGTATGGTTCCCAATCAGAGGCAGCTGTTCATCGTTGTCTCTGATTGAGAACCATACTTAGGCAGCCTGCTTTCCCACTATAGGTTGTGGGTGGTTATTTTCCGTTTCAGTGTTTTTCACCATTCGGGACTGTTTTGTTTTTTCTTTATTCACTTGTTTGTCAGTGTAATAAATATTACAAACACTTACCACACAGGTCCGATATTTCTTACTCCACCTCAGAGGAAGATGACGGCTGTCACAGGCTGGCCTTTAAAATGACACAGAGACACACACAGGAAGGGGGTAGATGGTGATGGTTACTAGCCTGGCTCCACAGCTAACATTAATGACATGAATGTCAATCTCTCTTGCCTCAAATTGGAAGAGAGATTCACTTCATCATTACTTGTTTTCGTAAGAGGTGTTGACAAGCTGAATGTACCGAGCTGTCCGTTTAAAATACTAGCACACAGCTCAGATAACCATGCATACCCCACAAGACATGGCACCAGAGGTCTCTTCACAGTCCCCAAGTCTAGACCAGACTATGGGAGGTGCACAGTACTAGATAGAGCCATGACTACATGGAACTCTATACCACATCAGGTAACTGATGCAGCAGTAGAATCAGATTTAAAAACCAGATGAAAATACTCCTTATGGAAAAGCGGGGACTGTGAAACAACACAAACATAGACACACACACGATAACATGCACACTATACACACACGTACACATGGATTTTGTGTTGTAGATACTGTTATGCAGGTGAATGAGGACCCAAAAGCGACTTGGCGAAAACAGAGTCTTTAATCCAGTTTAAGGAAATATGCAATACTCCTAGACAAATCGGAGCGGTAAATAAAGCATAAAAACAATTTCACTCGTAATCACGAGAACTGACTGGAGACTCGATAATAAACTGCAGGTTGCCTCGGGAAGGCACTTGACCGTAGCAGACTCAGACACCTGCTCACCACGCAGCATCTGAGGGAAACACGACACGACAGGGCGATACAAAGACACAGCACGGTGAACAATAAACAAGGATCCGACAGGGCAGAAACGGAAAACAAGGGGAGAAATAGGGACTCTAATCAGGGGAAAAGATAGGGAACAGGTGTGGGAAGACTAAATGATTGATTAGGGGATAGGAACAGCTGGGAGCAGGAACGGAACGATAGAGAGAAGAGAGAGAGGGAGGGAGAGAGAAAAAGGGGAACGAACCTAAAAAGACCAGCAGGGGGAAAACGAACAGAAGGAAAAGCAAAATGACAAGACAATATAAGACAAAACATGACAGATACAATATGTGGTAGTGGAGTAGGGGCCTGAGGGCACACACTTAGTGTGTTGTGAATTCTGTAAAGAATGTATTGTAATGTGTTTTAAATTGTATTGATTTAGCCAGACCCCAGGAAGAGTAGCTGCTGCCTGGGCAGAAACCAATGGGAATCCAAACTATTTTTATTTTTATTTCACCTTTATTTAACCAAGTAGTCCAGTTGAGAACAAGTTCTCATTCACAACTGCGACCTGGCCAAGATAAAGAAAAGCAGTACAACACAAACAACAGAGTTACAGTACAACGGTTTGATTTGTTTGATCGTAGCTAGCTACTTAGCTAGCTACATAGCCGTCTTTGTATCAAAGATAATTGTGTAGTCTAGAGCGATTTTCTAGGTTCGCTAGCCATCTATTGTCGTTCTTTTAACGCAACGTAACGTAAACAACACTGCTAGCTAGCCTGCTAGCCCCCGAATAGCAACACTGCAGAAACTATTCACTCAACGGAACGACTTGATTAGTGTAGTGTCAACAACGCACCCACTGCCAGCTGGCCTACTTCAGCAGTACTGTATCATTTTAATCATTTTAGTCAATAAGATTCTTGCTACGTAGCTTAACTTTCTGAACATTCGAGACGTGTAGTCCACTTGTCATTCCAATCTCCTTTGCATTAGCGTAGCCTCTTCTGTAGCCTGTCAACTATGTGTCTGTTTATCCCTGTTCTCTCCTCTCTGCACAGACCATACAAACGCTCCTCACCGCGTGGCCGCGGCCACCCTACTCTGGTGGTCCCAGCGCGCACGACCCACGTGGAGTTCCAGGTCTCCGGTAGCCTCTGGAACTGCCAATCTGCGGTCAACAAGGCAGAGTTCATCTCAGCCTATGCCTCCCTCCAGTCCCTCGACTTCTTGGCACTGACGGAAACATGGATCACCACAGACAACACTGCTACTCCTACTGCTCTCTCTTCGTCCGCCCACGTGTTCTCGCACACCCCGAGAGCGTCTGGTCAGCGGGGTGGTGGCACCGGGATCCTCATCTCTCCCAAGTGGTCATTCTCTCTTTCTCCCCTTACCCATCTGTCTATCGCTCCTTTGAATTCCATGCTGTCACAGTTACTAGCCCTTTCAAGCTTAATATCCTTATCATTTATCGCCCTCCAGGTTCCCTCGGAGAGTTCATCAATGAGCTTGATGCCTTGATAAGCTCCTTTCCTGAGGACGGCTCACCTCTCACAGTTCTGGGCGACTTTAACCTCCCCACGTCTACCTTTGACTCTTTCCTCTCTGCCTCCTTCTTTCCACTCCTCTCCTCTTTTGACCTCACCCTCTCACCTTCCCCCTACTCACAAGGCAGGCAATACGCTCGACCTCATCTTTACTAGATGCTGTTCTTCCACTAACCTCATTGCAACTCCCCTCCAAGTCTCCGACCACTGCCTTGTATCCTTTTCCCTCTCGCTCTCATCCAACACCTCCCACACGGCCCCTACTCGGATGGTATTGCGCCGTCCCAACCTTCGCTCTCTCTCCCCCGCTACTCTCTCCTCTTCCATCCTATCATCTCTTCCCTCCGCTCAAACCTTCTCCCACCTATCTCCTGATTCTGCCTCCTCAACCCTCCTCTCCTCCCTCTCTGCATCCCTTGACTCACTATGTCCCCTATCCTCCAGGCCGGCTCGGTCCTCCCCTCCCGCTCCGTGGCTCGATGACTCATTGCGAGCTCACAGAACAGGGCTCCGGGCAGCCGAGCGGAAATGGAGGAAAACTCGCCTCCCTGCGGACCTGGCATCCTTTCACTCCCTCCTCTCTACATTTTCCTCCTCTGTCTCTGCTGCTAAAGCCACTTTCTACCACGCTAAATTCCAAGCATCTGCCTCTAACCCTAGGAAGCTCTTTGCCACCTTCTCCTCCCTCCTGAATCCTCCGCCCCTCCCCCCTCCTCCTCTCTGCAGATGACTTCGTCAACCATTTTGAAAAGAAGGTCGACGACATCCGATCCTCGTTTGCTAAGTCAAACGACACCGCTGGTTCTGCTCACACTGCCCTACCCTGTGCTCTGACCTCTTTCTCCCCTCTCTCTCCAGATGAAATCTCGCGTCTTGTGACGGCCGGCCGCCCAACAACCTGCCCGCTTGACCCTATCCCCTCCTCTCTTCTCCAGACCATTTCCGGAGACCTTCTCCCTTACCTCACCTTGCTCATCAACTCATCCCTGACCGTTGGCTACGTCCCTTCCGTCTTCAAGAGAGCGAGAGTTGCACCCCTTCTGAAAAACCTACACTCGATCCCTCCGATGTCAACAATTACAGACCAGTATCCCTTCTTTCTTTTCTCTCCAAAACTCTTGAACGTGCCGTCCTTGGCCAGCTCTCCCGCTATCTCTCTCTGAATGACCTTCTTGATCCAAATCAGTCAGGTTTCAAGACTAGTCATTCAACTGAGACTGCTCTCCTCTGTGTCACGGAGGCGCTCCGCACTGCTAAAGCTAACTCTCTCTCCTCTGCTCTCATCCTTCTAGATCTATCGGCTGCCTTCGATACCGTGAACCATCAGATCCTCCTCTCCACCCTCTCCGAGCTGGGCATCTCCGGCGCGGCCCACGCTTGGATTGCGTCCTACCTGACAGGTCGCTCCTACCAGGTGGCATGGCGAGAATCTGTCTCCTCACCACGCGCTCTCACCACTGGTGTCCCCCAGGGCTCTGTTCTTGGCCCTCTCCTATTCTCGCTATACACCAAGTCACTTGGCTCTGTCATAACCTCACATGGTCTCTCTTATCATTGCTATGCAGACGACACACAATTAATCTTCTCCTTTCCCCTTCTGATGACCAGGTGGCGAATCGCATCTCTGCATGTCTGGCAGACATATCAGTGTGGATGACGGATCACCACCTCAAGCTGAACCTCGGCAAGACGGAGCTGCTCTTCCTCCCGGGAAGGACTGCCCGTTCCATGATCTCGCCATCACGGTTGACAACTCCATTGTGTCCTCCTCCCAGAGCGCCAAGAACCTTGGCGTGATCCTGGACAACACCCTGTCGTTCTCAACTAACATCAAGGCGGTGGCCCGTTCCTGTAGGTTCATGCTCTACAACATCCGCAGAGTACGACCCTGCCTCACACAGGAAGCGGCGCAGGTCCTAATCCAGGCACTTGTCATCTCCCGTCTGGATTACTGCAACTCGCTGTTGGCTGGGCTCCCTGCCTGTGCCATTAAACCCCTTCAACTCATCCAGAACGCCGCAGCCCGTCTGGTGTTCAACCTTCCCAAGTTCTCTCACGTCACCCCGCTCCTCCGTTCTCTCCACTGGCTTCCAGTTGAAGCTCGCATCCGCTACAAGACCATGGTGCTTGCCTACGGAGCTGTGAGGGGAACGGCACCTCAGTACCTCCAGGCTCTGATCAGGCCCTACACCCAAACAAGGGCACTGCGTTCATCCACCTCTGGCCTGCTCGCCTCCCTACCACTGAGGAAGTACAGCTCCCGCTCAGCCCAGTCAAAACTGTTCGCTGCCCTGGCCCCCCAATGGTGGAACAAACTCCCTCACGACGCCAGGACAGCGGAGTCAATCACCACCTTCCGGAGACACCTGAAACCCCACCTCTTTAAGGAATACCTAGGATAGGTTAAGTAATCCCTCTCACCCCACCCCCCCCCTAAGTTTTAGATGCACTATTGTTAAGTGACTGTCCCACTGGATGTCATAAGGTGAATGCACCAATTTGTAAGTCGCTCTGGATAAGAGCGTCTGCTAAATGACTTAAATGTAAATGTAAATGTAATGTAATGGATAAACAAATGTACAGTCAATAACACAATAGAAAAGTCTATATACAGTGTGTGCAAATGTAGTAAGATAAGGGAGGAAAGGCAATAAATAGGTCATTGTGGCGAAATAATTACAATTTAGCAATTGTGCAGAAGATGACTGTGCAAGTAGAGATACTGGGGTGCAAAGGAGCAAAAATAAATAACAATATGGGGAAGAGGTAGTTGGGTGGGCTATTTATAGATGGGCTGTACAGCTGCAGCGATCGGTTAGCTGCTCTGGCAGCTGATGCTTAAAGTTAGTGAAGGAGATATAAGACTCCAGCTTCAGTGATTTTTGCAATTTGTTCCAGTCATTGGCAGCAGAGAACTGGAAGGAAAGGCGGCCAAATGCAGGAGTTGGCTTTGGGGATGACCAGTGGAACATACATGCTGGAGTGCGTGCTATGGGTCGGTGCTGCTATGGTGACCAGTGAGCTGAGATAAGGCGGGGCTTTACCTAGCAAAGACTTATAGATGACCTGGAGCCAGTGGGTTTGGTGATGAATATGAAGCATATATGTTGCAGTGGTGGGTAGTATATGGGGCGTTGGTGACATAACGGATGGCACTGTGATAGACTACATTCAATTTGCTGAGTAGAGTGTTGGAGGCTATTTTGTAAATGACATCGTCGAAGTCGAGGATTGGTAGGATAGTCAGTAGTACAAGGGTATGTTTGGCAGCATGCGTGAAGGATGCTTTGTTTGCGAAATAGGAAGCCGATTCTAAATTTAATTTTGGATTACAGGTGTTTTATGTGAGTCTGGAAGGAGAGTTTACAGTCTAACCAGACACCTAGGTATTTATAGTTGTCCAAATATTCTAAGTCAGAACCGTCCAGCGCAGTGATGCTAGGCAGGCGGGCGGGTGCAGGCAGCAATTGGTTGAAGAGCATGCATTTTGTTTAACTTGTATTTAAGAGCAGTTAGAGGCCATGGAAGGAGAGTTATATGGTATTGAAGCTCGTCTGGAGGTTTGTTAAAACATAGTGTCCAAAGAAGGGCCAGAAGTACACAGAATGGTGTAGTCTGCATAGAGGTGGATCAAAGAATCACCAGCAGAATGAGCGACATCATTGATGTATACAGAGAAAAGATTTGGAAATTTTAGAAAAGTTTAGAAATGGTCGATGATCTGTTTGTTAACTTGGCTTTCGAAGACTTTAGAAAGGCAGGGTTGGATAGATATAGGTCTGTAACAGTTTGGGTCTAGAGTGTCCCCCTTTGAGACGGGGATGACGGCGGCTGCTTTCCAATATTTGGGGATCTTTTAGAAAGACAGGGTCCAGATTGTCTAGTCCGGCTGATTTGTAGGGGTCCAGATTGTCTAGCCCAGCTGATTTGTAGGGTTCCAGATTGTCTATCCCAGCTGATATGTAGGGGTCCAGATTGTCTAGCCCAGCTGATTTGTAGGGGTCCAGATTGTTTAGCCCAGTTGATATGTAGGGGTCCAGATTGTCTAGCCCAGCTGATTTGTAGGGGTCCAGATTGTCTAGCCCAGCTGATTTGTAGGGGTCCAGATTGTCTAGCCCAGCTGATTTGTAGGGGTCCAGATTTTTCAGCTCTTTCAGAACATAATAAACCCCAGAAAGACTAGCTTCTGCCTTGGCAAACATCCCACAGTCCGGAACCCTACCCAATGCACGTCTAACCCCCCACAGCCCCACACCCTGCCCCACGCATGTCTAACCACCCACAGCCCCACACCCTGCCCCACGCATGTCTAACCACCCACAGTCCAGAACCCTACCCCAGGCACGTCTAAACCCCCACAGTCCAGAACCCTACCCCATGCACGTCTACCCCCCCACAGCCCAGAACCCTACTCCATGCAAGTCTAACCCCCCACAGTCCAGAACCCTACCCCATGCAAGTCTAACCCCCACAGTCCAGAACCCTACCCCATGAACGTCTAACCCCCCACAGTCCAGAACCCTACCCCTCGCTTGTCTGACATCCCGCATCACCCTACCCCATGCACGTCTAACCCAAACAGCGCCCTACCCTACCCCTCGCTTGTCTGACAACCCATAGTAATTATCTACCCCACACATGTCCAACCCCCCACAGCCCCCTACCCAACCCCACACATATTTAACCCCCACATCACTCTACCCCATGCACGTTAAACCCGCACAGCACACTACCCTATTCCATGCATGCCTTACCACCCACATCTCACTAAACTACCCCATGCATATTTAAACCCCACATCACTCTACCCCACGCATGTCCAACTCCCCACAGCACCACACCCTGCCCCACACGTCTAACCCCCCACAGCCCCACACCCTGCCCCACGCATGTCTAACCCCCAGAATACTACTGTACCAGACTGATGATGCAGAATACTACTGTACCAGACTGATGATGCAGAATACTACTGTACCAGACTGATGATGCAGAATACTACTGTACCAGACTGATGCAGAATATTGCTGTACCAGACTGATGCAGAATACTGCTGTACCACACTGATGATGCAGAATACTGCTATACCAGACTGATGATGCAGAATACTACTGTACCAGACAGATGATGCAGAATACTACTGTACCAGACCGATGCAGATTACTACTGTACCAGACTGATGCAGAATACTACTGTACCAGACTGATGCAGAATACTACTGTACCAGACTGATGCAGAATACTACTGTACCAGACCGATGCAGATTACTACTGTACCAGACTGATGCAGAATACTACTGTACCAGACTGATGCAGAATACTACTGTACCAGACCGATGCAGATTACTACTGTACCACACTGATGCAGACTACTGCTGTACCAGACTGATGCAGAATACTACTGTACCAGACTGATGCAGAATACTACTGTACCAGACTGATGCAGAATACTACTGTACCAGACTGATGCAGAATACTACTGTACCAGACTGATGCAGAATACTACTGTACCAGACTGACGCAGAATACTACTGTACCAGACTGATGCAGAATACTACTGTACCAGACCGATGCAGATTACTACTGTACCAGACTGATGCAGAATACTACTGTACCAGACTGATGCAGAATACTACTGTACCAGACTGATGCAGAATACTACTGTACCAGACCGATGCAGATTACTACTGTACCAGACTGATGCAGAATACTACTGTACCAGACTGATGCAGAATACTACTGTACCAGACCGATGCAGATTACTACTGTACCACACTGATGCAGACTACTGCTGTACCAGACTGATGCAGAATACTACTGTACCAGACTGATGCAGAATACTACTGTACCAGACTGATGCAGAATACTACTGTACCAGACTGATGCAGAATACTACTGTACCAGACTGATGCAGAATACTACTGTACCAGACTGACGCAGAATACTACTGTACCAGACTGATGCAGAATACTACTGTACCAGACTGACGCAGAATACTGCTGTACCAGACTGATGCAGAATACTACTGTACCAGACTGATGCAGAATACTACTGTACCAGACTGACGCAGAATACTGCTGTACCAGACTGATGCAGAATACTACTGTACCAGACTGACGCAGAATACTGCTGTACCAGACTGACGCAGAATACTACTGTACCAGACTGATGCAGAATACTACTGTACCAGACTGATGCAGAATACTACTGTACCAGACTGACGCAGAATACTGCTGTACCAGACTGATGCAGAATACTACTGTACCAGACTGACGCAGAATACTACTGTACCAGACTGACGCAGAATACTGCTGTACCAGACTGATGCAGAATACTGCTGTACCAGACTGACGCAGAATAACTTCTTAAAGCATTGTTGGTTAAGGACTTGTAAGTAAGCATTTCACTGTAAAAATCTACACCTGTTGTATTTGGTGCAGTTGACAAATACAATTTGATTTCATAACGTTAACAGGAAATGACAGGTGCAAGAAGAGAATGAAATAGTCTCAGGAGTGAATGGAAAGCAGTCAACCCGGCGAGACTTCCTCAAACACAGGATATAGATGGCTGAAACAGACACATCTTCATGTGGGCGGTGCATGCACATTGCTAGTGTTGTTACCCTGAGTGGGATGATGCCAACACTTCCAATGTGCTGTAGTGGAAATATGAAGGCAGCACGAAGCAGTAAACCCTCCACTCCCTTGAATTTACACGACACAATCAGGTTTTCTTCTAGCCATGGCGGGATGATGGAATGAGGTCAGTGCTGCCAAAGTAGAGGCGTGTGTTCGGACGGTGAAATGTTCTGTGGACCCTTCTCTTCCTGCTGCTTCCTCCCTCCTCCTGTCAGTCGATGTGACAGCTCACAAGGAAGCGTCATCATTCTCTGTTATGCTCTTTGTTCTCCACAGGCTCCTGTGCTTCCCTCCTGTTGTGTTATTTCACCATGTGTCAACCTGGAACTAAACTTATATTTAAACTTCATCCGTGGTTGTTTTACTGTGTAGTACTGTGTGATACTGTGTGTGTGTGTACTTACAGTAATTAGAGAGAGAGAAAGTGGTTCTCGGGGTGGTTCTTTCATCTCATTTGGAAGATATAAACAACACGTTAAGCTCATGATACATTTTTTTTCCCACTCTCGCTCTTTCTCCCTTCCTTTCTCTCACTCTCTTCTCTCACTCTCCTGCCCTATATTCATTATTCCTGCAAACAGAACAGGAGCAGTAAGGGATTCTGAGTACAGCTATCCCAGGGCTAGAGAAAGATGTGAGAGAGATCCTGGCGTTACAGGCGGGGAGAGAGAGACTACATAGCTAGCCTTCAAACGGCATTCTGTTGCAACACAGAGCTTCTTTCTCTGCTAAAACGAGGACTAGAAAAAATTGCTAGTACACTGAGTGACAGGTACAGGCCCTGTGGGGCTCAGAGGCCAGATGCAGTCATACTGTAGTTTTCACTGCTTTACCATTAAGGAATTGTGTAGGGGATAGGTGATTGTGAAAAAGAGGGAGAGGTGGGAGAGGGAGGTACTTTAAAAAGGAATGTACAGTTTTATTATATCCTGAACCTAAACCATGTGTGTTGTTGTTTAGTCTCCTGTTGTTACAGTAGATAGTATCCATGTTGTTGTTTAGTCTCCTGTTGTTACAGTAGATAGTATCCATGTTGTTGTTTAGTCTCTCGTTGTTATAGTAGATAGTATCCATGTTGTAGTTTAGTCTCTCGTTGTTATAGTAGATAGTATCCATGTTGTTGTTTAGTCTCCTGATGTTACAGTAGATAGTATCCATGTTGTTGTTTAGTCTCCTGTTGTTACAGTAGATAGTATCCATGTTGTTGTTAAGTCTCCTGTTGTTACAGTAGATAGTATCCATGTTGTTGTTTAGTCTCCTGCTGTTACAGTAGATAGTATCCATGTTGTTGTTTAGTCTCCTGTTGTTATAGTAGATAGTATCCATGTTGCTGTTTAGTCTCTTGTTGTTACAGTAGGTAGTATCCATGTTGTTGTTTAGTCTCCTGCTGTTACAGTAGATAGTATCCATGTTGTTGTTTAGTCTCATGTTGTTACAGTAGATAGTATCCATGTTGTTGTTTAGTCTCCTGTTGTTATAGTAGATAGTATCCATGTTGTTGTTTAGTCTCCTGTTGTTATAGTAGATAGTATCCATGTTGTTGTTTAGTCTCCTGTTGTTATAGTAGATAGTATCCATGTTGTTGTTTAGTCTCCTGTTGTTATAGTAGATAGTATCCATGTTGTTGTTTAGTCTCCTGCTGTTACAGTAGATAGTATCCATGTTGTTTAGTCTCCTGTTGTTATAGTAGATAGTATCCATGTTGTTGTTTAGTCTCCTGTTGTTATAGTAGATAGTATCCATGTTGTTGTTTAGTCTCCTGTTGTTACAGTAGATAGTATCCATGTTGTTGTTTAGTCTCCTGTTGTTACAGTAGATAGTATCCATGTTGTTGTTTAGTCTCCTGTTGTTACAGTAGATAGTATCCATGTTGTTGTTTAGTCTCCTGTTGTTATAGTAGATAGTATCCATGTTGTTGTTTAGTCTCCTGTTGTTACAGTAGATAGTATCCATGTTGTTGTTTAGTCTCCTGCTGTTACAGTAGATAGTATCCATGTTGTTGTTTAGTCTCCTGTTGTTACAGTAGATAGTATCCATGTTGTTGTTTAGTCTCCTGCTGTTACAGTAGATAGTATCCATGTTGTTGTTTAGTCTCCTGTTGTTACAGTAGATAGTATCCATGTTGTTGCTTAGTCTCCTGTTGTTACAGTAGATAGTATCCATGTTGTTGTTTAGTCTCCTGCTGTTACAGTAGATAGTATCCATGTTGTTGTTTAGTCTCCTGTTGTTACAGTAGATAGTATCCATGTTGTTTAGTCTCATGTTGTTACAGTAGATAGTATCCATGTTGTTTAGTCTCCTGTTGTTATAGTAGATAGTATCCATGTTGTTGTTTAGTCTCCTGTTGTTATAGTAGATAGTATCCATGTTGTTGTTTAGTCTCCTGTTGTTACAGTAGATAGTATCCATGTTGTTGTTTAGTCTCCTGTTGTTACAGTAGATTGTATCCATGTTGTTTAGTCTCATGTTGTTACAGTAGATAGTATCCATGTTGTTTAGTCTCCTGTTGTTATAGTAGATAGTATCCATGTTGTTGTTTAGTCTCCTGTTGTTATAGTAGATAGTATCCATGTTGTTGTTTAGTCTCCTGTTGTTACAGTAGATATTATCCATGTTGTTGTTTAGTCTCCTGTTGTTATAGTAGATAGTATCCATGTTGTTGTTTAGTCTCCTGTTGTTATAGTAGATAGTATCCATGTTGTTGTGTAGTCTCCTGCTGTTACAGTAGATAGTATCCATGTTGTTGTTTAGTCTCCTGTTGTTACAGTAGATAGTATCCATGTTGTTGTTTAGTCTCCTGCTGTTACAGTAGATAGTATCCATGTTGTTGTTTAGTCTCCTGTTGTTACAGTAGATAGTATCCATGTTGTTTAGACTCATGTTGTTACAGTAGATAGTATCCATGTTGTTTAGTCTCCTGTTGTTATAGTATATAGTATCCATGTTGTTGTTTAGTCTCCTGTTGTTACAGTAGATAGTATCCATGTTGTTGTTTAGTCTCCTGCTGTTACAGTAGATAGTATCCATGTTGTTGTTTAGTCTCCTGTTGTTACAGTAGATAGTATCCATGTTGTTTAGTCTCATGTTGTTACAGTAGATAGTATCCATGTTGTTTAGTCTCATGTTGTTATAGTAGATAGTATCCATGTTGTTTAGTCTCCTGTTGTTATAGTAGATAGTATCCATGTTGTTGTTTAGTCTCTTGTTGTTACAGTAGGTAGTATCCATGTTGTTGTTTAGTCTCCTGCTGTTACAGTAGATAGTATCCATGTTGTTGTTTAGTCTCCTGTTGTTACAGTAGATAGTATCCATGTTGTTGTTTAGTCTCCTGTTGTTACAGTAGATAGTATCCATGTTGTTGTTTAGTCTCCTGCTGTTACAGTAGATAGTATCCATGTTGTTGTTTAGTCTCCTGTTGTTACAGTAGATAGTATCCATGTTGTTTAGTCTCATGTTGTTATAGTAGATAGTATCCATGTTGTTGTTTAGTCTCCTGTTGTTACAGTAGATAGTATCCATGTTGTTGTTTAGTCTCCTGTTGTTACAGTAGATAGTATCCATGTTGTTGTTTAGTCTCCTGTTGTTATAGTAGATAGTATCCATGTTGTTGTTTAGTCTCCTGTTGTTACAGTAGATAGTATCCATGTTGTTGTTTAGTCTCCTGTTGTTATAGTAGATAGTATCCATGTTGTTGTTTAGTCTCCTGTTGTTATAGTAGATAGTATCCATGTTGTTGTGTAGTCTCCTGTTGTTATAGTAGATAGTATCCATGTTGTTGTGTAGTCTCCTGCTGTTACAGTAGATAGTATCCATGTTGTTGTTTAGTCTCCTGTTGTTACAGTAGATAGTATCCATGTTGTTGTTTAGTCTCCTGCTGTTACAGTAGATAGTATCCATGTTGTTGTTTAGTCTCCTGTTGTTACAGTAGATAGTATCCATGTTGTTTAGACTCATGTTGTTACAGTAGATAGTATCCATGTTGTTTAGTCTCCTGTTGTTATAGTAGATAGTATCCATGTTGTTGTTTAGTCTCCTGTTGTTACAGTAGATAGTATCCATGTTGTTGTTTAGTCTCCTGTTGTTACAGTAGATAGTATCCATGTTGTTTAGTCTCATGTTGTTATAGTAGATAGTATCCATGTTGTTGTTTAGTCTCCTGTTGTTACAGTAGATAGTATCCATGTTGTTGTTTAGTCTCCTGTTGTTACAGTAGATAGTATCCATGTTGTTGTTTAGTCTCCTGTTGTTATAGTAGATAGTATCCATGTTGTTGTTTAGTCTCCTGTTGTTACAGTAGATAGTATCCATGTTGTTGTTTAGTCTCCTGCTGTACAGTAGATAGTATCCATGTTGTTGTTTAGTCTCCTGTTGTTATAGTAGATAGTATCCATGTTGTTGTTTAGTCTCCTGCTGTTACAGTAGATAGTAGCCATGTTGTTGTTTAGTCTCCTGTTGTTACAGTAGATAGTATCCATGTTGTTGTTTAGTCTCCTGTTGTTATAGTAGATAGTATCCATGTTGTTGTTTAGTCTCCTGCTGTTACAGTATATAGTATCCATGTTGTTGTTTAGTCTCCTGTTGTTACAGTAGATAGTATCCATGTTGTTGTTTAGTCTCCTGCTGTTACAGTAGATAGTATCCATGTTGTTGTTTAGTCTCCTGTTGTTACAGTAGATAGTATCCATGTTGTTTAGTCTCATGTTGTTACAGTAGATAGTATCCATGTTGTTTAGTCTCATGTTGTTATAGTAGATAGTATCCATGTTGTTTAGTCTCCTGTTGTTATAGTAGATAGTATCCATGTTGTTGTTTAGTCTCCTGCTGTTACAGTAGATAGTATCCATGTTGTTGTTTAGTCTCCTGTTGTTACAGTAGATAGTATCCATGTTGTTGTTTAGTCTCCTGCTGTTACAGTAGATAGTATCCATGTTGTTGTTTAGTCTCCTGCTGTTACAGTAGATAGTATCCATGTTGTTGTTTAGTCTCCTGTTGTTACAGTAGATAGTATCCATGTTGTTTAGTCTCATGTTGTTACAGTAGATAGTATCCATGTTGTTTAGTCTCCTGTTGTTATAGTAGATAGTATCCATGTTGTTGTTTAGTCTCCTGTTGTTATAGTAGATAGTATCCATGTTGTTGTTTAGTCTCCTGTTGTTACAGTAGATATTATCCATGTTGTTGTTTAGTCTCCTGTTGTTACAGTAGATAGTATCCATGTTGTTGTTTAGTCTCCTGTTGTTACAGTAGATAGTATCCATGTTGTTGTTTAGTCTCCTGTTGTTATAGTAGATAGTATCCATGTTGTTGTTTAGTCTCCTGTTGTTATAGTAGATAGTATCCATGTTGTTGTGTAGTCTCCTGCTGTTACAGTAGATAGTATCCATGTTGTTGTTTAGTCTCCTGTTGTTACAGTAGATAGTATCCATGTTGTTGTTTAGTCTCCTGCTGTTACAGTAGATAGTATCCATGTTGTTGTTTAGTCTCCTGTTGTTACAGTAGATAGTATCCATGTTGTTTAGACTCATGTTGTTACAGTAGATAGTATCCATGATGTTTAGTCTCCTGTTGTTATAGTAGATAGTATCCATGTTGTTGTTTAGTCTCCTGTTGTTATAGTAGATAGTATCCATGTTGTTGTTTAGTCTCCTGCTGTTACAGTAGATAGTATCCATGTTGTTGTTTAGTCTCCTGTTGTTACAGTAGATAGTATCCATGTTGTTGTTTAGTCTCCTGCTGTTACAGTAGATAGTATCCATGTTGTTGTTTAGTCTCCTGTTGTTATAGTAGATAGTATCCATGTTGTTGTTTAGTCTCCTGTTGTTACAGTAGATAGTATCCATGTTGTTGTTTAGTCTCCTGTTATTATAGTAGATAGTATCCATGTTGTTGTTTAGTCTCCTGTTGTTACAGTAGATAGTATCCATGTTGTTGTTTAGTCTCCTGTTGTTACAGTAGATAGTATCCATGTTGTTGTTTAGTCTCCTGCTGTACAGTAGATAGTATCCATGTTGTTGTTTAGTCTCCTGTTGTTATAGTAGATAGTATCCATGTTGTTGTTTAGTCTCCTGCTGTTACAGTAGATAGTAGCCATGTTGTTGTTTAGTCTCCTGTTGTTACAGTAGATAGTATCCATGTTGTTGTTTAGTCTCCTGTTGTTATAGTAGATAGTATCCATGTTGTTGTTTAGTCTCCTGCTGTTACAGTATATAGTATCCATGTTGTTGTTTAGTCTCCTGTTGTTACAGTAGATAGTATCCATGTTGTTGTTTAGTCTCCTGCTGTTACAGTAGATAGTATCCATGTTGTTGTTTAGTCTCCTGTTGTTATAGTAGATAGTATCCATGTTGTTGTTTAGTCTCCTGTTGTTACAGTAGGTAGTATCCATGTTGTTGTTTAGTCTCCTGTTGTTACAGTAGATAGTATCCATGTTGTTTAGTCTCATGTTGTTACAGTAGATAGTATCCATGTTGTTTAGTCTCCTGTTGTTATAGTAGATAGTATCCATGTTGTTGTTTAGTCTCCTGTTGTTATAGTAGATAGTATCCATGTTGTTGTTTAGTCTCCTGTTGTTACAGTAGATAGTATCCATGTTGTTGTTTAGTCTCCTGTTGTTACAGTAGATAGTATCCATGTTGTTGTTTAGTCTCCTGTTGTTACAGTAGATAGTATCCATGTTGTTGTTTAGTCTCCTGTTGTTATAGTAGATAGTATCCATGTTGTTGTTTAGTCTCCTGTTGTTATAGTAGATAGTATCCATGTTGTTGTTTAGTCTCCTGTTGTTACAGTAGATAGTATCCATGTTGTTGTTTAGTCTCCTGTTGTTACAGTAGATAGTATCCATGTTGTTGTTTAGTCTCCTGTTGTTATAGTAGATAGTATCCATGTTGTTGTTTAGTCTCCTGTTGTTATAGTAGATAGTATCCATGTTGTTGTTTAGTCTCCTGCTGTTACAGTAGATAGTATCCATGTTGTTGTTTAGTCTCCTGTTGTTATAGTAGATAGTATCCATGTTGTTGTTTAGTCTCCTGTTGTTACAGTAGGTAGTATCCATGTTGTTGTTTAGTCTCCTGTTGTTATAGTAGATAGTATCCATGTTGTTGTTTAGTCTCCTGTTGTTACAGTAGATAGTATCCATGTTGTTGTTTAGTCTCCTGCTGTTACAGTAGATAGTATCCATGTTGTTGTTTAGTCTCCTGTTGTTATAGTAGATAGTATCCATGTTGTTGTTTAGTCTCCTGTTGTTACAGTAGGTAGTATCCATGTTGTTGTTTAGTCTCCTGTTGTTACAGTAGATAGTATCCATGTTGTTTAGTCTCATGTTGTTACAGTAGATAGTATCCATGTTGTTTAGTCTCCTGTTGTTATAGTAGATAGTATCCATGTTGTTGTTTAGTCTCCTGTTGTTATAGTAGATAGTATCCATGTTGTTGTTTAGTCTCCTGTTGTTACAGTAGATAGTATCCATGTTGTTGTTTAGTCTCCTGTTGTTACAGTAGATAGTATCCATGTTGTTGTTTAGTCTCCTGTTGTTATAGTAGATAGTATCCATGTTGTTGTTTAGTCTCCTGTTGTTATAGTAGATAGTATCCATGTTGTTGTTTAGTCTCCTGTTGTTATAGTAGATAGTATCCATGTTGTTGTTTAGTCTCCTTTTGTTACAGTAGATAGTATCCATGTTGTTGTTTAGTCTCCTGTTGTTACAGTAGATAGTATCCATGTTGTTGTTTAGTCTCCTGTTGTTATAGTAGATAGTATCCATGTTGTTGTTTAGTCTCCTGTTGTTATAGTAGATAGTATCCATGTTGTTGTTTAGTCTCCTGCTGTTACAGTAGATAGTATCCATGTTGTTGTTTAGTCTCCTGTTGTTATAGTAGATAGTATCCATGTTGTTGTTTAGTCTCCTGTTGTTACAGTAGGTAGTATCCATGTTGTTGTTTAGTCTCCTGTTGTTATAGTAGATAGTATCCATGTTGTTGTTTAGTCTCCTGTTGTTATAGTAGATAGTATCCATGTTGTTGTTTAGTCTCCTGCTGTTACAGTAGATAGTATCCATGTTGTTGTTTAGTCTCCTGTTGTTACAGTAGATAGTATCCATGTTGTTGTTTAGTCTCCTGCTGTTACAGTAGATAGTATCCATGTTGTTGTTTAGTCTCCTGTTGTTACAGTAGATAGTATCCATGTTGTTGTTTAGTCTCCTGTTGTTACAGTAGATAGTATCCATGTTGTTTAGTCTCATGTTGTTACAGTAGATAGTATCCATGTTGTTTAGTCTCCTGTTGTTATAGTAGATAGTATCCATGTTGTTGTTTAGTCTCCTGTTGTTATAGTAGATAGTATCCATGTTGTTGTTTAGTCTCCTGTTGTTATAGTAGATAGTATCCATGTTGTTGTTTAGTCTCCTGTTGTTACAGTAGATAGTATCCATGTTGTTGTTTAGTCTCCTGTTGTTACAGTAGATAGTATCCATGTTGTTGTTTAGTCTCCTGCTGTACAGTAGATAGTATCCATGTTGTTGTTTAGTCTCCTGTTGTTATAGTAGATAGTATCCATGTTGTTGTTTAGTCTCCTGTTGTTATAGTAGATAGTATCCATGTTGTTGTTTAGTCTCCTGTTGTTACAGTAGATAGTATCCATGTTGTTTAGACTCATGTTGTTACAGTAGATAGTATCCATGTTGTTGTTTAGTCTCCTGCTGTTACAGTAGATAGTATCCATGTTGTTGTTTAGTCTCCTGCTGTTACAGTAGATAGTATCCATGTTGTTGTTTAGTCTCCTGCTGTTACAGTAGATAGTATCCATGTTGTTGTTTAGTCTCCTGTTGTTACAGTAGATAGTATCCATGTTGTTGTTTAGTCTCCTGCTGTTACAGTAGATAGTAGCCATGTTGTTGTTTAGTCTCCTGTTGTTACAGTAGATAGTATCGATGTTGTTGTTTAGTCTCCTGTTGTTATAGTAGATAGTATCCATGTTGTTGTTTAGTCTCCTGCTGTTACAGTAGATAGTATCCATGTTGTTGTTTAGTCTCCTGTTGTTACAGTAGATAGTATCCATGTTGTTGTTTAGTCTCCTGCTGTTACAGTAGATAGTATCCATGTTGTTGTTTAGTCTCCTGTTGTTACAGTAGATAGTATCCATGTTGTTTAGTCTCATGTTGTTACAGTAGATAGTATCCATGTTGTTTAGTCTCCTGTTGTTATAGTAGATAGTATCCATGTTGTTGTTTAGTCTCCTGTTGTTATAGTAGATAGTATCCATGTTGTTGTTTAGTCTCCTGTTGTTACAGTAGATAGTATCCATGTTGTTGTTTAGTCTCCTGTTGTTACAGTAGATAGTATCCATGTTGTTGTTTAGTCTCCTGTTGTTACAGTAGATAGTATCCATGTTGTTGTTTAGTCTCCTGTTGTTATAGTAGATAGTATCCATGTTGTTGTTTAGTCTCCTGTTGTTATAGTAGATAGTATCCATGTTGTTGTTTAGTCTCCTGTTGTTATAGTAGATAGTATCCATGTTGTTGTTTAGTCTCCTGTTACAGTAGATAGTATCCATGTTGTTGTTTAGTCTCCTGTTGTTACAGTAGATAGTATCCATGTTGTTGTTTAGTCTCCTGTTGTTATAGTAGATAGTATCCATGTTGTTGTTTAGTCTCCTGTTGTTATAGTAGATAGTATCCATGTTGTTGTTTAGTCTCCTGCTGTTACAGTAGATAGTATCCATGTTGTTGTTTAGTCTCCTGTTGTTATAGTAGATAGTATCCATGTTGTTGTTTAGTCTCCTGTTGTTACAGTAGGTAGTATCCATGTTGTTGTTTAGTCTCCTGTTGTTACAGTAGATAGTATCCATGTTGTTTAGTCTCATGTTGTTACAGTAGATAGTATCCATGTTGTTTAGTCTCCTGTTGTTATAGTAGATAGTATCCATGTTGTTGTTTAGTCTCCTGTTGTTATAGTAGATAGTATCCATGTTGTTGTTTAGTCTCCTGTTGTTATAGTAGATAGTATCCATGTTGTTGTTTAGTCTCCTGTTGTTACAGTAGATATTATCCATTTTGTTGTTTAGTCTCCTGTTGTTACAGTAGATAGTATCCATGTTGTTGTTTAGTCTCCTGTTGTTATAGTAGATAGTATCCATGTTGTTGTTTAGTCTCCTGTTGTTATAGTAGATAGTATCCATGTTGTTGTTTTGTCTCCTGTTGTTACAGTAGATAGTATCCATGTTGTTGTTTAGTCTCCTGTTGTTATAGTAGATAGTATCCATGTTGTTGTTTAGTCTCCTGTTGTTATAGTAGATAGTATCCATGTTGTTGTTTAGTCTCCTGTTGTTACAGTAGATAGTATCCATGTTGTTGTTTAGTCTCCTGTTGTTACAGTAGATAGTATCCATGTTGTTGTTTAGTCTCCTGTTGTTACAGTAGATAGTATCCATGTTGTTGTTTAGTCTCCTGTTGTTACAGTAGATAGTATCCATGTTGTTGTTTAGTCTCCTGTTGTTACAGTAGATAGTATCCATGTTGTTGTTTAGTCTCCTGTTGTTACAGTAGATAGTATCCATGTTGTTTAGTCTCCTGCTGTTACGGCAGGTAGTAGGTATTCCCATGTTACTATATGTTACTATATGTTACTATATACTCTATTTGTATACTATGTATACTATGTATACTATGTACATGCTACTTTCTACAATGCCATCGGAAAGTATTCCGACCCCTTGACTTTTCCAAATTTTGTTACATTACAGCCTTTAAAAAATTGTATTAACACACACACAATACCCCATAAAACAGACTCCAATCAAGTTGTCGAAACATGTCAAGGATGATCAATGGAAACAGGATGCAACTGATCTCAAATTTCGAGTCTCATAGCAAAATGTCTGAATACTTATGTAAATAACGTATTTTGGTTTTTATTTTTATACATTTGCAATGTCAAAAATATGGTTTTTGCTCAGTGATAATGGAGTTTTGCATTTTCCATTTTAGAACAAGGCTATAACATAACAAAACGTGTTAAAAGTTAATTAAGTGGTCTGTACATTTTCTGAAGGCACTGTATAATGACAGTAAGAAGAGTTTTCCATCATCTCCTGGAATGTTCCTGTTTCTGCTGCTGTGAGGGACCACAGTGTTACCAGCTAAGCTTCCTCCCTATCTGGGTACTTTGTCATTTACAACGGCTCTAACCAAGGGCTCTCTGGTTCTAACCAGCTGCGCCACAGAAAAAGGCCCAATTTGGCAGTGCAAGTGACAAGATTACAGGCTGAAGAGTGATTTTCCCAAATCCCCATCTGCTACAAAAGCTCTGTCCTTTCACCCCAGTAATACAGTAATACTCAGAACCATAAAACCTGATATACAGTACACAGACCCTCTCTTCCTCCAGATCTGTCGAATGCTGTCCATAAGTTCTCTCAGTCCCTCAAGGAGTTCCAGTTTGAGTGTATAGGAGGCGCAGAGACGGACGACGAGGTCAATATTGGTAAGTCCAATGAGACCCAGGCCGAGGAGAGAAGGGCTCGCTCTCTTCCTCTCTTTCTCTCTTTCCCCCTCTCCCTCTCTCTCTCTCCTCCCTCTCTTTCTCCCTCTTTCTCCCTCTCTTTCTCCCTCTCTCCTTCCTTCCCTTGTCTCCCCTCTCTCTCTCTTTCCTTCCCTTATCTCCTTCCTCTCTCTCTCTCCTCTCTCTCCTCTTCCTCTCTCTCTCTCCCTCTCTCTCTCTCCTCTCTCTCTCTCTCCTTCCCTCATCTCCTTCCTCTCTCTCTCTCTCTCTCCTCTCTCTCCTCTTCCCCTCTCTCTCCTCTCTCTCTCTCCTTCCCTTATCTCTTACCTCTATCTCTCCACCCACCCAGATGGGTTGCATTGTCATCTTAATTATGACCTTTCACTGGCATTTATGTAAGATGTCTCCAAGGAGAACAGTATTGGCTGCTGCCTTTTAGATTAAACTGAAGGGCCCATATAGGGTTAGGGTTAACCCTGCAGCCTTCATATGAAACTGAAGGGCCCATATAGGGTTAGGGTTAACCCTGCAGCCTTCAGATTAAATTGAAGGGCCCATTTAGGGTTAGGGTTAACCCTGCAGCCTTCAGATTAAACTGAAGGGCCCATATAGGGTTAGGGTTAACCCTGCAGCCTTCAGATTAAACTGAAGGGCCCATATAGGGTTAGGGTTAACCCTGCAGCCTTCAGATTAAACTGAAAGGCCCATATAGCCTCATACCGTCTCCCTGTATCTGACCAGGTGGATGAGTTACTGTATATATGGCCTCTCTGTATCTGACCAGATGGATAAGTTACTGTATATACGGCCTCCCTGTATCTGACCAGATGGATAAGTTACTGTATATATGGCCTGTATTCTCAACCTTGTTATTAAAGAACAAGGTGAAAAGTCCACGCAGGCTACTGTACAGGCTACTGTACAGGCTACTGTACAGGCTATTACACATGTTACTATACAGGCTACTATACAGGCTACTGCACAGGCTACTGCACAGGCTACTATATAGGTTAATAGAAAGGACACAGTATGTAAGGGATGTTTCACTACATACTGTTCTTCCTCCTCTTCCACATCCTCCTCCTCTTCCTTCACCTCCTCCTCCTCCAGATCCACATCCAACTCCTCCTCTTCCTTCTCCATCTCTTCAACATCCTCCACCTCTTCCACATCCTCTTCTTCCACATCCTCCTCTTCCACATCCTCCTCTTCCTCCACCTCCACCTCCACCAGATCCACATCCACCTCCAAGCAATTAAAGGAAATAATAGGGCTCTGATACACAAGGCTTATCAGGAAATAATAGGGCTCTACCACACAAGGTTTATCAGGAAATAATAGGGCTCTACTACACAAGGTTTATCAGGAAATAATAGGGCTCTACTACACAAGGTTTATCAGGAAATAATAGGGCTCTACTACACAAGGCTTATCAGGAAATAATAGGGCTCTACTACACAAGGTTTATCAGGGAATAATAGGGCTCTACTACACAAGGCTTATCAGGAAATAATAGGGCTCTACTACACAAGGTTTATCAGGAAATAATAGGGCTCTACTACACAAGGTTTATCAGGAAATAATAGGGCTCTACTACCCAAGGTTTATCAGGAAATAATAGGGCTCTACTACACAAGGTTTATCAGGGAATAATAGGGCTCTACTACACAAGGTTTATCAGGAAATAATAGGGCTCTACTACACAAGGTTTATCAGGAAATAATAGGGCTCTACTACACAAGGTTTATCAGGAAATAATAGGGCTCTACTACACAAGGTTTATCAGGGAATAATAGGGCTCTACTACACAAGGCTTATCAGGGAATAATAATGTCATGGTAGAATCCCAGTCTATCTGTGTGGGCCAACCTGGATGCTAGATGTCATGGTAGAATCCCAGTCTATCTGTGCGGGCCAACCTGGATGCTAGATGTCATGGTAGAATCCCAGTCTATCTGTGCGGGCCAACCTGGATGCTAGATGTCATGGTAGAATCCCAGTCTATCTGTGCGGGCCAACCTGGATGCTAGATGTCATGGTAGAATCCCAGTCTATCTGTGCGGGCCAACCTGGATGCTAGATGTCATGGTAGAATCCCAGTCTATCTGTGCGGGCCAACCTGGATGCTAGATGTCATGGTAGACTCCCAGTCTATCTGTACGGGCCAAGCTGGATGCTAGATGTCATGGTAGACTCCCAGTCTATCTGTGCGGGCCAAGCTGGATGCTAGGTGTCATGGTAGAATCCCAGTCTATCTGTGTGGGCCAAGCTGGATGCTAGGTGTCATGGTATAATCCCAGTCTATCTGTGTGGGCCAAGCTGGATGCTAGATGTCATGGTAGACTCCCAGTCTATCTGTGCGGGCCAAGCTGGATGCTAGATGTCATGGTAGAATCCCAGTCTATCTGTGCGGGCCAAGCTGGATGCTAGATGTCATGGTAGAATCCCAGTCTATCTGTGCGGGCCAAGCTGGATGCTAGATGTCATGGTAGAATCCCAGTCTATCTGTGCGGGCCAAGCTGGATGCTAGATGTCATGGTAGAATCCCAGTCTATCTGTGTGGGCCAAGCTGGATGCTAGATGTCATGATAGAATCCCAGTCTATCTGTGTGGGCCAAGCTGGATGCTAGATGTCATAGTAGAATCCCAGTCTATCTGTGTGGGCCAAGCTGGATGCTAGATGTCATAGTAGAATCCCAGTCTATCTGTGTGGGCCAAGCTGGATGCTACATGTATTCTGTACCGGTACTGTAGTCTAATATCCATATGACTATGGAAAGTGTGACTTCTATGTCTCTACCCCCAGAATACCAACCACAGCTAAAATTGCCTGATAGGGAAGGTTGAATATGACCAATTATTGTGTCTGTTGAAAACATCCCTCTGAATATGGCCTCATTATGACTTAACGGCAGTTAATTTATTAACATGAGGTCATTTAGAGCCAATCTGTCCCTCTCTGGCTTCCAATCAAGAGTCATTTCCTGCTACTGTGGAGCTGGTTCAGAAGACAACATTCACTCCATAGAGGTAATTAAATATACTTAAATAAAGGTTAAATAGAATCAAATTAAATTTTATTGTCCATCCAGGATGGATATTTTTCTTTGGCATCACCTTCATTTAAAATATACACATACATTCTCACATCATACACATTTAAACCAGTCAGTCCATCATGTTTAAATAATAATAACCAAGAGGGGGTCCCCAATGGCACCCTGTTGTCTATATAGTGAACTACTTTTGACCAGGGCCCATGGGGCTATAAAGGGAATAGGGTAGTATTTTGGGACTCTTCATAATGTGTTATGTTATAACTGACTCAATGGGACAGGCCATATTGATATTGTCACTGACTCAATGGGACAGGCCATATTGATATTGCCACTGACTCAATGGGACAGGCCAGATTGATTTTATCACTGACTCAATGGGACAGGCCATATTGATATTGTCACTGACTCAATGGGACAGGCCAGATTGATTTTATCACTGACTCAATGGAACAGGCCATATTGATATTGTCACTGACTCAATGGGACAGGCCATATTGATATTGTCACTGACTCAATGGGACAGGCCAGATTAATTTTATCACTGACTCAATGGGACAGGCCATATTGATATTGTCACTGACTCAATGGGACAGGCCAGATTGATATTGTCACTGACTCAATGGGACAGGCCAGATTGATTTTATCACTGACTCAATGGGACAGGCCATATTGATATTGTCACTGACTCAATGGGACAGGCCAGATTGATTTTATCACTGAATCAATGGGACAGGCCATATTGATATTGTCACTGACTCAATGGGACAGGCCAGATTGATATTGTCACTGACTCAATGGGACATGCCAGATTGATTTTATCACTGACTCAATGGGACAGGCCATATTGATATTGTCACTGACTCAATGGGATAGGCCAGATTGATTTTATCACTGACTCAATGGGACAGGCCATATTGATATTGTCAATGACTCAATTGGACAGGCCAGATTGATTTTATCACTGACTCAATGGGACAGGTCAAATTGATATTGTCACTGACTCAATGGGACAGGCCAGATTGATATTGTCACTGACTCAATGGGAGAGGACAGATTTATGTTGTCAATGACTCAATGGGACAGGACCGCTTGATGTTGTCGCTGACTCAATGGGACAGGTCAAATTGATATTGTCACTGACTCAATGGGACAGGCCAGATTGATATTGTCACTGACTCAATGGGAGAGGACAGATTTATGTTGTCAATGACTCAATGGGACAGGACCGCTTGATGTTGTCGCTGACTCAATGGGACAGGCCAGATTGATTTTATCACTGACTCAATGGGACAGGTCAAATTGATATTGTCACTGACTCAATGGGACAGGCCAGATTGATTTTATCACTGAATCAATGGGACAGGCCATATTGATATTGTCACTGACTCAATGGGACAGGCCAGATTGATATTGTCACTGACTCAATGGGACATGCCAGATTGATTTTATCACTGACTCAATGGGACAGGTCAAATTGATATTGTCACTGACTCAATGGGACAGGCCAGATTGATATTGTCACTGACTCAATGGGACAGGCCAGATTGATATTGTCACTGACTCAATGGGAGAGGACAGATTTATGTTGTCAATGACTCAATGGGACAGGACCGCTTGATGTTGTCGCTGACTCAATGGGACAGGTCAAATTGATATTGTCACTGACTCAATGGGACAGGCCAGATTGATTTTATCACTGAATCAATGGGACAGGCCATATTGATATTGTCACTGACTCAATGGGACAGGCCAGATTGATATTGTCACTGACTCAATGGGACATGCCAGATTGATTTTATCACTGACTCAATGGGACAGGCCATATTGATATTGTCACTGACTCAATGGGACAGGCCAGATTAATTTTATCACTGACTCAATGGGACAGGCCATATTGATATTGTCACTGACTCAATGGGACAGGCCAGATTGATATTGTCACTGACTCAATGGGACATGCCAGATTGATTTTATCACTGACTCAATGGGACAGGTCAAATTGATATTGTCACTGACTCAATGGGACAGGCCAGATTGATATTGTCACTGACTCAATGGGACAGGCCAGATTGATATTGTCACTGACTCAATGGGAGAGGACAGATTTATGTTGTCAATGACTCAATGGGACAGGACCGCTTGATGTTGTCGCTGACTCAATGGGACAGGTCAAATTGATATTGTCACTGACTCAATGGGACAGGCCAGATTGATTTTATCACTGAATCAATGGGACAGGCCATATTGATATTGTCACTGACTCAATGGGACAGGCCAGATTGATATTGTCACTGACTCAATGGGACATGCCAGATTGATTTTATCACTGACTCAATGGGACAGGCCATATTGATATTGTCACTGACTCAATGGGATAGGCCAGATTGATTTTATCACTGACTCAATGGGACAGGCCATATTGATATTGTCACTGACTCAATGGGACAGGCCAGATTGATTTTATCACTGACTCAATGGGACAGGCCATATTGATATTGTCACTGACTCAATGGGACAGGCCAGATTGATTTTATTACTGACTCAATGGGACAGGCCATATTGATATTGTCACTGACTCAATGGGACAGGCCAGATTGATTTTATAACTGACTCAATGGGACAGGCCATATTGATATTGTCACTGACTCAATGGGACAGGCCAGATTGATTTTATCACTGACTCAATGGGACAGGCCATATTGATATTGTCACTGACTCAATGGGATAAGCCAGATTGATTTTATCACTGACTCAATGGGACAGGCCATATTGATATTGTCACTGACTCAATGGGACAGGCCAGATTGATTTTATCACTGACTCAATGGGACAGGACCGCTTGATGTTGTCGCTGACTGAATGGGACAGGCCAGATTGATTTTATCACTGACTCAATGGGACAGGTCAAATTGATATTGTCACTGACTCAATGGGACAGGCCAGATTGATATTGTCACTGACTCAATGGGAGAGGACAGATTTATGTTGTCAATGACTCAATGGGACAGGACCGCTTGATGTTGTCGCTGACTCAATGGGACAGGCCATATTGATATTGTCACTGACTCAATGGGACAGGCCAGATTGATATTGTCACTGACTCAATGGGACAGGCCAGATTGATTTTATCACTGACTCAATGGGACAGGCCATATTGATATTGTCACTGACTCAATGGGACAGGCCAGATTGATTTTATCACTGAATCAATGGGACAGGCCATATTGATATTGTCACTGACTCAATGGGACAGGCCAGATTGATATTGTCACTGACTCAATGGGACATGCCAGATTGATTTTATCACTGACTCAATGGGACAGGCTATATTGATATTGTCACTGACTCAATGGGATAGGCCAGATTGATTTTATCACTGACTCAATGGGACAGGCCATATTGATATTGTCACTGACTCAATGGGACAGGCCAGATTGATTTTATCACTGACTCAATGGGACAGGCCATATTGATATTGTCACTGACACAATGGGACAGGCCAGATTGATTTTATCACTGACTCAATGGGACAGGCCATATTGATATTGTCACTGACTCAATGGGACAGGCCAGAATGATTTTATTACTGACTCAATGGGACAGGCCATATTGATATTGTCACTGACTCAATGGGACAGGCCAGATTGATTTTATAACTGACTCAATGGGACAGGCCATATTGATATTGTCACTGACTCAATGGGACAGGCCAGATTGATTTTATCACTGACTCAATGGGACAGGCCATATTGATATTGTCACTGACTCAATGGGATAAGCCAGATTGATTTTATCACTGACTCAATGGGACAGGCCATATTGATTTTATCACTGACTCAATGGGACAGGCCATATTGATATTGTCACTGACACAATGGGACAGGCCAGATTGATTTTATCACTGACTCAATGGGACAGGCCATATTGATATTGTCACTGACTCAATGGGACAGGCCAGAATGATTTTATTACTGACTCAATGGGACAGGCCATATTGATATTGTCACTGACTCAATGGGACAGGCCAGATTGATTTTATAACTGACTCAATGGGACAGGCCATATTGATATTGTCACTGACTCAATGGGACAGGCCAGATTGATTTTATCACTGACTCAATGGGACAGGCCATATTGATATTGTCACTGACTCAATGGGATAAGCCAGATTGATTTTATCACTGACTCAATGGGACAGGCCATATTGATTTTATCACTGACTCAATGGGACAGGACCGCTTGATGTTGTCGCTGACTCAATGGGACAGGCCAGATTGATATTGTCACTGACTCAATGGGACAGGACAGATTTATGTTATCATTGACTCAATGGGACAGGCCATCTTGATGTGGAGGCAATGAATAAATCTTAATTGTTGTCAAAGTTACAGGTGTGTTTTCTTCTTATGAAGGTCAAGACCCTGCCTCTTGTATTATGATGGTGTGGTGCTCTGTGTTCTGAAGAGGGAAGAACTTTACATTAGATTATATTACGATGGTTTGGTGCTCAGTGTTCCATGATTCATCCGATAACATTGAGGAGTGTACTAATAATAAGTGCATCGGGACGACCCCACAGTGTCCGTATGTATGTACATATCCCAACCAGAAGCCATGGGTTACAGGCAACATCCGCACTGAGCTAAAGGCAGGAGCTGCCACTTTCAAGGAGTGCGACACTAATTCAAACAACAATGCTCATCACCAAGCTAAGGACCCTGGGACTAAACACCACCCTCTGCAACTGGATCCCGGACTTCCTGACGGGCCGTCCCCAGTCGGGTAGGCAACAACCCCTCTGCTGACCCTCAAGACGGGGCCCCTCAAGAATGTGTTCCCTGCTGTTCTCCCTCGGTTCACCCACGACTGAGTGGCTGCGCATGACTCTAACACCATCCTCAAGTTTGCTGACATCACAACGGTAGTTGGCCTGATCACTGACAACAGTGAGACAGCCTATAGGGAGGTGGTCAGTGACCTGACAGTGTGGTGCCAGGACATCAACCTCTCCCTCAATGTCAGCAAGACGAAGGAGCTGATTGTGGACAACAGGAAACGGAGGGCTGTAGTGGAGCTTCAAGTTCCTCGGTGTCAACATCACTAAGAAATGTATGTGTCACGAATCCCGCCGAAGATGGTGCCTCTTCCTGTTCGGGCGGCGCTCGGCGGTCGTCGTCGCCGGCCTATTAGCTGCCATCGATTCCCTTTCCTTTTGTTTCTGTTAATTGGGTCTATTGGTTACACCTGTTTTGAGTTAGTGTTGTTTGCAGGCTATTTAAGGGCACTAGGCCTGCTGGGTATTGTGCAGGTTTGTTCTCTGTTTATTGGGTCTATTGGTTACACCTGTTTTGAGTTTAGTGTTGTTTGCAGACTATTTAAGGGCACTAGGCCTGCTGGGTATTGTGCAGGTTTGTTCTCTGTTTATTGGGTCTATTGGTTACACCTGTTTTGAGTTTAGTGTTGTTTGCAGACTATTTAAGGGCACTAGGCCTGCTGGGTATTGTGCAGGTTTGTTCTCTGTTTATTGGGTCTATTGGTTACACCTGTTTTGAGTTTAGTGTTGTTTGCAGAATATTTAAGGGCACTAGGCCCGCTGGGTATTGAGTGGGTTTGTTCTCTGTTATTTGGTGTTGGTGTATTAGTGTGATCGCTATTTTTCCGGACTGTTTTAGTCCTGGTTATTTTGGACGTGTTTCATGTGCCCTTGTGTTTTGCATGTCCGTGTCTCCGCTGTCTTTGGAAGAAAACGTACGGAATGACCCGCTCTCAGCGCTTGACTCCTCCACTCACCATTCATAGAAGTCGTAACAATATGGTATATGTATTTATCTGTGTGTGCGTGTGTATATATATATTATGCACCAATACAGTCGTGAAAAAGGCACAACAGCGATTTGGCCCTTCGATCCTCAAAATGTTCTACAGATGCTCCAATAAGGAGCTGCATCTTACCACCTGGTATTATAACCAACAGGACCCTGAATAACTTCTACTTTCAAGCCATAAGACTGCTAAATAGTTAGTTAAATGTACTAAATGTACTAAATAAACATAACATGCCACAATTTCAAAGATATTCAGTTCATATAAGGAAATCAGTCCATTTAAATCAATTCAATAGTCCCTAATCTATAGATTTCACATGACTGGGCAGGGGCACAGCCATGGGTGAGCCTGAGAGGGCACAGGCCCACCCACTGGGAAGCCAGGCCCAGCCAATCAGAATAAGTTTTCCCCCACTTTATTACAGATGGAACTACTCCTCAGTTTCATCAGCTGTCTGATGGCTGGTCTCAGATGATCCCTCAGGTGATGAAGTTGTGAAGTTGGATGTGGAGGTCCTGGGCTGGTGTGGTTACATGTGGTCTACGGTTGTGAGGCCGGTTGGACGTACTGCCAAATTCTCTAAAAATGTTGGAGGTGGCTTATGGTAGGGAAATTAACATTCAATTTTCTGGCAACCGCTCTGGTGGACATTCCTGTAGTCAGCATGCCAGTTGCATGCTCCCTCAGCTTGAGACATTGTGGGAATGTGTTGTGCGACAAAACTGCACATTTTAGAGTTGCCTTTTATTTTCCCCAGCACAAGGTCCACCTGTGTAATGATCATGCTGTTTAATCAGCTTCATGATATGCCACAGCTGTCAGGTGGATGGATTATCTTGGCAAAGGAGAAATGCTCACTGACAGGCCTAACAGGGATGTAAACAAATTTGTGCATAACATTTGAGAGAGAGAATTTTTGAGCATTTCAGCTCAAGAAACATGGGATTAACATTTTACATGTTGCGTTTCTATTTTTGTTCAGTGTAGTTGTAAAAGAGTAGCACTAGAAGTTTCACAGAATAATAAGTCAGTTGTAAGAAATATTTCAAGTACTGTTTCGGTGTTAATAAGTACTTTACCAGTAGTAGCATATCATCTGAATTAGTTAGTTATAAAAATGCATATTTTATAGTCATGTTAATAAAATAAAAGCTGTTGTCACTTGCAAGAAAATAGTTGTCTTATCCACAAGTGTTTCGTTCCATATAGGTGTGTAACGGTTTACCAAGCGCACGGTTCGGTACGTATTGCAGTTTGAGTCAGGGTTCGGTACGTGTTGCAGTTTGAGTCACGGTTCGGTACGTGTTGCAGTTTGAGTCAGGGTTCGGTACGTATTGTAGTTTGAGTCACGGTTCGGTACGTGTTGCAGTTTGAGTCAGGGTTCGGTACGTATTGCAGTTTGAGTCACGGTTCGGTACGTATTGCAGTTTGAGTCACGGTTCGGTACGTATTGCAGTTTGAGTCACGGTTCGGTACGTATTGCAGTTTGAGTCACGGTTCGGTACGTATTGCAGTTTGAGTCACGGTTCGGTACGTACTGCAGTTTGAGTCACGACTCATAAAGGGGACATGTCTGTAGCACGGTACATCTCATGTCCCACTCCAGGGTAATGTGATGGGCTATCACTTAAGTAGCTCTGTAGCCCTGGAGGTCTAGCCCTGCAAGAGTTTGGCTTGCTTATATAGAGCGGGTACTACCTGCCTGCTGAAATGGGTGCGAGAGGGTGAAGTATCACGAGGTTCTGAAACCCCATATCGTTTAGGACCTTGAGCATGGCTGAGGTGCACTCATGACCAGCTCTGAAACCAGATTACATAGTGGAGAAGGTACGGTGGGATTCGAAATGGTCGGAAATCTGTTCGTTAACTTTGCTTTCGAAGACCTTAGAATGGCTGGGTAGGATAGATATAGGTCTGTAGCAGTTTGTGTCTAGAGTGTCTCCCACATTGAAGAGGGGGGTGACCGTGGCTGCTTTCCAATCTTTGGGAATCTCAGACAATACGAAAGAGAGGTTGAACAGGCTAGTAATAGGGGTTGCAACAAATTCTGCAGATAATTTTAGAAAGAGAGGGTCCAGATTGTCTAGCCCGACTGATTTGTAGGGTTCCAAATTTTGTAGCTCTTTCAGAATATCAGCTATCTGCATTTGGGTGAAGGAGAAGCAGGGGAGGCTTGGGCGAGTTGCTGTGGGGGGTGCAGAGCTGTTGACCGAGGCAGGGATGCTTCTTGAAATTCTCAATTATTGTGGATATGTCGGTGGTGACAGTGTTTCCTAGCCTCAGTGCAATGGGCAGCTGGGAGGAGGTGCTCTTATTCTCCATGGACTTTAGAGTGTCCCAGAACTTTTTGGAGTTTGTGCTACAGGATGCAAATTTCTGCTTGAAAAAGCTAGCCTTAGCTTTCCTAACTGACTGTGTATATTGGTTCCTAACTTTCCTGAAAAGTTGCATATCACGGGGGCTAATCGATGTTAATGCAGAACACCACAGGATGTTTTTGTGCTGGTCAAGGGCAGTCAGGTCTGGAGAGAACCAAGGGCTATATCTGTTTCTGTTTTTTTTTAATGGAATGGGGCATGCTTATTTAAGATGGTGAGGAATGCAGTTTTAAAGAATAACCAGGCATCCTCTACTGACGCGATGAGGCCAATATCAGGATACCCGGGCCAGGTCGATTAGAAAGGCCTGCTCGCTGAAGTGTTTTAGGGAGTGTTTGACAGTGATGAGGGGTGGTCGTTTGACCGCAGACCCATTACGGATGCAGGCAATGAGGCAGTGATCGCTGATATCTTGGTTGAAAACAGCGGAGGTGTATTTGGAGGGCAAGTTGGTTAGGATGATATATATGAGGGTGCCCGTGTTAACAGCTTTTGGGTTGTACCTGGTAGGTTCATTGATAATTTGATTGAGGGCATCAAGGTTAGATTGTAAGGTGGCCGGGGTGTTTAGCATGTCCCAGTTTAGGTCACCTAGCAGTACGAGCTCTGAAGATAGATGTGGGGCAATCCGTTCACATATGGTGTAGACATATTATATGCTGCAGACACCTATTAGCACACAATGGTAAGAAATTTATTAGTTAGTTAGCTACCTTGCCAGCATGTTATAGACCTGCAAAAGCAACAAGGACTTTTCACAAAACTACGTTCAGCAAACAATGGAATTGCGAGAGTTATGTAGTACTGTCCCAAAAAATTCCTCAACATAGCAAGCCATTCGCTGAGGGTGAATTCATTAAATAATGTTTAATTGACTCTGCAGCAATACTTTGCTCCGACAAGAAAGAGTTGTTTGTAAATGTTTCCCTGTCAAGACGAAGTGACACGGCGTGTTGAGGACATCGCAGAGAATATGGAACAGCAGTTGAAAGACAAGGTGAAGGATTTCACCTATTTCTCCTGAATGAGAGCAGTGATGCACGTGACACAGTCCATGTCACGACTTCCGCCGAAGTTGGTCCCTCTCCTTGTTCGGGCGTTGTTCGGCAGTCGACGTCACAAACCTTCTAGCCATCATTGATACATTTTTAATTTTCCATTGGTTTTGTCTTGTCTTCCTTTACAGCTGGTTCCAATCTCATCAATTACATGTTATTTAACCCTCTGTTTCCCCTCATATTTTGTCGGAGATTGTTTTATTGTATGTTTGTGCATGTCATGTGTCTGTGTGCGACGGGTTTTGTACCCACTTATGTTATTTTTTGTATATTATGGTTTTTGGAGTTGTATGAGCACTTATTAAATGACTCCGTTTATACCAAGTTCGTTTTCCTGTGCCACCGACACACCCATTACTGTCCAGTTGTTGATATTCTTACGAGGCATAACCTTTGAAATTACAGAGGAGCTTGCTTCAGTGCAGTCAATGAAGATCACAACCAAAACAAATATTTGTTGGAGGAGGTTAATAAGTGTGTGGCAATGCTGGGATTGAGTTTTGAAAAGTTATCCAGTGGGACCTCTGATGGGTGCCCAAACTTAACAGGAAAAAACGTTGGCCTTTTTGAAAAGGATATGAGATCAAGAAGCTGAGCTGAACCCAGATCAGAAAAGTATTTTCCTGCATTGCATTATTCATCAGGAGGTGCTCTGTAAATGTGTTCTGAAAATGAGACCTGTTGTGGATACAGTCACTAAAGTGGTAAACTTCATAAGCAAAACATCTTTATATCAATAAAGGCAGTTTGTCTCACTGTCGGAAGAGATAGTTGGGTCTCACAAACGTGAGATGGCTGAGTTTCGGGAAGGTGCTTAAAAGGTTATGGGACCTTAAGTTGGAGATTTCCGAGTTCTTGCAAATGATAGAAAAATATATGTATTTCCCTCAACTGCAAGATGAAGAATGGTTGGCTGATTTTGCCTTCACCGTGGATATCATGGCCCTCATGAATTATCAGAATTCCAAACAACAAGAGAAGACAAGGGAAGGGCCTTGTTGCACATCAGATGTACAGCCTTGTCAAAGCCTTCAAGGGAAAATTACTCCTCCTGGCCCACCAACTAGAAGACAACAATCTGACCCACCTGGTAGAAGACAACAATCTGACCCACCTGGTAGAAGACAACAATCTGACCCACCTAGTAGAAGACAACAATCTGACCCACCTAGTAGAAGACAACAATCTGACCCACCTAGTAGAAGACAACAATCTGACCCACCTAGTAGAAGACAACAATCTGACCCACCAGGTAGAAGACAACAATCTGACCCACCTAGTAGAAGACAACAATCTGACCCACCTAGTAGAAGACAACAATCTGACCCACCTAGTAGAAGACAACAATCTGACCCACATAGTAGAAGACAACAATCTGACCCACCTAGTAGAAGACAACAATCTGACCCACCTAGTAGAAGACAACAATCTGACCCACCTTCTGACACTACTAGTCTGTTCCCTATCAGATGACCTTCTGACACTACTAGTCTGTTCCCTATCAGATGACACTACTAGTCTGTTCCCTATCAGATGACACTACTAGTCTGTTCCCTATCAGATGACACTACTAGTCTGTTCCCTATCAGATGACACTACTAGTCTGTTCCCTATCAGATGACACTACTAGTCTGTTCCCTATCAGATGACCTTCTGACACTACTAGTCTGTTCCCTATCAGATGACCTTCTGACACTACTAGTCTGTTCCCTATCAGATGACACTACTAGTCTGTTCCCTATCAGATGACACTACTAGTCTGTTCCCTATCAGATGACACTACTAGTCTGTTCCCTATCAGATGACACTACTAGTCTGTTCCCTATCAGATGACCTTCTGACACTACTAGTCTGTTCCCTATCAGATGACACTACTAGTCTGTTCCCTATCAGATGACACTACTAGTCTGTTCCCTATCAGATGACCTTCGGACACTACTAGTCTGTTCCCTATCAGATGAAACTACTAGTCTGTTCCCTATCAGATGACCTTCTGACACTACTAGTCGGTTCCCTATCAGATGACCTTCTGACACTACTAGTCTGTTCCCTATCAGATGACCTTCTGACACTACTAGTCTGTTCCCTATCAGATGACCTTCTGACACTACTAGTCTGTTCCCTATCAGATGACCTTCTGACACTACTAGTCTGTTCCCTATCAGATGACCTTCTGACACTACTAGTCTGTTCCCTATCAGATGACCTTCTGACACTACTAGTCTGTTCCCTATCAGATGACCTTCTGACACTACTAGTCTGTTCCCTATCAGATGACCTTCTGACACTACTAGTCTGTTCCCTATCAGATGACCTTCTGACACTACTAGTCTGTTCCCTATCAGATGACCTTCTGACACTACTAGTCTGTTCCCTATCAGATGACCTTCTGACACTACTAGTCTGTTCCCTATCAGATGACACTACTAGTCTGTTCCCTATCAGATGACACTACTAGTCTGTTCCCTATCAGACGACACTACTAGTCTGTACCCTATCAGATGACACTACTAGTCTGTTCCCTATCAGATGACACTACTAGTCTGTTCCCTATCAGATGACACTACTAGTCTGTTCCCTATCAGATAACACTACTAGTCTGTTCCCTATCAGATGACACTACTAGTCTGTTCCCTATCAGGTGTCCTTCTGACACTACTAGTCTGTTCCCTATCAGATGACACTACTAGTCTGTTCCCTATCAGATGACACTACTAGTCTGTTCCCTATCAGATGACCTTCTGACACTACTAGTCTGTTCCCTATCAGATGACACTACTAGTCTGTTCCCTATCAGATAACACTACTAGTCTGTTCCCTATCAGATGACACTACTAGTCTGTTCCCTATCAGATGACACTACTAGTCTGTTCCCTATCAGATGACACTACTAGTCTGTTCCCTATCAGATGACACTACTAGTCTGTTCCCTATCAGATGACACTACTAGTCTGTTCCCTATCAGATGACCTTCTGACACTACTAGTCTGTTCCCTATCAGATGAAACTACTAGTCTGTTCCCTATCAGATGACCTTCTGACACTACTAGTCTGTTCCCTATCAGATGACACTACTAGTCTGTTCCCTATCAGATGACACTACTAGTCTGTTCCCTATCAGACGACACTACTAGTCTGTACCCTATCAGATGACACTACTAGTCTGTTCCCTATCAGATGACACTACTAGTCTGTTCCCTATCAGATGACACTACTAGTCTGTTCCCTATCAGATAACACTACTAGTCTGTTCCCTATCAGAAGACACTACTAGTCTGTTCCCTATCAGATAACACTACTAGTCTGTTCCCTATCAGATGACACTACTAGTCTGTTCCCTATCAGATGACCTTCTGACACTACTAGTCTGTTCCCTATCAGATGAAACTACTAGTCTGTTCCCTATCAGATGACCTTCTGACACTACTAGTCTGTTCCCTATCAGATGACACTACTAGTCTGTTCCCTATCAGATAACACTACTAGTCTGTTCCCTATCAGATGACACTACTAGTCTGTTCCCTATCAGATGACACTACTAGTCTGTTCCCTATCAGATGACACTACTAGTCTGTTCCCTATCAGATGACACTACTAGTCTGTTCCCTATCAGATGACACTACTAGTCTGTTCCCTATCAGATGACCTTCTGACACTACTAGTCTGTTCCCTATCAGATGAAACTACTAGTCTGTTCCCTATCAGATGACCTTCTGACACTACTAGTCTGTTCCCTATCAGATGACACTACTAGTCTGTTCCCTATCAGATGACACTACTAGTCTGTTCCCTATCAGACGACACTACTAGTCTGTACCCTATCAGATGACACTACTAGTCTGTTCCCTATCAGATGACACTACTAGTCTGTTCCCTATCAGATGACACTACTAGTCTGTTCCCTATCAGATAACACTACTAGTCTGTTCCCTATCAGAAGACACTACTAGTCTGTTCCCTATCAGATAACACTACTAGTCTGTTCCCTATCAGATGACACTACTAGTCTGTTCCCTATCAGATGACACTACTAGTCTGTTCCCTATCAGGTGACCTTCTGACACTACTAGTCTGTTCCCTATCAGATGACACTACTAGTCTGTTCCCTATCAGATGACACTACTAGTCTGTTCCCTATCAGATGACCTTCTGACACTACTAGTCTGTTCCCTATCAGATGACACTACTAGTCTGTTCCCTATCAGATGACACTACTAGTCTGTTCCCTATCAGATAACACTACTAGTCTGTTCCCTATCAGATGACACTACTAGTCTGTTCCCTATCAGATGACACTACTAGTCTGTTCCCTATCAGATGACACTACTAGTCTGTTCCCTATCAGATGACACTACTAGTCTGTTCCCTATCAGATGACACTACTAGTCTGTTCCCTATCAGATGACCTTCTGACACTACTAGTCTGTTCCCTATCAGATGAAACTACTAGTCTGTTCCCTATCAGATGACCTTCTGACACTACTAGTCTGTTCCCTATCAGATGACACTACTAGTCTGTTCCCTATCAGATGACACTACTAGTCTGTTCCCTATCAGATGACCTTCTGACACTACTAGTCTGTTCCCTATCAGATGAAACTACTAGTCTGTTCCCTATCAGATGACCTTCTGACACTACTAGTCTGTTCCCTATCAGATGACCTTCTGACACTACTAGTCTGTTCCCTATCAGATGACACTACTAGTCTGTTCCCTATCAGATGACACTACTAGTCTGTTCCCTATCAGATGACCTTCTGACACTACTAGTCTGTTCCCTATCAGATGACCTTCTGACACTACTAGTCTGTTCCCTATCAGATGACACTACTAGTCTGTTCCCTATCAGATGACACTACTAGTCTGTTCCCTATCAGATGACACTACTAGTCTGTTCCCTATCAGATGACACTACTAGTCTGTTCCCTATCAGATGACACTACTAGTCTGTTCCCTATCAGATGACACTACTAGTCTGTTCCCTATCAGATGACACTACTAGTCTGTTCCCTATCAGATGACACTACTAGTCTGCTCCCTATCAGATAACACTACTAGTCTGCTCCCTATCAGATGACACTACTAGTCTGTTCCCTATCAGATGACACTACTAGTCTGTTCCCTATCAGATGACACTACTAGTCTGTTCCCTATCAGATGACACTACTAGTCTGTTCCCTATCAGATGACACTACTAGTCTGTTCCCTATCAGATGACACTACTAGTCTGTTCCCTATCAGATGACACTACTAGTCTGTTCCCTATCAGGTGACCTTCTGACACTACTAGTCTGTTCCCTATCAGATAACACTACTAGTCTGTTCCCTATCAGATGACACTACTAGTCTGTTCCCTATCAGATGACACTACTAGTCTGTTCCCTATCAGATAACACTACTAGTCTGTTCCCTATCAGATGACACTACTAGTCTGTTCCCTATCAGATGACACTACTAGTCTGTTCCCTATCAGATGACACTACTAGTCTGTTCCCTATCAGGTGACCTTCTGACACTACTAGTCTGTTCCCTATCAGATAACACTACTAGTCTGTTCCCTATCAGATGACACTACTAGTCTGTTCCCTATCAGGTGACCTTCTGACACTACTAGTCTGTTCCCTATCAGATGACACTACTAGTCTGTTCCCTATCAGATGACACTACTAGTCTGTTCCCTATCAGATGACACTACTAGTCTGTTCCCTATCAGATGACACTACTAGTCTGTTCCCTATCAGATGACCTTCTGACACTACTAGTCTGTTCTCTATCAGATGACACTACTAGTCTGTTCCCTATCAGATGACCTTCTGACACTACTAGTCTGTTCCCTATCAGATGACCTTCTGACACTACTAGTCTGTTCCCTATCAGATGACACTACTAGTCTGTTCCCTATCAGATGACACTACTAGTCTGTTCCCTATCAGATGACACTACTAGTCTGTTCCCTATCAGATGACACTACTAGTCTGTTCCCTATCAGATGACACTACTAGTCTGTTCCCTATCAGATGACCTTCTGACACTACTAGTCTGTTCCCTATCAGATGACCTTCTGACACTACTAGTCTGTTCTCTATCAGATAACACTACTAGTCTGTTCCCTATCAGATGACCTTCTGACACTACTAGTCTGTTCCCTATCAGATGACCTTCTGACACTACTAGTCTGTTCCCTATCAGATGACACTACTAGTCTGTTCCCTATCAGATGACACTACTAGTCTGTTCCCTATCAGATGACACTACTAGTCTGTTCCCTATCAGATGACACTACTAGTCTGTTCCCTATCAGATGACACTACTAGTCTGTTCCCTATCAGATGACACTACTAGTCTGTTCCCTATCAGATGACACTACTAGTCTGTTCCCTATCAGATGACACTACTAGTCTGTTCCCTATCAGATGACACTACTAGTCTGTTCCCTATCAGATGACACTACTAGTCTGTTCCCTATCAGATGACACTACTAGTCTGTTCCCTATCAGATGACACTACTAGTCTGTTCCCTATCAGATGACACTACTAGTCTGTTCCCTATCAGATAACACTACTAGTCTGTTCCCTATCAGATAACACTACTAGTCTGTTCCCTATCAGATGACACTACTAGTCTGTTCCCTATCAGATAACACTACTAGTCTGTTCCCTATCAGATGACACTACTAGTCTGTTCCCTATCAGATGACACTACTAGTCTGTTCCCTATCAGATGACACTACTAGTCTGTTCCCTATCAGATGACACTACTAGTCTGTTCCCTATCAGATGACCTTCTGACACTACTAGTCTGTTCCCTATCAGATGACCTTCTGACACTACTAGTCTGTTCCCTATCAGATGACACTACTAGTCTGTTCCCTATCAGATGACACTACTAGTCTGTTCCCTATCAGATGACCTTCTGACACTACTAGTCTGTTCCCTATCAGATGACACTACTAGTCTGTTCCCTATCAGGTGACCTTCTGACACTACTAGTCTGTTCCCTATCAGATAACACTACTAGTCTGTTCCCTATCAGATGACACTACTAGTCTGTTCCCTATCAGATGACACTACTAGTCTGTTCCCTATCAGATGACCTTCTGACACTACTAGTCTGTTCCCTATCAGATGACCTTCTGACACTACTAGTCTGTTCCCTATCAGATGACACTACTAGTCTGTTCCCTATCAGATGACACTACTAGTCTGTTCCCTATCAGATGACACTACTAGTCTGTTCCCTATCAGATGACACTACTAGTCTGTTCCCTATCAGATGACACTACTAGTCTGTTCCCTATCAGATGACCTTCTGACACTACTAGTCTGTTCCCTATCAGATGACCTTCTGACACTACTAGTCTGTTCTCTATCAGATAACACTACTAGTCTGTTCCCTATCAGATGACCTTCTGACACTACTAGTCTGTTCCCTATCAGATGACCTTCTGACACTACTAGTCTGTTCCCTATCAGATGACACTACTAGTCTGTTCCCTATCAGATGACACTACTAGTCTGTTCCCTATCAGATGACACTACTAGTCTGTTCCCTATCAGATGACACTACTAGTCTGTTCCCTATCAGATGACACTACTAGTCTGTTCCCTATCAGATGACACTACTAGTCTGTTCCCTATCAGATGACACTACTAGTCTGTTCCCTATCAGATGACACTACTAGTCTGTTCCCTATCAGATGACACTACTAGTCTGTTCCCTATCAGATGACACTACTAGTCTGTTCCCTATCAGATGACACTACTAGTCTGTTCCCTATCAGATGACACTACTAGTCTGTTCCCTATCAGATGACACTACTAGTCTGTTCCCTATCAGATAACACTACTAGTCTGTTCCCTATCAGATAACACTACTAGTCTGTTCCCTATCAGATGACACTACTAGTCTGTTCCCTATCAGATAACACTACTAGTCTGTTCCCTATCAGATGACACTACTAGTCTGTTCCCTATCAGATGACACTACTAGTCTGTTCCCTATCAGATGACACTACTAGTCTGTTCCCTATCAGATGACACTACTAGTCTGTTCCCTATCAGATGACCTTCTGACACTACTAGTCTGTTCCCTATCAGATGACCTTCTGACACTACTAGTCTGTTCCCTATCAGATGACACTACTAGTCTGTTCCCTATCAGATGACACTACTAGTCTGTTCCCTATCAGATGACCTTCTGACACTACTAGTCTGTTCCCTATCAGATGACACTACTAGTCTGTTCCCTATCAGGTGACCTTCTGACACTACTAGTCTGTTCCCTATCAGATAACACTACTAGTCTGTTCCCTATCAGATGACACTACTAGTCTGTTCCCTATCAGGTGACCTTCTGACACTACTAGTCTGTTCCCTATCAGATGACACTACTAGTCTGTTCCCTATCAGATGACACTACTAGTCTGTTCCCTATCAGATGACACTACTAGTCTGTTCCCTATCAGATGACACTACTAGTCTGTTCCCTATCAGATGACCTTCTGACACTACTAGTCTGTTCCCTATCAGATAACACTACTAGTCTGTTCCCTATCAGATGACACTACTAGTCTGTTCCCTATCAGATGACACTACTAGTCTGTTCCCTATCAGATGACACTACTAGTCTGTTCCCTATCAGATGACACTACTAGTCTGTTCCCTATCAGATGACACTACTAGTCTGTTCCCTATCAGATGACACTACTAGTCTGTTCCCTATCAGATGACACTACTAGTCTGTTCCCTATCAGATGACACTACTAGTCTGTTCCCTATCAGATGACACTACTAGTCTGTTCCTATCAGATGACACTACTAGTCTGTTCCCTATCAGATGACACTACTAGTCTGTTCCTATCAGATGACACTACTAGTCTGTTCCCTATCAGATGACACTACTAGTCTGTTCCTATCAGATGACACTACTAGTCTGTTCCCTATCAGATAACACTACTAGTCTGTTCCCTATCAGATGACACTACTAGTCTGTTCCCTATCAGATGACACTACTAGTCTGTTCCCTATCAGATGACCTTCTGACACTACTAGTCTGTTCCCTATCAGATGACCTTCTGACACTACTAGTCTGTTCCCTATCAGATGACACTACTAGTCTGTTCCCTATCAGATGACACTACTAGTCTGTTCCCTATCAGATGACCTTCTGACACTACTAGTCTGTTCCCTATCAGATGACACTACTAGTCTGTTCCCTATCAGGTGACCTTCTGACACTACTAGTCTGTTCCCTATCAGATAACACTACTAGTCTGTTCCCTATCAGATGACACTACTAGTCTGTTCCCTATCAGGTGACCTTCTGACACTACTAGTCTGTTCCCTATCAGATGACACTACTAGTCTGTTCCCTATCAGATGACACTACTAGTCTGTTCCCTATCAGATGACACTACTAGTCTGTTCCTATCAGATGACACTACTAGTCTGTTCCCTATCAGATGACCTTCTGACACTACTAGTCTGTTCCCTATCAGATAACACTACTAGTCTGTTCCCTATCAGATGACACTACTAGTCTGTTCCCTATCAGATGACACTACTAGTCTGTTCCCTATCAGATGACACTACTAGTCTGTTCCCTATCAGATGACACTACTAGTCTGTTCCCTATCAGATGACACTACTAGTCTGTTCCCTATCAGATGACACTACTAGTCTGTTCCCTATCAGATGACACTACTAGTCTGTTCCCTATCAGATGACACTACTAGTCTGTTCCCTATCAGATGACACTACTAGTCTGTTCCCTATCAGATGACACTACTAGTCTGTTCCCTATCAGATGACACTACTAGTCTGTTCCCTATCAGATGACACTACTAGTCTGTTCCCTATCAGATGACACTACTAGTCTGTTCCCTATCAGATGACACTACTAGTCTGTTCCCTATCAGATAACACTACTAGTCTGTTCCCTATCAGATGACACTACTAGTCTGTTCCCTATCAGATGACACTACTAGTCTGTTCCCTATCAGATGACACTACTAGTCTGTTCCCTATCAGATGACACTACTAGTCTGTTCCCTATCAGATGACACTACTAGTCTGTTCCCTATCAGATGACACTACTAGTCTGTTCCCTATCAGATAACACTACTAGTCTGTTCCCTATCAGATAACACTACTAGTCTGTTCCCTATCAGATGACACTACTAGTCTGTTCCCTATCAGATAACACTACTAGTCTGTTCCCTATCAGATGACACTACTAGTCTGTTCCCTATCAGATGACACTACTAGTCTGTTCCCTATCAGATGACACTACTAGTCTGTTCCCTATCAGATGACACTACTAGTCTGTTCCCTATCAGATGACCTTCTGACACTACTAGTCTGTTCCCTATCAGATGACCTTCTGACACTACTAGTCTGTTCCCTATCAGATGACACTACTAGTCTGTTCCCTATCAGATGACACTACTAGTCTGTTCCCTATCAGATGACCTTCTGACACTACTAGTCTGTTCCCTATCAGATGACACTACTAGTCTGTTCCCTATCAGGTGACCTTCTGACACTACTAGTCTGTTCCCTATCAGATAACACTACTAGTCTGTTCCCTATCAGATGACACTACTAGTCTGTTCCCTATCAGATGACACTACTAGTCTGTTCCCTATCAGATGACCTTCTGACACTACTAGTCTGTTCCCTATCAGATGACCTTCTGACACTACTAGTCTGTTCCCTATCAGATGACACTACTAGTCTGTTCCCTATCAGATGACACTACTAGTCTGTTCCCTATCAGATGACACTACTAGTCTGTTCCCTATCAGATGACACTACTAGTCTGTTCCCTATCAGATGACACTACTAGTCTGTTCCCTATCAGATGACCTTCTGACACTACTAGTCTGTTCCCTATCAGATGACCTTCTGACACTACTAGTCTGTTCTCTATCAGATAACACTACTAGTCTGTTCCCTATCAGATGACCTTCTGACACTACTAGTCTGTTCCCTATCAGATGACCTTCTGACACTACTAGTCTGTTCCCTATCAGATGACACTACTAGTCTGTTCCCTATCAGATGACACTACTAGTCTGTTCCCTATCAGATGACACTACTAGTCTGTTCCCTATCAGATGACACTACTAGTCTGTTCCCTATCAGATGACACTACTAGTCTGTTCCCTATCAGATGACACTACTAGTCTGTTCCCTATCAGATGACACTACTAGTCTGTTCCCTATCAGATGACACTACTAGTCTGTTCCCTATCAGATGACACTACTAGTCTGTTCCCTATCAGATGACACTACTAGTCTGTTCCCTATCAGATGACACTACTAGTCTGTTCCCTATCAGATGACACTACTAGTCTGTTCCCTATCAGATGACACTACTAGTCTGTTCCTATCAGATAACACTACTAGTCTGTTCCCTATCAGATAACACTACTAGTCTGTTCCCTATCAGATGACACTACTAGTCTGTTCCCTATCAGATAACACTACTAGTCTGTTCCCTATCAGATGACACTACTAGTCTGTTCCCTATCAGATGACACTACTAGTCTGTTCCCTATCAGATGACACTACTAGTCTGTTCCCTATCAGATGACACTACTAGTCTGTTCCCTATCAGATGACCTTCTGACACTACTAGTCTGTTCCCTATCAGATGACCTTCTGACACTACTAGTCTGTTCCCTATCAGATGACACTACTAGTCTGTTCCCTATCAGATGACACTACTAGTCTGTTCCCTATCAGATGACCTTCTGACACTACTAGTCTGTTCCCTATCAGATGACACTACTAGTCTGTTCCCTATCAGGTGACCTTCTGACACTACTAGTCTGTTCCCTATCAGATAACACTACTAGTCTGTTCCCTATCAGATGACACTACTAGTCTGTTCCCTATCAGGTGACCTTCTGACACTACTAGTCTGTTCCCTATCAGATGACACTACTAGTCTGTTCCCTATCAGATGACACTACTAGTCTGTTCCCTATCAGATGACACTACTAGTCTGTTCCCTATCAGATGACACTACTAGTCTGTTCCCTATCAGATGACCTTCTGACACTACTAGTCTGTTCTCTATCAGATGACACTACTAGTCTGTTCCCTATCAGATGACCTTCTGACACTACTAGTCTGTGGCCTATCAGATGACCTTCTGACACTACTAGTCTGTTCCCTATCAGATGACACTACTAGTCTGTTCCCTATCAGATGACACTACTAGTCTGTTCCCTATCAGATGACACTACTAGTCTGTTCCCTATCAGATGACACTACTAGTCTGTTCCCTATCAGATGACACTACTAGTCTGTTCCCTATCAGATGACCTTCTGACACTACTAGTCTGTTCCCTATCAGATGACCTTCTGACACTACTAGTCTGTTCTCTATCAGATAACACTACTAGTCTGTTCCCTATCAGATGACCTTCTGACACTACTAGTCTGTTCCCTATCAGATGACCTTCTGACACTACTAGTCTGTTCCCTATCAGATGACACTACTAGTCTGTTCCCTATCAGATGACACTACTAGTCTGTTCCCTATCAGATGACACTACTAGTCTGTTCCCTATCAGATGACACTACTAGTCTGTTCCCTATCAGATGACACTACTAGTCTGTTCCCTATCAGATGACACTACTAGTCTGTTCCCTATCAGATGACACTACTAGTCTGTTCCCTATCAGATGACACTACTAGTCTGTTCCCTATCAGATGACACTACTAGTCTGTTCCCTATCAGATGACACTACTAGTCTGTTCCCTATCAGATGACACTACTAGTCTGTTCCCTATCAGATGACACTACTAGTCTGTTCCCTATCAGATGACACTACTAGTCTGTTCCCTATCAGATGACACTACTAGTCTGTTCCCTATCAGATGACACTACTAGTCTGTTCCCTATCAGATAACACTACTAGTCTGTTCCCTATCAGATAACACTACTAGTCTGTTCCCTATCAGATGACACTACTAGTCTGTTCCCTATCAGATAACACTACTAGTCTGTTCCCTATCAGATGACACTACTAGTCTGTTCCCTATCAGATGACACTACTAGTCTGTTCCCTATCAGATGACACTACTAGTCTGTTCCCTATCAGATGACACTACTAGTCTGTTCCCTATCAGATGACCTTCTGACACTACTAGTCTGTTCCCTATCAGATGACCTTCTGACACTACTAGTCTGTTCCCTATCAGATGACACTACTAGTCTGTTCCCTATCAGATGACACTACTAGTCTGTTCCCTATCAGATGACACTACTAGTCTGTTCCCTATCAGATGACCTTCTGACACTACTAGTCTGTTCCCTATCAGATGACACTACTAGTCTGTTCCCTATCAGATGACACTACTAGTCTGTTCCCTATCAGATGACACTACTAGTCTGTTCCCTATCAGATGACACTACTAGTCTGTTCCCTATCAGATGACACTACTAGTCTGTTCCCTATCAGATGACACTACTAGTCTGTTCCCTATCAGATGACACTACTAGTCTGTTCCCTATCAGATGACACTACTAGTCTGTTCCCTATCAGATGACACTACTAGTCTGTTCCCTATCAGATGACACTACTAGTCTGTTCCCTATCAGATGACCTTCTGACACTACTAGTCTGTTCCCTATCAGATGACACTACTAGTCTGTTCCCTATCAGATGACACTACTAGTCTGTTCCCTATCAGATGACACTACTAGTCTGTTCCCTATCAGATGACCTTCTGACACTACTAGTCTGTTCCCTATCAGATGACACTACTAGTCTGTTCCCTATCAGATGACCTTCTGACACTACTAGTCTGTTCCCTATCAGATGACACTACTAGTCTGTTCCCTATCAGATGACCTTCTGACACTACTAGTCTGTTCCCTATCAGATAACACTACTAGTCTGTTCCCTATCAGATGACACTACTAGTCTGTTCCCTATCAGACGACACTACTAGTCTGTTCCCTATCAGATGACACTACTAGTCTGTTCCCTATCAGATGACACTACTAGTCTGTTCCCTATCAGGTGACCTTCTGACACTACTAGTCTGTTCCCTATCAGATGACACTACTAGTCTGTTCCCTATCAGATGACACTACTAGTCTGTTCCCTATCAGATGACCTTCTGACACTACTAGTCTGTTCCCTATCAGATAACACTACTAGTCTGTTCCCTATCAGATGACACTACTAGTCTGTTCCCTATCAGACGACACTACTAGTCTGTTCCCTATCAGATGACACTACTAGTCTGTTCCCTATCAGATGACACTACTAGTCTGTTCCCTATCAGGTGACCTTCTGACACTACTAGTCTGTTCCCTATCAGATGACACTACTAGTCTGTTCCCTATCAGATGACACTACTAGTCTGTTCCCTATCAGATGACCAGAAGGAGAAGTATACATCTCTGCTGTGTGCTTTGAACGGTGAGTTTTCTCGTCGTTTTGAGGATTTCAGTGTCGGAAAATGACATGCTGTTGGTTTCCTCTCCTTTCACCTTCAATGTGGATAACGCTCCTGCTGTTTCCTCTCCTTTCACCTTCAATGTGGATAACACTCCTACTGTTTCCTCTCCTTTCACCTTCAATGTGGATAACTCTCCTACTGTTTCCTCTCCTTTCACCTTCAATGTGGATAACACTCCTACTGTTTCCTCTCCTTTCACCTTCAATGTGGATAACTCTCCCACTGTTTCCTCTCCTTTCACCTTCAATGTGGATAACACTCCTACTGTTTCCTCTCCTTTCACCTTCAATGTGGATAACTCTCCCACTGTTTCCTCTCCTTTCACCTTCAATGTGGATAACACTCCTACTGTTTCCTCTCCTTTCACCTTCAATGTGGATAACTCTCCTACTGTTTCCTCTCCTTTCACCTTCAATGTGGATAACACTCCTACTGTTTCCTCTCCTTTCACCTTCAATGTGGATAACACTCCTACTGTTTCCTCTCCTTTCACCTTCAATGTGGATAACTCTCTCACTGTTTCCTCTCCTTTCACCTTCAATGTGGATAACACTCCTACTGTTTCCTCTCCTTTCACCTTCAATGTGGATAACACTCCTACTGTTTCCTCTCCTTTCACCTTCAATGTGGATAACACTCCTACTGTTTCCTCTCCTTTCACCTTCAATGTGGATAACGCTCCTACTGTTTCCTCTCCTTTCACCTTCAATGTGGATAACTCTCCCACTGTTTCCTCTCCTTTCACCTTCAATGTGGATAACACTCCCACTGTTTCCTCTCCTTTCACCTTCAATGTGGATAACTCTCCTACTGTTTCCTCTCCTTTCACCTTCAATGTGGATAACTCTCCTACTGTTTCCTCTCCTTTCACCTTCAATGTGGATCACGTTCCCACTGTTTCCTCTCCTTTCACCTTCAATGTGGATAACACTCCTACTGTTTCCTCTCCTTTCACCTTCAATGTGGATAACTCTCCTACTGTTTCCTCTCCTTTCACCTTCAATGTGGATAACTCTCCTACTGTTTCCTCTCCTTTCACCTTCAATGTGGATAACTCTCCTACTGTTTCCTCTCCTTTCACCTTCAATGTGGATCACGTTCCCACTGTTTCCTCTCCTTTCACCTTCAATGTGGATAACACTCCTACTGTTTCCTCTCCTTTCACCTTCAATGTGGATAACTCTCCTACTGTTTCCTCTCCTTTCACCTTCAATGTGGATAACACTCCTACTGTTTCCTCTCCTTTCACCTTCAATGTGGATAACACTCCTACTGTTTCCTCTCCTTTCACCTTCAATGTGGATAACTCTCCCACTGTTTCCTCTCCTTTCACCTTCAATGTGGATAACACTCCCACTGTTTCCTCTCCTTTCACCTTCAATGTGGATCACGTTCCCACTGACCTGCAACTTGAGCTGATCCATCTTCAGTCTGATGCAGTGATTGGAGAACTATTCAAAACAATGTCACTGAAGAGCTTCTATGCATCTCTCGATAAACAAAGCTTTCCAAAGATTAGGAGTCGTGCTCAGATGATGTTTGTACTGTTTCGGTCAACTAATGTATGTGAACAGACATTCTCAGTTATGAAATATAACAAGTCAAGGCACAGATCATCTCTTACTGACTCTCACCTCTCAGCAATCCTGCACATAGCGACGTCAGAAACCATCCCTGACTTCACTGCTCTGGTCAATGCCCATCAGAGACTTCACTCCTCACACTGAGTAGATTAAATGTAATGTTGAGCACTCTGTCTTTCTTGTGTTTTTGTGCCGTTAACAAGAGTTCTGTCCGTGGTGCTGAATGCACAGTGTACTTTTCCCTCCGTGTAGTTCATTCCATGTTAAATAATGAAAATACCTACCAAGAGGAGAACATAGGTGTGGTTTATTTCTGTGCATGTTATTAAAAAGTAAAATAAGCAGCATATCTGGATGTGATTTACAGTAGATATATCTGTCAACACAGTCATACACATGATGTATAATCCTGTAATATGATTCTGGCCTGCGATGGCAAAAAATATATAATAATTTGTCCCTCCATGGAAAAGAAATGTCCCAGGCCTGGTCTACACACACAAGTCAATGTCAGACTATGTAGGGAATAGAGTACCATTCTGCCCGTCACCGGTGAGAGAGGCAGGAAATCCTTTAAACATGTACAAGCTGTTTTCTTTCAACACAATTAGCATATCACCTCTGTAACATATGTTTGTTAAAATTACTATCATTATTTTTAATGAAGCTAGATCGAGGTTGGACTTTAAAGTGTACTTTCAGCACAATGCATAACAGATGGGATTCAGATTGTGGGGTTCGTATCTACTAATAGATTACAGAGACCAGATGTGGCTGGAGCCAGGAAATGTAAAAAAAAAAGTTCATTAAATAGGGAAGGTCACCCACGATGAGTCTAATGCTCAACTTCCCCTCAAGTAGCCAGTTGTTCTTCCTGAAACAACTCAGTCTCCCTACTCCAACCTCTTCCTCTAACTCACACCTGGTCAAACTCTGAGCAGCAGTGGAAAGTCTGGTAAGAGCCTGTCAGACCTCCGATCGAGGTATAAAGCTTCCCTCAACACCCTCCTAGTAGAACACCCCCCTAGTAGAACACCCTCCTAGTAGAACACCCCCCTAGTAGAACACCCCCCTAGTAGGACACCCTCCTAGTTGAACACCCCCTAGTTGAACACCCCCTAGTAGAACACCCCCTAGTAGAACACCCTCCTAGTTGAACACCCTCCTAGTAGAACACCCTCCTAGTAGAACACCCCCTAGTAGGACACCCCCTAGTTGAACACCCCCTAGTTGAACACCCTCCTAGTAGAACACCCCCTAGTAGAACACCCCCTAGTAGAACACCCTCCTAGTAGAACACCCCCTAGTTGAACACCCTCCTAGTTGAACACCCTCCTAGTTGAACACCCTCCTAGTAGAACACCCTCCTAGTAGGACACCCTCCTAGTTGAACACCCCCTAGTTGAACACCCTCCTAGTAGAACACCCCCTAGTAGAACACCCCCTAGTAGAACACCCTCCTAGTTGAACACCCCCTAGTTGAACACCCTCCTAGTAGAACACCCCCTAGTAGAACACCCCCTAGTTGAACACCCCCTAGTTGAACACCCTCCTAGTTGAACACCCTCCTAGTAGAACACCCCCTAGTAGAACACCCCCTAGTTGAACACCCTCCTAGTAGAACACCCTCCTAGTAGAACACCCTCCTAGTAGAACACCCTCCTAGTAGAACACCCTCCTAGTAGAACACCCCCTAGTTGAACACCCTCCTAGTTGAACACCCCCTAGTAGAACACCCCCTAGTTGAACACCCCCTAGTAGAACACCCTCCTAGTTGAACACCCCCTAGTAGAACACCCCCTAGTAGAACACCCCTAGTAGAACACCCCCTAGTAGAACACCCTCCTTGTTGAACACCCTCCTAGTTGAACACCCTCCTAGTAGAACACCCTCCTAGTAGGACACCCTCCTAGTTGAACACCCCCTAGTTGAACACCCTCCTAGTAGAACACCCCCTAGTAGAACACCCCCTAGTAGAACACCCCCTAGTAGAACACCCTCCTAGTTGAACACCCTCCTAGTAGAACACCCTCCTAGTAGAACACCCTCCTAGTTGAACACCCCCCAGTAGAACACCCTCCTAGTTGAACACCCTCCTAGTTGAACACCCTCCTAGTTGAACACCCTCCTAGTAGAACACCCTCCTAGTAGAACACCCCCTAGTAGAACACCCCCTAGTAGAACACCCTCCTAGTTGAACACCCTCCTATTTGAACACCCCCTAGTAGAACACCCCCTAGTTGAACACCCCCTAGTAGAACACCCCCTAGTAGAACACCCCCTAGTAGAACACCCCCTAGTTGAACACCCTCCTAGTAGAACCCCCCCTAGTTGAACACCCTCCTAGTAGAACACCCCCCTAGTTGAACACCCCCTAGTAGAACACCCCCTAGTAGAACACCCTCCTAGGTGAACACCCCCTAGTAGAACACCCTCCTAGTAGAACACCACCCTAGTAGAACACCCCCTAGTTGAACACCCTCCTAGTAGAACACCCCCTAGTAGAACACCCCTAGTTGAACACCCTCCTAGTAGAACACCCCCTAGTTGAACACCCTCCTAGTAGAACACCCTCCTAGTAGAACACCCTCCTAGTAGAACACCCCCTAGTAGAACACCCTCCTAGTTGAACACCACCCTAGTAGAACACCACCCTAGTAGAACACCCCCTAGTAGAACACCCCTAGTAGAACACCCCCTAGTAGAACACCCCCTAGTAGAACACCCCCTAGTAGAACACCCCCTAGTAGAACACCCCCTAGTAGAACACCCCTAGTTGAACACCCCCTAGTAGAACACCCTCCTAGTTGAACACCCCCTAGTAGAACACCCCCTAGTAGAACCCCCCTCTAGTAGAACACCTCTCCTAGTAGAAGGGTCTGGTGCACTTCACAAAATAGATGGCTTCATGAGATGGCTTCATGAGCATGGAATATTATGTGGATATATTGAAGCAACATCTCAAGACATCTGTCACAAATGGGTCTTCCAAAGTTCCAAAGTTGTGGCAAAATGGCTTAAGGACAACAAAGTCAAGGTATTGGAGTGGCCATAACAAATCCCTGACCTCAATCCTATAGAATTGTGTGGGCAGAACTTAAAAAGCTTGTGGGGGAAAAGAGGCCTACAAACCTGACTTACACCAGCTCTGTCAGGAGGAATGGGCCAAAATTCACCCAACTTATTGTGGGAAGCTTGTGGAAGGCTACCCGAAACGTTTGACCCAAGTTAAACCATTTAAAGGCAATGCTACCAAATACTAATTGAATGTATGTAAACTTCTGACCCACTGGGAATGTGAGAAAATAAATAAAAGCTGAAATAAATCATTCTGTCAACTATTATTCTGACATTTCACGTTCTTAAAATAAAGTGCTGATCCTAACTGACCTAAAACAATGTAATGTTTACTAGGATTAAATGTCAGGACTTGTGAAACACTGAGTTTAAATGTATTCGGCTAAAGGTGTATGTAAACCTCCGACTCCCACTGTAAATACTTCAGAGTTCAAGTAACAGACACATCTCAACATCAACTGTTCAGAGGAGACCGCGTGAATCAGGCATTCATGGTCAAATTGCTGCAAAGAAACTACTAAAAAAGGACACCAATAAGAAGAAGAGACTTGTTTGGGCCAAGAATCATGAGCAATGGACCTTAGACCAGTGGAAATCTGTCCTCTTGGTCCAATGAGTCCATATTTTGATATTTTTGCTTCCAACTGCCATGTCTTTGTGAGACGGAGAGTCGGTGAACGGATGATCTCTGCATGTGTGGTTCCCACCGTGAAGCATGGAGGAAGAGGTGTGATGGTGTGTTGGTGCTTTGCTGGTGACACTGTCAGTGATTCAAGGCACAATTAACCAGCAGGGATACCACAGCATTCTGCAGTGAAACGCCATCCCATATTATTTGGGCTAAGTGGGACAATCATTTGTTTTTCAACAGGACAATGACCCAAAACACCTCCAGGCTGTGTAAGGGCTATTTGACAAACAAGGAAAGTGATGGAGTGCCAAGGGTGTCCAAAGCTTCCATCAAGGCAAAGGGTGGCTACTTTGAAGATTCTCAAATATAACATATATTTTGATTTGTTTAACACTTTTTTTGCTTACTACATGATTGCATATGTGTCATTTCATAACTTTGATGTCTTCACTATTATTCTACAATGTAGAAAATGGTCAAAATAAAGAACTCTTGAATGAGTAGGTGTGTCCAAACTTTTGACTGGTATTGTAATTATTCAGAACCTTTGCTATGAGACTCGAATTTCAGGTGCATCCTGTTTCCGTTGATCATACTTGAGATGTTTCTACAACTTGATTGGAGTGCACCTGTTGTAAATTCTATTGATTGGACATGATTTGGAAAGGCACACACCTGTCTATATATGGTCCCACAGTTGACAGTGAATGTCAGAGCAAAAACCAACCCATGAGGTCGTAGGAATTGTCCGTAGAGCTCAGAGACAGGATTGTGTCGAGGCACAGAACTGGGGAAGGGTACCACAAACATGTATGCTGCATTCAAGGTCCCCAAGAACACAGTGGCCTCTATCAAGAGGTTAAATGGAAGAAGTTTGGAACCACTAAGACTCTTCCTAGAGCTGGCCTCCCGGACAAACTGAGAATAGGGGGAGAAGGGCCTTAGTCAGGGAGATGACCAAGAATCTGATTGACACTCTGATAGAGCTCATGAGCTTCTCTGTGGAGATGGGAGAACCTTAGAAGGACAACCATCTCTGCACACTCCACCAATCAAGCCTTTATGGTAGTGTGGCCAGGCGGAAGCCACTCCTCAGTAAAATATATATGACAGCCCGCTTGGACTTGGCAAAAGGCACCTAAAGGCCTATCAGACCATGAAAAACAAGATTCTCTGGTCTGATGAAACCAAGATAGAACTCATTGGCCTGAATGCCAAGCTTCAAGTCCGCATGAAACCTGGCACCATCCCTACAGTGAAGCATGTTGGTGAAAGCATCATGCTGTGGCAGGGACTGGGAGATGAGTCAGGATCGAGGGAAATATGAACTGAGCAAAGTACAGAGCAATCCTCGATGAAAACCTGCTCCAGAGCTCTCAGGACCTCAGACTTGGGTGAAGGTTCACCTTCCAATAAGACAACGACCCTAAGCACACAGCCAAGACAACGCAGGAGTGGCTTCGGGACAAGTCTCTGAATGTCCTTGAGTGGCCCAACCAGAGCCCGGACTTGAACCCAGATCGAACATCTAGAGAGACCTGAAAATACTTGTGCAGCGACGCTCCCCATCCAACCTGACAGAGTATTAGAGGATCTGCAGAGAAGAATGGGAGAAACTCTCTAAATACAGGTGTGCCAAGCTTGTAGCATCATACACAAGAAGACTTGAGGCTGATGCCAAAGGAGCTTCAACAAATTCCTGAGGAATTTCCATACATTCTCATTTTGTATTTCATAGTAATTTGGAAAATGTTCTATAATTTTTCTTTGACTTTAAAAATGTGGGGTAGGCTGTGTAGATTGATATGGAAACAATCGCTTTTTAGATTGTATTTTAAGGCATCAAAATGTGAAGGCAAAGAGTGTGCTTTCACTGCCGACTGTTTAAATGTTAACTGCTAATTCATTTCTATTTGTAGGACAAAGCCTGTGCTGACCTTGTGTTTAGCAAACCTGACAGCAGCTAGCTAACTAGGATAGCTTGGGGATAGCGATAGCTGGCTAGCCTATCTAGCTAGCAATATTTATCTTTCAATTACAGTTATGCCAAGATAGCAAGAAGTACCAGTGTCTGGAATGTGTTTCATGAGACACCCTTCAAAGTAGTGGATTTGAATATTTCAGCCACACCTGTTGCTGACAGTTGTATAAAATCGAACAGAGAGTCAAGAAATCTCAGTAGACAAGCATTGGCAATAGAATGGCCTTACTGAAGTGCTCAATGACTTTCAAAATGGCACCGGATGTCAACTTTCCAACAAGTCAGTTAGTTAAATGTCTGCCCTGCTAGAAGTAGAAACGTCTAGGAGCAACAACAGCTTAACCGTGAAGTAGTAGGCCACACAAGCTCACAGAACCGGACCGGCGAGTGCTGATGCACCTAATGCAAAACAATGGTCTGTCCTCGGTTGCAACACTCACTACTGAGTTCCAAACTGCCTCTGGAAGCAACACTCACTACCGAGTTCCAAACTGCCTCTGGAAGCAACACTCACTACCGAGTTCCAAACTGCCTCTGGAAGCAACACTCACTACCGAGTTCCAAACTGCCTCTGGAAGCAACACTCACTACCGAGTTCCAAACTGCCTCTGGAAGCAACACTCACTACCGAGTTCCAAACTGCCTCTGGAAGCAACACTCACTACCGAGTTCCAAACTGCCTCTGGAAGCAACACTCACTACCGAGTTCCAAACTGCCTCTGGAAGCAACACTCACTACCGAGTTCCAAACTGCCTCTGGAAGCAACACTCACTACCGAGTTCCAAACTGCCTCTGGAAGCAACACTCACTACCGTGTTCCAAACTGCCTCTGGAAGCAACACTCACTACCGAGTTCCAAACTGCCTCTGGAAGCAACACTCACTACCGAGTTCCAAACTGCCTCTGGAAGCAACACTCACTACCGAGTTCCAAACTGCCTCTGGAAGCAACACTCACTACCGAGTTCCAAACTGCCTCTGGAAGCAACACTCACTACCGAGTTCCAAACTGCCTCTGGAAGCAACACTCACTACAGAGTTCCAAACTGCCTCTGGAAGCAACATCAGCACAAGAACCTGTCGTCGGGAGCTTCATGAAATGAGTTTACATATATAGATATATAAATATATGTATAACCATCGGTGTTCTGCTAATATAACCATGAGTGTTCTGCTAATTTAACAATGTACAAATATTACACTTGGTTTTTCATCTTCTATTTTATTCACAGCTGATACAGATACTGTACCTATCAACATGTTGTCTGGTGGTACATTTACGTCATCATTCACAGCTGTGCTGTTTGGTTCAGAGTTCTTACTGGTAGCAGCAGAAAGAGTCTGTCTTTTCAGGCATGAAGAGTATTATTGTCTGCTGCTTTGGCAGGATGTCATGTCTGGAATATTTGTGCCTGTGCTCTCGCTCTCTCCATCTCGCTCTCTCTCTCTCCATCCATGATTGGCTTGTCAGCGACCCAAGTGTGTTATTCCAGGGGAAGACCAAAGACTCTTTCTAAAGAGCAAACTGGTATAATTGCATCCAGCACCCTTAGGGGTCGGAGGGAGGGAGAGGGAGGGGAGAGGGAGAGGGAGAGAGAGAAGCTTGGTCCTGACGAAGACATGGATCACCCCAGAGAACAGTGCTACTCCAGCTGCTCTCTCTTCATCTGACTACATTTTCTGTAATAGTCAGGGAGCATCTGGTCATCTTGGTGGTGGCACAGGTCTACTCATTTTTCCTAAGTGGAGATTTTATATGTTCTCAGCCCAGTCAAAACTGTTCGCTGCTCTGGCCCCCCAATGGTGGAACAAACTCCCTCACGACGCCAGGACAGCGGAGTCAATCACCACCTTCCGGAGACACCTGAAACCCCACCTCTTTAAGGAATACCTAGGATAGGATAAGTATTCCCCCCCCCTTTAAGATTTAGATGCACTATTGTAAAGTGACTGTTCCACTGGATGTCATAAGGTGAATGCACCAATTTGTAAGTCGCTCTGGATAAGAGCGTCTGCTAAATGACTTAAATGTAATGTAAATGTTCTCCTTCTCTCACCTGTCCATCTCCTCATTTGAATTCCGTGCTATCATTGTCATTTATCCACTCAAGCTCAACATTATTGTTATCTATCGCCCACCAGGTGCCCTTGGAGAGTCCCTCAATGAGCTTTCACCCTTTCCCAATCTCCTCCAACGCCAGTTCTCTGTTCTCCTACTAATCTCACTGTAACCTCCGCCAGGTCTCTGTTCTCCTACTAATCTCACTGTAACCTCCTCCAGGTCTCTGTTCTCCTACTAATCTCACTGTAACCTCCTCCCGGTCTCTGTACTCCTACTAATCTCACTGTAACCTCCTCCAGGTCTCTGTTCTCCTACTAATCTCACTGTAACCTCCGCCAGGTCTCTGTTCTCCTACTAATCTCACTGTAACCTCCTCCAGGTCTCTGTTCTCCTACTAATCTCACTGTAACCTCCTCCCGGTCTCTGTACTCCTACTAATCTCACTGTCACCTCCTCCAGGTCTCTGTTCTCCTACTAATCTCACTGTAACCTCCAGGTCTCTGTTCTCCTACTAATCTCACTGTAACCTCCTCCAGGTCTCTGTACTCCTACTAATCTCACTGTCACCTCCTCCAGGTCTCTGTTCTCCTACTAATCTCACTGTAACCTCCTCCAGGTCTCTGTTCTCCTACTAATCTCACTGTAACCTCCTCCAGGTCTCTGTACTCCTGCTAATCTCACTGTCATCCCCTCCAGGTCTCTGTTCTCCTACTAATCTCACTATAACCTCCTCCAGGTCTCTGTTCTCCTACCAAACTCACTGTAACCTCCAGGTCTCTGTTCTCCTACTAATCTCACTGTAACCTCCTCCAGGTCTCTGTACTCCTACTAATCTCACTGTCACCTCCTCCAGGTCTCTGTTCTCCTACTAATCTCACTGTAACCTCCTCCAGGTCTCTGTTCTCCTACTAATCTCACTGTAACCTCCTCCAGGTCTCTGTTCTCTTACTAATCTCACTGTAACCTCCTCCAGGTCTCTGTTCTCCTACTAATCTCACTGTCATCTCCTCCAGGTCTCTGATTACTACTTTGTTTCCTTTTCCGTCTCCCTTTCCTTGAACCCTAACCATCTTCGCTCTCTTTCTCTCTCGACCTTCTGCTAAATCCTTCTCCCTCCTGTCTCCTGATTCTGCCTCTTTGACCCTACTCTCCTCCCTTTCTGCATCCTATCACTCGCACTGTCTCCTTTCCTCCCGGCCGGCTCGGCACTCCTCTCCTGCTCCGTGGTTGAGTGACTCATTGCGAGCTTACGGAAGATGGCTACAGACAGCTGAGCGAAACTTCCAGAGGACCTATCATCCTTTCACTCCCTCCTCTCTACATTCTCTTCCTCTCTATCCGCTGCCAATCCATATTCTACCACTCTAAATGTCAAACTTCTGCCTCTAACTAGGAAACTATTTTCCACCTTCTCCTCCCCTTAATGTAGAGACAAATGTTTGTGCATACATGTTTGTCATAAAGTTAATTTACCAAAATCGCTATTTAGCAAGTAATCTGACTCGCTAAAATTAGCCAGCTAGCTAGCTAGTGTTATGACAGGAGAAGGAATTTTCTGTGTTTAATGTTTTAGCGATGTAAAGAATCTAGCTAGCTTAAGCATTTTCTGTGTTTAATGTTTTAGGGATGTAAAGAATCTAGCTAGCTTAAGCATTTTCTGTGTTTAATGTTTTAGGGATGTAAAGAATCTAGCTAGTTTAAGCATTTTCTGCAAATTGAACGTACAATTGTGTAAGCTTGCCTTGCAATGTAGCTGATTTAACATAGCTCACTATTTACTTGCTTATTGTGTAGTGGAGGATAAAAATAACTGTATGCCTATGGATGTGTAGCTAGCTACAGTATGTAGCCGGTCTGTGTGCCTATGGATGTGTAGCTAGCTACAGTATGTAGCCGGTCTGTGTGTCTATGGATGTGTAGCTAGCTACAGTATGTAGCCGGTCTGTGTGTCTATGGATGTGTAGCTAGCTACAGTATGTAGCCGGTCTGTGTGTCTATGGATGTGTAGCTAGCTACAGTATGTAGCCGGTCTGTGTGTCTATGGATGTGTAGCTAGCTACAGTATGTAGCCGGTCTGTGTGTCTATGGATGTGTAGCTAGCTACAGTATGTAGCCGGTCTGTGTGTCTATGGATGTGTAGCTAGCTACGTATGTAGCCGGTCTGAAACGTTAGATTCTGAACTAATATTCATACCAATCTTTGAACCTCAGCTATCATAGTTATTGTATCAACTTCACGTCTGAATGGCATTAATGGAGCCTATAGATATAATAGAATAACAACTTTATTGTGCCAAGGATGAAAGTCCTATTTACATGTACTGTAGTTTTTACCACGCATGAGATTCCCACATTGTAGCCTGTACATTGACTATGTTCACTGTCACATAGAGTAGGCCAGAAGGCTAAACTGGATAACCTAACCTCTATCAAAATAAAAAGATGGCGGAACCGCAAAAGTTCTTCTGTGCAAAGGTGTTTATTTACAAGTGATTCCGGAACAAAAAAACAACAGTACTGCCATCAATGTCTACCTTATGGGACAGCTTAAAAACAATGCTGCCCCATCCACAGCTCAATCCAAAACAAAAACCTCACCATGACTGAAAGAGAGGCTCCTTTTGTAGGGCTAGCCCCTCCCCTCAGAACAATTAACTCTAATTAATCAATTAACAAAACAAACCTACATTTTCCATGAACTAAACATACTAAAGGATATACATTGCAACACGGTTTAAACAATATCACAACATAACATTTACAACATTACATCACTACTGACAATATCTTTCAATATGCCCAAATGCATTACTGAGCCATTTGGGACAGGCACTATAAAGCCAACCCAATTCCCTTAGCTCGGGTCCTTTTCCAGCATACCCGGAAGCTACAGAGATGGAGAGAGAGGAACAGAACAAACAAACAATGCGCTCATCCACAACATTGATAAGTATAATAATTATTGTATCTCTCAAATATGAACACTGACAGGTGTGAAATGCATGCACCAAGACAGAAGTTAATTTGTGTGTCGACCCACATTGTTAACTTATCCCATAATGGCGCAGGGAGGAGTGAAGAATATGTGTGTGCGTTAAAGAACCAAATGCTGCCCGCGGCCAGTGACGGACTTCTCCGTCACATTCACTGATCATGTTCTCTTCCTTGTCAAATAAAGGTGCGGTTCAGGCATGAATCTCTCAGTCATATCCAATACCAGGTGTATCAAACTCCATTATATATATATATATATATATGCCATTTAGCAGACGCTAAATGGCATCCATTATTCGAATGATGCTGTGTCTGCATGTATGTATTACAATTATACACTTCAACAGCTTTTATAACTCCTGGGACATCAATGATTACACATCTATGCAATAGACTAGAAACATGGTTTAAAAGTAAAGGCTGATTTGTAATTCATATATACAGAAGAAAAAACTATGCATAAACTATGCATATCTGCATTAACTCCCATTAATCTGAGGACACAGGATAGTATTTCAAGGAGATACTTAATTTCAACCAGTAGAGAAGGTGAAACGCTTTATTGAAAGAAGTTCATTATCCAGATGTTATAAATACATAATACATGGATTATAATTATGATTATTGTAATATTATATTATAAACACAAGTTTAATCTGTACTTCAAAGCACAAATGATGTGCTTTTTAAAACAAGGAAGAAAGATGAGGTGGGAGAGAGGAGACAAAAAGAGAATGAGGTAAGAACAGAGGCAAACAGCATAAAATATTTTTTCACCGGCACAGGTTTCTAACTTCACAAATATCCATTAAATATTCACTTACTTTTTCAAAATCTTCCTCTGATTTGTCATCCAAAGGGTCCCAGCTATAACATGTAGTGTAATTTTGAGATAGAGATAGAAATCCAAAATCTAACCCTAAACTTTGTTTCAACAAGTCAAAATACGTTTCTATGGATTTCTCAGATACCCTTAAATGTAATCAAACTATAATATTTAATACGGAAAGAAGTATGTTCAATAGGAAACCGATTTTAGCAGGTGCGTTCTGTCTTCATCGCACACGCATACACAAATTGTCAAGACTTTGTCCCTGTTCTAAAACTATTCTTTCTCATTCGTTTTGGAAGTTACAAGACTGAAACCTTGAACATAGACTGCTGACACCCTGTGGAAACCATGCATCCTGAGAGCTAGAATATATTATTTCCTATACTTTCCATTGTAAGAGCATGGGCTCTCAACAACAACAAAAATATTCTGGTTGGTTTTGCTTTGGATTTTCTTCTACTATATCTATTGTGTAATAGTCTCCTACATTATGTTAACATTTCTACAAACTTCAGAGTGTTTTCTTTTCAATGGTACCAATTATATACATATCCTGGCTTCAGGGCCTGAGCAACAGGCAGTTTACTTTGGGCACGCCAGTCAGGCGCAAATTGAGAAAAATGGACTCTAGCCCTAACGAGGTGAATTACATTGCTACCCTAATATTATCTCAGTTCATCACAATTGTGGTGTCTCCTAACCAGTTGGCCCAAAGGTTATCTTAACCTCTTGAAACTAGGGGCACTATTTTCATTTTTGGAAAAATAACGTTCCCAAAGTAAACAGGCTAATTTGTCAGGACAAGATGCGAGAATATGCATATAATTGACAGCTTAGGATAGAAAACACTAAAGTTTCCAAAACTGTAAAAATATTGTCTGTGAGTATAACAGAATGGATATTGCAGGCAAAAGCCTGAGAAAAATCCAATCAGGAAGGGACTCTTATTTAGAAATCTCTGTGTTCCTATGCGTCCCTATTGAGCAGTGAATGAGATATCAACCAGATTCCTTTTTCTATGGATTCCCTAATGTGTCTAGTGTCACAATACAGAGTTTCATGCTTTTATTTTGAAAAAAGAGCCTGATCGACAGCATTGCGTCGTTGGAGGCTGGAGGCTCTCAGAGTGTTTTCTGCGTAAAAGGAGAAACCCGGAGTTTTCCACACCAGGATCAGGAACTCTTGTTGTATTGTGGACACCAGACAGGAAGCTATGACCACTCTGACATGTTACCATGGTAACCTCATTACCACCACACAGGAAGCTATGACCACTCTGACATGTTACCATGGTAACCCCATTACCACCACGCAGGAAGCTATGACCACTCTGACATGTTACCACGGTAAGCCCATTACCACCACACAGGAAGCTATGACCACTCTGACATGTTACCATGGTAACTCCATTACCACCACACAGAAAGCTATGACCACTCTGACATGTTACCATGGTAACCCCATTACCACCACACAGGAAGCTATGACCATGTTACCATGGTAGATATTACCATCAGACAAAATGTCTCCTTGGCACAGTGTCTGTACCAGCTTGGAATGACAATGCCACTGCTTCTATGGTATTATGTAAAGGGTTTTTCATTCTATGTTACTACATTTGAAAGGTATCAAAACACTTTGGTATGATGGTATGATGTCTCCTTAGAAATCAGGAGGTGTGATGTCTCCTTAGAAAGCAGGAGGTATGATGTCTCCTTAGAAAGCAGGAGGTGTGATGTCTCCTTAGAAAGCAGGAGGTGTGATGTCTCCTTAGAAAGCAGGAGGTATGATGTATTCTTAGAAAGCAGGAGTGAAGACTCCTTAGAAAGCAGGAGGTGTGATGTCTCCTTAGAAAGCAGGAGGTGTGATGTCTCCTTAGAAAGCAGGAGGTATGATGTATTCTTAGAAAGCAGGAGTGAAGACTCCTTAGAAAGCAGGAGGTGTGATGTCTCCTTAGAAAGCAGGAGGTGTGATGTCTCCTTAGAAAGCAGGAGGTATGATATCTCCTTAGAAAGCAGGAGTGAAGACTCCTTAGAAAGCAGGAGGTATGATGTCTCCTTAGAAAGCAGGAGGTGTGATGTCTCCTTAGAAAGCAGGAGTGAAGACTCCTTAGAAAGCAGGAGGTATGATGTCTCCTTAGAAAGCAGGAGTGAAGACTCCTTAGAAAGCAGGAGGTGTGATGTCTCCTTAGAAAGCAGGAGGTATGATGTCTCCTTAGAAAGCAGGAGTGAAGACTCATTAGAAAGCAGGAGTGAAGACTCCTTAGAAAGCAGGAGGTATGATGTCTCCTTAGAAAGCAGGAGTGCAGACTCCTTAGAAAGCAGGAGTGAAGACTCCTTAGAAAGCAGGAGTGAAGACTCCTTAGAAAGAAGGAGGTGTGATGTCTCCTTAGAAAGCAGGAGGTGTGATGTCTCCTTAGAAAGCAGGAGTGAAGTCTCCGACCACTGCCTTGTATCCTTTTCCCTCTCGCTCTCATCCAACACCTCCCACACTGCCCCTACTCGAAATCAAATCAAATCAAATCAAATTTTATTTGTCACATACACATGGTTAGCAGATGTTAATGCGAGTGTAGCGAAATGCTTGTGCTTCTAGTTCCGACAATGCAGTGATAACCAACAAGTAATCTAACTAACAATTCCAAAACTACTGTCTTATACACAGTGTAAGGGGATAAGGAACATGTACATAAGGATATATGAATGAGTGATGGTACAGAGCAGCATACAGTAGATGGTATCGAGTACAGTATATACATATGAGATGAGTGTGTAGACAAAGTAAACAAAGTGGCATAGTTAAAGTGGCTAGTGATACATGTGTTACATAAGGATGCAGTCGATGTTGTAGAGTACAGTATATACATATGCATATGAGATGAATAATGTAGGGTAAGTAACATTATATAAGGTAGCATTGTTTAAAGTGGCTAGTGATATATTTACATCATTTCCCATCAATTCCCATTATTAAAATGGCTGGAGTTGGGTCAGTGTCAATGACAGTGTGTTGGCAGCAGCCACTCAATGTTAGTGGTGGCTATTTAACAGTCTGATGGCCTTGAGATAGAAGCTGTTTTTCAGTCTCTCGGTCCCAGCTTTGATGCACCTGTACTGACCTCGCCTTCTGGATGATAGCGGGGTGAACAGGCAGTGGTTCGGGTGGTTGATGTCCTTGATGATCTTTATGGCCTTCCTGTAACAACGGGTGGTGTAGGTGTCCTGGAGGGCAGGTAGTTTGCCCCCGGTGATGCGTTGTGCAGTCCTCACTACCCTCTGGAGAGCCTTACGGTTGAGGGCGGAGCAGTTGCCGTACCAGGCGGTGATACAGCCCGCCAGGATGCTCTCGATTGTGCATCTGTAGAAGTTTGTGAGTGCTTTTGGTGACAAGCCGAATTTCTTCAGCCTCCTGAGGTTGAATAGGCGCTGCTGCGCCTTCTTCACGACGCTGTCAGTGTGAGTGGACCAATTCAGTTTGTCTGTGATGTGTATGCCGAGGAACTTAAAACTAGCTACCCTCTCCACTACTGTTCCATCGATGTGGATAGGGGGTGTTCCTCTGCTGTTTCCTGAAGTCCACAATCATCTCCTTAGTTTTGTTGACGTTGAGTGTGAGGTTATTTTCCTGACACCACACTCCAAGGGCCCTCACCTCCTCCCTGTAGGCCGTCTCGTCGTTGTTGGTAATCAAGCCTACCACTGTTGTGTCGTCCGCAAACTTGATGTTTGAGTTGGAGGCGTGCGTGGCCACGCAGTCGTGGGTGAACAGGGAGTACAGGAGAGGGCTCAGAACGCACCCTTGTGGGGCCCCCGTGTTGAGGATCAGCGGGGAGGAGATGTTGTTGCCTACCCTCACCACCTGGGGGCGGCCCGTCAGGAAGTCCAGTACCCAGTTGCACAGGGCGGGGTCGAGACCCAGGGTCTCGAGCTTGATGACGAGCTTGGAGGGTACTATGGTGTTGAATGCCGAGCTGTAGTCGATGAACAGCATTCTCACATAGGTATTCCTCTTGTCCAGGTGGGTTAGGACAGTGTGCAGTGTGGTTGAGATTGCATCGTCTGTGGACCTATTTGGGCGGTAAGCAAATTGGAGTGGGTCTAGGGTGTCAGGTAGGGTGGAGGTGATATGGTCCTTGACTAGTCTCTCAAAGCACTTCATGATGACGGAAGTGAGTGCTACGGGGCGGTAGTCGTTTAGCTCAGTTACCTTAGCTTTCTTGGGAACAGGAACAATGGTGGCCCTCTTGAAGCATGTGGGAACAGCAGACTGGTATAGGGATTGATTGAATATGTCCGTAAACACACCGGCCAGCTGGTCTGCGCATGCTCGGAGGGCGCGGCTGGGGATGCCGTCTGGGCCTGCAGCCTTGCGAGGGTTAACACGTTTAAATGTCTTACTCACCTCGGCTGCAGTGAAGGAGAGACTGCATGTTTCCGTTGCAGGCCGTGTCAGTGGCACTGTATTGTCCTCAAAGCGGGCAAAAAGTTATTTAGTCTGCCTGGGAGCAAGACATCCTGGTCCGTGACTGGGCTGGATTTCATCTTGTAGTCCGTGATTGACTGTAGACCCTGCCACATGCCTCTTGTGTCTGAGCCATTGAATTGAGATTCCACTTTGTCTCTGTACTGAAGCTTAGCTTGTTTGATAGCCTTACGGAGGGAATAGCTGCACTGTTTGTATTCAGTCATGTTGCCAGACACCTTGCCCTGATTAAAAGCAGTGGTTCGCGCTTTCAGTTTCACGCGAATGCTGCCATCAATCCACGGTTTCTGGTTAGGGAATGTTTTTATCGTTGCTATGGGAACGACATCTTCGACGCACGTTCTAATGAACTCGCACACCGAATCAGCGTATTCGTCAATATTCCCATCTGACGCAATACGAAACATGTCCCAGTCCACGTGATGGAAGCAGTCTTGGAGTGTAGAGTCAGCTTGGTCTGACCAGCGTTGGACAGACCTCAGCGTGGGAGCCTCTTGTTTTAATTTCTGTCTGTAGGCAGGGATCAGCAAAATGGAGTCGTGGTCAGCTTTTCCGAAAGGGGGCGGGGCAGGGCCTTATATGCGTCGCGGAAGTTAGAGTAACAATGATCCAAGGTTTTACCACCCCTGGTTGCGCTTGATAAAATCGATATGCTGATAAAATTTAGGGAGTCTTGTTTTCAGATTGGCTTTGTTAAAATCCCCAGCTACAATGAATGCAGCCTCCGGATAAATGTTTTCCAGTTTGCAAAGAGTTAAATAAAGTTAGTTCAGAGCCATCGATGTGTCTGCTTGGGGGGGGATATATACAGCTGTGATTATAATCGAAGAGAATTCTCTTGGAAGATAATGCGGTCTACATTTGATTGTGAGGAATTCTAAATCAGGTGAACAGAAGGATTTGAGTTCCTGTATGTTTCCTTCATCACACCATGTCCCGTTAGTCATGAGGCATACGCCCCCTCCACTCTTCTTACCAGATAGATGTTTGTTTCTGTCGGCGCGATGCGTGGAGAAACCTGTTGGCTGCACCGCCCTGGATAGCGTTTTCCCAGTACTCGGATGGTATCGCGCCGTCCCAACCTTCGCTCTCTCTCCCCCGCTACTCTCTCCTCTTCCATCCTATCATCTCTTCCCTCCGCTCAAACCTTCTCCCACCTATCTCCTGATTCTGCCTCCTCAACCCTCCTCTCCTCCCTCTCTGCATCCCTTGACTCTCTATGTCCCCTATCCTCCAGGCCAGCTCGGTCCTCCCCTCCCGCTCCGTGGCTCGATGACTCATTGCGAGCTCACAGAACAGGGCTCCGGGCAGCCGAGCGGAAATGGAGGAAAACTCGCCTCCCTGCGGACCTGGCATCCTTTCACTCCCTCCTCTCTACATTTTCCTCCTCTGTCTCTGCTGCTAAAGCCACTTTCTACCACACTAAATTCCAAGCATCTGCCTCTAACCCTAGGAAGCTGTTTGCCACCTTCTCCTCCCTCCTGAATCCTCCTCCCCCTCCCCCCTCCTCCCTCTCTGCAGATGACTTCGTCAACCATTTTGAAAAGAAGGTCGACGACATCCGATCCTCGTTTGCTAAGTCAAACGACACCGCTGGTTCTGCTCACACTGCCCTACCCTGTGCTCTGACCTCTTTCTCCCCTCTCTCTCCAGATGAAATCTCGCGTCTTGTGACGGCCGGCCGCCCAACAACCTGCCCGCTTGACCCTATCCCCTCCTCTCTTCTCCAGACCATTTCCGGAGACCTTCTCCCTTACCTCACCTCGCTCATCAACTCATCCCTGACCGCTGGCTACGTCCCTTCCGTCTTCAAGAGAGCGAGAGTTGCACCCCTTCTGAAAAAAACCTACACTCGATCCCTCCGATGTCAACAATTACAGACCAGTATCCCTTCTTTCTTTTCTCTCCAAAACTCTTGAACGTGCCGTCCTTGGCCAGCTCTCCCGCTATCTCTCTCTGAATGACCTTCTTGATCCAAATCAGTCAGGTTTCAAGACTAGTCATTCAACTGAGACTGCTCTCCTCTGTATCACGGAGGCGCTCCGCACTGCTAAAGCTAACTCTCTCTCCTCTGCTCTCATCCTTCTAGATCTATCGGCTGCCTTCGATACTGTGAACCATCAGATCCTCCTCTCCACCCTCTCCGAGTTGGGCATCTCCGGCGCGGCCCACGCTTGGATTGCGTCCTACCTGACAGGTCGCTCCTACCAGGTGGCGTGGCGAGAATCTGTCTCCTCACCACGCGCTCTCACCACTGGTGTCCCCCAGGGCTCTGTTCTTGGCCCTCTCCTATTCTCGCTATACACCAAGTCACTTGGCTCTGTCATAACCTCACATGGTCTCTCTTATCATTGCTATGCAGACGACACACAATTAATCTTCTCCTTTCCCCCTTCTGATGCCCAGGTGGCGAATCGCATCTCTGCATGTCTGGCAGACATATCAGTGTGGATGACGGATCACCACCTCAAGCTGAACCTCGGCAAGACGGAGCTGCTCTTCCTCCCGGGGAAGGACTGCCCGTTCCATGATCTCGCCATCACGGTTGACAACTCCATTGTGTCCTCCTCCCAGAGCGCCAAGAACCTTGGCGTGATCCTGGACAACACCCTGTCGTTCTCAACCAACATCAAGGCGGTGGCCCGTTCCTGTAGGTTCATGCTCTACAACATCCGCAGAGTATGACCCTGCCTCACACAGGAAGCGGCGCAGGTCCTAATCCAGGCACTTGTCATCTCCCGTCTGGATTACTGCAACTCGCTGTTGGCTGGGCTCCCTGCCTGTGCCATTAAACCCTTCAACTCATCCAGAACGCCGCAGCCCGTCTGGTGTTCATCCTTCCCAAGTTCTCTCACGTCACCCCGCTCCTCCGTTCTCTCCACTGGCTTCCAGTTGAAGCTCGCATCCGCTACAAGACCATGGTGCTTGCCTACGGAGCTGTGAGGGGAACGGCACCTCAGTACCTCCAGGCTCTGATCAGGCCCTACACCCAAACAAGGGCACTGCGTTCATCCACCTCTGGCCTGCTCGCCTCCCTACCACTGAGGAAGTACAGCTCCCGGTCAGCCCAGTCAAAACTGTTCGCTGCCCTGGCCCCCCAATGGTGGAACAAACTCCCTCACGACGCCAGGACAGCGGAGTCAATCACCACCTTCCGGAGACACCTGAAACCCCACCTCTTTAAGGAATACCTAGGATAGGATAAGTAATCCCTCTCACCCCCCTTAAGTTTTAGATGCACTATTGTAAAGTGACTGTTCCACTGGATGTCATAAGGTGAATGCACCAATTTGTAAGTCGCTCTGGATAAGAGCGTCTGCTAAATGACTTAAATGTAAATGTAAATGTCCTTAGAAAGCATGGGGTATGATGTCTCATGAGAAAGCATGGGGTGTGGGAGGGAGAGGGAAGACCTATCCTGCCTTTTTACTATAAAGGATTGTAGCTCTACGGAAGCCTTTCTTATGCCCTCTCTCTCTCTGTCACCTTCTCTCTCCCTCTCTCTTTTCCTTTCTTACAATCTCACAAACATTTATCTCCTTCTCACTTTCTCTCACTCTCACCTTCATCCTGCTCCATAGTTCTAATGAGCACACAGAGATGGACTGCCAGGTTCCAGCTTTCATGTTCCTGCTCACAGACCCCATTTAAGCTGTCGCCCATGGTGAAATGTGTGTGTGTGTGTATGTGTGTGTGTGTGTGTGTGTGTGTGTGTGTGTGTGTGTGTGTGTGTGTGTGTGTGTGTGTGTGTGTGTGTGTGTGTGTGTGTGTGTGTGTGTGTGTGTGTGTGTGTGTGTGTGTGTGTGTGTGTGTGTGTGTGTGTGTGTGTGTGTGTGTGTGTGTGTTACGCTTTGCTATATCCTGTAGAGATATTAAACCTGGGCTCTTTAGAGTAATGAAACCGGGGCAGTCTGTAGAGATATTAAACCTGGGCTCTTTAGAGTAATGAAACTGGGGCTGTCTTTAGAGATATGAACCCTGGGCTCTTTAGAGATATGACATTTACATTTAACATTTAAGTCATTTAGCAGACGCTCTTATCCAGAGCGACTTACAAATTGGTGCATTCACCTGAAACACGGACTGTCTACTTACTGTACTGTGTCTCCTTCCTGTTACTGTACTGTGTCTCCTTCCTGTTACTTACTGTTACTGTGTCTCCTTCCTGTTACTGTACTGTGTCTCCTTCCTGTTACTGTACTGTGTCTCCTTCCTGTTACTGTACTGTGTCTCCTTCCTGTTACTGTACTGTGTCTCCTTCCTGTTACTGTGTCTCCTTCCTGTTACTGTGTCTCCTTCCTATTACTGTACTGTCTTCCTGTTAGTGTACTGTGTCTCCTTCCTGTTACTGTACTGTGTCTCCTTCCTGTTACTGTACTGTGTCTCCTTCCTGTTACTGTACTGTGTCTCCTTCCTGTTACTGTACTGTCTTCCTGTTACTGTACTGTCTTCCTGTTACTGTACTGTGTCTCCTTCCTGTTACTGTACTGTGTCTCCTTCCTGTTACTGTACTGTGTCTCCTTCCTGTTACTGTACTGTGTCTCCTTCCTGTTACTGTGTCTCCTTCGTGTTACTGTACTGTCTTCCTGTTACTGTACTGTGTCTCCTTCCTGTTACTGTACTGTGTCTCCTTCCTGTTACTGTACTGTGTCTCCTTCCTGTTACTGTACTGTGTCTCCTTCCTGTTACTGTACTGTGTCTCCTTCCTGTTACTGTGTCTCCTTCCTGTTACTGTACTGTCTTCCTGTTACTGTCTTCCTGTTACTGTACTGTGTCTCCTTCCCTGTTACTGTACTGTCTTCCTGTTACTGTACTGTGTCTCCTTCCTGTTACTTACTGTGTCTTCCTTCCTGTTACTGTACTGTGTCTCCTTCCTGTTACTGTATCCTGTTACCTGTCCTTCCTGTTACTGTGTCTCCTTCCTGTTACTGTGTCTTCCTTACTGTCTCCTTCCTGTTACTGTACTGTCTTCCTTCCTGTTACTGTACTGTGTCTCCTTCCTGTTACTGTACTGTGTCTCCTTCCTGTTACTTACTGTGTCTCCTTCCTGTTACTGTGTCTCCTTCCTGTTACTGTACTGTCCTTCCTGTTACTGTACTGTGTCTCCTTCTGTGTCTCCTTCCTGTTACTGTACTGTCTCCTTCCTGTTACTGTACTGTGTCTCCTTCCTGTTACTGTACTGTGTCTCCTTCCTGTTACTGTACTGTGTCTCCTTCCTGTTACTGTACTGTGTCTCCTTCCTTGTCTTCCTGTTACTGTACTGTGTCTCCTTCCTGTTACTTACTGTGTCTTCCTGTTACTGTACTGTGTCTCCTTCCTGTTACTGTACTGTGTCTCCTTCCTGTTACTGTACTGTGTCTCCTTCCTGTTACTGTACTGTGTCTCCTTCCTGTTACTGTTACTGTCTTCCTGTTACTGTACTGTGTCTCCTTCCTGTTACTGTACTGTACTGTGTCTCCTTCCTGTTACTGTACTGTGTCCTTCCTGTTACTGTACTGTGTCTCCTTCCTGTTACTGTACTGTGTCTCCTTCCTGTTACTGTACTGTGTCTCCTTCCTGTTACTGTCCTGTTACTGTACTGTCTTCCTGTTACTGTACTGTGTCTCCTTCCTGTTACTGTGTCTCCTTCCTGTTACTGTACTGTGTCTTCCCTGTACTGTCTCCTTCCTGTTACTGTTACTGTGTCTCCTTCCTGTTACTGTACTGTCTTCCTGTTACTGTACTGTGTCTCCTTCCTGTTACTGTACTGTGTCTCCTTCCTGTTACTGTACTGTGTCTCCTTCCTGTTACTGTGTCTCCTTCCTGTTACTGTACTGTCTTCCTGTTACTGTACTGTCTCCTTCCTGTTACTGTACTGTCTCCTTCCTGTTACTGTCTTCCTGTTACTGTACTGTGTCTCCTTCCTGTTACTGTACTGTGTCTCCTTCCTGTTACTGTACTGTCTTCCTGTTACTGTACTGTCTCCTTCCTGTTACTGTACTGTGTCTCCTTCCTGTACTGTGTCTCCTTCCTGTTACTGTACCTTCCTGTTACTGTTACTGTGTCTCCTTCCTGTTACTGTACTGTCTTCCTGTTACTGTACTGTGTCTCCTTCCTGTGTCTCCTTACTGTGTCTCCTTCCTGTTACTGTACTGTGTCTCCTTCCTGTTACTGTGTCTCCTTCCTGTTACTGTACTGTGTCTCCTTCCTGTTACTGTACTGTCTTCCTGTTACTGTACTGTGTCTCCTTCCTGTTACTGTGTCTCCTTCCTGTTACTGTACTGTCTTCCTGTTACTGTACTGTCTCCTTCCTGTTACTGTCTCCTTCCTGTTGCTGTGTCTCCTTCCTGTTACTGTCTGTCTTCCTGTTACTGTACTGTGTCTCCTTCCTGTTACTGTACTGTCTTCCTGTTACTGTACTGTGTCTCCTTCCTGTTACTGTGTCTCCTTCCTGTTACTGTACTGTCTTCCTGTTACTGTACTATGTCTCCTTCCTGTTACTGTACTGTGTCTCCTTCTTGTTACTGTACTGTGTCTCCTTCCTGTTACTGTACTGTGTCTCCTTCCTGTTACTTCACTGTCTGCTTCCTGTTTCTATCTGGGTCACCTGCTTGTGATGCCCTGTGATCCTGAGCTAAACCCTATGCGGGAGTAGGGTCCAAATATTTTGTGGATGAAGGGCAGGTGTATATCAAGCAGGTTGAACAAGGTCTCCCGGGTGGCGCAGTGGTTAAGGGCGCTGTACTGCAGCGCCAGCTGTGCCATCAGAGTCCCTGGGTTCGCGCCCAGACTCTGTCGTAACCGGCACGCACAATTGGCCTAGCGTCGTCTGGGTTAGGGAGGGCTTGGTCTGTAGGGATGTCCTTGTTTCATTGTGCACCAGCGACTCCTGTGGCGGGCCGGGCGCAGGGCGCGCTAACCAAGGTGCACGGTGTACCCTCTGACACATTGGTGCTTCCGGGTTGGATTGTTAAGAAGCAGTACGGCTGGTTGGGTTGTGTATCGGAGGACGCATAACCTTCGTTTCTCCCGAGCCCGTACGGGAGTTGTAGCGACAAGATAGTAGCTACTACAACAATTGGATACCACGAAAAAGGGGTAAAATGCACAAAAAAGCAGGTTGAACAAAGAGAACATAATGTGTATTCTACAGGTTTCTTCCATTATCTGGCGTTAGTGAGTAAGTCTAAGCTTTAGCGTCTAACTGTACACGCATCAAACAAATTATTTTGTTCTCGCCGATCTACTGAGGCATAAAGGAGTCAGAGTTTAATGTAACAAGAGAAGATGCAGAGTTGAAATAAAGATAAAGGAATGACAGAACAGTGACCTAATGTTTGGGAAATGTGTGTGATGATGAGGCACTATACAAATGTGACAGTCACAAGACGGGTGGTACAGTAACTGTGCTGTTCAGATGGGTTAAATGGAATAGTAACCTCTCACATATTGTTCCAGTATCTCCGACCGTACAGTCCATTTTCTATACTTGTGGGTTAGAGTCGGGGGCCTCAGATTTCCACTTTATCCTCTGCTATCCTCTGCCAGACTTCAAAGGTTTCCCCCCTCCCCTCCCTCCCTCTCTCTCTCTGCAGCAGGTTGCCTGCTCTTTAAATATTTCCTATTCCAATGTGATTATAATAAAAGCCTGAGGTGGAGGAGAGAGCCTCTCAGCAAGGGACCAGTGAACATCAGGTTGATCCTGAAAGCAGCTCTCTTTATGAACCCGTTAACATACGTCTGCAGTCTGGGCCAACACCAAGTAAAGCAGTTTTAAAATTGATTAATCAGGTGCACTCTGTCTCTCTCTTTCTCAATTCAATTTAAGGGGCTTTATTGGCATGGGAAACATGTGTTAACATTGCCAAAGCAAGTGAAGTTGATAACATACAAAAGTGAAATCAACAATAAAAAGTAACAGTAAACATTACACTCACAGAAGTTCCCAAAGAATAAAGACATTTCAAATGTCATATTATGTCTATATACAGTGTTGTAACGATGTGCAAATGGTTAAAGTACACAAGGGAAAATAAATAAGCATAAATATGGGTTGAATTTACAATGGTGTTTGTTCTTCACTGGTTGCCCTTTTCTTGTGGCAACAGGTCACAAATCTTGCTGCTGTGATGGCACACTGGTATTTCACCCAGTAGATATGGGAGTTTATCAAAATCCGATTTGTTTTCAAATTCCTTGTGGATCTGTGTAATCGGAGGGAAATATGTGTCTCTAATATGGTCATACATTGGACAGGAGGTTAGGAAGTGCAGCTCAGTTTCTACCTCATTTTGTGTGCAGTGTGTACATAGCTCGTCTTCTCTTGAGTGCCATGTCTGCCTACGGCGGCCTTTCTCAATAGCAAGGCTAGGCTCACTGAGCTTTCCTAAGCTTTCCTAAGCCTTCCTTAAGTTTGGGTCAGTCCCAGTGGTCAGGTATTCTGCCACAGTGTTCTCTCTGTTTAGGGCCAAATAGTATTACAGTTTGCTGAGTTTTTTTATTAATTCTTGCCAATGTGTCAAATAATTATCTTTTTGTTTTCTCATGATTTGGTTTGGTCTAATTGTGCTGCTGTCCTGGGGCTCTGTGGGGTCTGTTTGTGAACAGAGCCCCAGGACCAGCTTGCTTAGGGGACTTTTCTCCAGGTTCATCCCTCTGAAGGTGATGGCTTTGTTATGGAAGGTTTGGGAATTGCTTCCTTTTAGGTGGTTGTAGAATTTAACGTCTCTTTTCTGGATTTTGATCATTAGTGGGTATCGTCCTAATTCTGCTCTGCATGCATTATTTGTGGTTTAACGTTGTACACAGAGGATATTTTTGCAGAATTCTGCACGCAGTCTCAATTTGGTGTTTGTCCCGTTTTGTGAATTCTTGGTTGGTGAGCAGACCCCCGACCTCACAACCGTAAAGGTCAAAGGGTTCTACAACTGATTCAAGTATTTTTAGCCATGTCGAATTTTATGTTCCTTTTGATGGCGTAGAATGCCCTTCTTTCCTTGTCTCTCAGATCGTTCACAGCTTTGTGGAAGTTACCTGTGGCGCTGATGTTTAGGCCAAGGTATACGTAGTTTGTTCTGTGCTCTAGGGCAACAGTGTCTAGATGGAATTTGTATTTGTGGTCCTGGCGACTGGACCTTTAATTAGCAGCAGACCACCCTGAATACCACTGCTGGCATGCTTCTGAAGCTAAACAGGGTTGGCCCTGGTCAGTTCCTGGATGGGAGACCAGGTACTGCTGGAAGTGGTGTTGGAGGGCCAGTAGGAGGCACTCTTTCCTCTGGTCTAAAAAAATATCCCAGGCCCCAGGGCAGTGATTGGGGACACTGCCCTGTGTAAGGTGCCGTCTTTCGGATGGGACGTTAAACGGGTGTCTTGACTCTCTGAGGTCCTTAAAGATGGCACTTATCGTAAGAGTAGGGGTGTTAACCCTGGTGTCCTGGCTAAATTTCCAATCTGGCCCTCAAACCATCACCTAATAATCCCCAGTTTACAATTGTCTCATTCATCCCCCTCATCTCCCCTGTAACTATTCCCCTGGTCGTTGCTGCAAATGAGAACGTGTTCTCAGTCAACTGACCTGGTAAAGTAAATGATACATAACATAGGACAACGGTGTCTAGATGGAATTCTCTGTCTGTCCTTCACGCTCTCTATCTTTCTCTTTCTTTCTTTATCAGTGTGCGTGCATGCGTGTGTTTTATGCCAGTAGTTTTCTGGAACGCTGCCTCTTTTGGGAGGGCTGAGGCAACACAAGCTCTTCCCTTGACTTTATGGTCCTACTTTATTTGGATTGTCCGCATAGTAAATGCTCTACAGATGGTAATACTGTCTGTTGATAAGCATCTGCTTGCTAAAATTAGGGTTAGGGTTGGGATTAGGTTTAGAATAAGGGTTAGGGGTAGAGTTGGGGCTAAGGAAAATAGACAGGCAGGGTCTGGTTACAGGGTCCGTTTCCTCCATATCACCCCCTCTCCCTCTCTCTAGCTGTTCTCTCTCCATAGACCCTTAATGTGTGTTTGTAGAGTTAGAGGGGCAGTAAGTGGTTGGAGACTGACTGATTTAAAGGCAGGCAGGCAGACAGACAGACAGCTAAAGACAGACAGACAGACAGCTAAGGACAGACAGACAGCTAAGGACAGACAGACAGCTAAGGACAGACAGACAGCTAAGGACAGACAGACAGCTAAGGAAAGACAGACAGCTAAGGAAAGACAGACAGCTAAGGACAGATAGACCGCTAAGGACAGACAGACAGCTAAGGACAGGGTGCGATACTTGACCAGGTGCCAGACAGATACTTTCTACTTTCTGGACAGAGCGTCTTTAAGACCTGTTCACACTCTGCAGCTGTGTCTCTGAAACGGCACCCTACTACAGACGCACTTAACTCTCTTTCCGCACAAGCTAAATGACTCTGAATTCATTATTTCATGAGATTTTAATTGGGACATGCTTACGTCTGTATCGGACTCTTTTAAAGAACTGTGTGACTCTCTGAATCTCACTCAATAAATTAATGCACCTGCAAGACAGAATCCTAACAAATCAACTCTATTGGACATTATTCTAAGGAATACCCCTCACAAATACACATGGACTGGGATATTCTGTAATGATGAAATACACATGGACTGGGGATATTCTGTAATTATGTCAGTGATGAAATACACATGAACTGGGGATATTCTGTAGTGATGAAATACACATGGACTGGGATATTCTGTAATGTTGTCAGTGATGAAATACACATGGACTGGGATATTCTGTAATGATCTCAGTGATGAAATACACATGGACTGGGATATTCTGTAATGATGAAATACACATGGACTGGGATATTCTGTAGTGATGTCAGTGATGAAATACACATGGACTGGGATATTCTGTAGTGATGAAATACACATGGACTGGGATATTCTGTAATGATGAAATACACATGGACTGGGATATTCTGTAATGATGAAATACACATGGACTGGGATATTCTGTAGTGATGAAATACACATGGACTGGGATATTCTGTAATGTTCTCAGTGATGAAATACACATGGACTGGGATATTCTGTAATGATGAAATACACATGGACTGGGATATTCTGTAGTGATGTCAGTGATGAAATACACATGGACTGGGATATTCTGTAGTGATGAAATACACATGGACTGGGATATTCTGTAATGATGAAATACACATGGACTGGGATATTCTGTAATGATGAAATACACATGGACTGGGATATTCTGTAGTGATGAAATACACATGGACTGGGATATTCTGTAATGATGAAATACACATGGACTGGGATATTCTGTAATGATGAAATACACATGGACTGGGATATTCTGTAGTGATGAAATACACATGGACTGGGATATTCTGTAGTGATGAAATACACATGGACTGGGATATTCTGTAATGATGAAATACACATGGACTGGGATATTCTGTAATGATGAAATACACATGGACTGGGATATTCTGTAGTGATGTCAATGATGAAATACACATGGACTGGGATATTCTGTAGTGATGAAATACACATGGACTGGGATATTCTGTAGTGATGAAATACACATGGACTGGGATATTCTGTAGTGATGAAATACACATGGACTGGGATATTCTGTAGTGATGAAATACACATGGACTGGGATATTCTGTAGTGATGAAATACACATGGACTGGGATATTCTGTAGTGATGAAATACACATGGACTGGGATATTCTGTAATGATGTCAGTGATGAAATACACATGGACTGGGATATTCTGTAATGATCTCAGTGATGAAATACACATGGACTGGGATATTCTGTAATGATCTCAGTGATGAAATACACATGGACTGGGATATTCTGTAGTAATGAAATACACATGGACTGGGATATTCTGTAGTGATGAAATACACATGGACTGGGATATTCTGTAATGTTGTCAGTGATGAAATACACATGGACTGGGATATTCTGTAGTGATCTCAGTGATGAAATACACATGGACTGGGGATATTCTGTAGTGATGAAATACACATGGACTGGGATATTCTGTAGTGATCTCAGTGATGAAATACACATGGACTGGGATATTCTGTAGTGATGAAATACACATGGACTGGGATATTCTGTAATGATGAAATACACATGGACTGGGATATTCTGTAATGATGAAATACACATGGACTGGGATATTCTGTAGTGATGTCAGTGATGAAATACACATGGACTGGGATATTCTGTAGTGATGAAATACACATGGACTGGGGGATATTCTGTAATGATGAAATACACATGGACTGGGATATTCTGTAATGATGAAATACACATGGACTGGGATATTCTGTAGTGATGAAATACACATGGACTGGGATATTCTGTAATGATGAAATACACATGGACTGGGATATTCTGTAATGATGAAATACACATGGACTGGGATATTCTGTAGTGATGAAATACACATGGACTGGGATATTCTGTAGTGATGAAATACACATGGACTGGGATATTCTGTAATGATGAAATACACATGGACTGGGATATTCTGTAGTGATGAAATACACATGGACTGGGATATTCTGTAGTGATGAAATACACATGGACTGGGATATTCTGTAATGATGAAATACACATGGACTGGGATATTCTGTAATGATGAAATACACATGGACTGGGATATTCTGTAGTGATGTCAGTGATGAAATACACATGGACTGGGATATTCTGTAGTGATGAAATACACATGGACTGGGATATTCTGTAATGATGAAATACACATGGACTGGGATATTCTGTAATGATGAAATACACATGGACTGGGATATTCTGTAGTGATGTCAATGATGAAATACACATGGACTGGTATATTCTGTAGTGATGAAATAAACATGGACTGGGATATTCTGTAGTGATGAAATACACATGGACTGGGATATTCTGTAATGATGTCAGTGATGAAATACAAATGGACTGGGATATTCTGTAGTAATGAAATACAAATGGACTGGGATATTCTGTAATGATGAAATACAAATGGACTGGGATATTCTGTAGTGATGAAATACAAATGGACTGGGATATTCTGTAATGATCTCAGTGATGAAATACACATGGACTGGGATATTCTGTAATGATCTCAGTGATGAAATACACATGGACTGGGATATTCTGTAGTAATGAAATACACATGGACTGGGATATTCTGTAGTGATGAAATACACATGGACTGGGATATTCTGTAATGTTGTCAGTGATGAAATACACATGGACTGGGATATTCTGAAATACACATGGACTGGGATATTAGTGATGAAATACACATGGACTGGGATATTCTGTAGTGATGAAATACACATGGACTGGGATATTCTGTAATGATGAAATACACATGGACTGGGATATTCTGTAATGATGTCAGTGATGAAATACACATGGACTGGGATATTCTGTAGTGATGAAATACACATGGACTGGGATATTCTGTAGTGATGAAATACACATGGACTGGGATATTCTGTAATGATGAAATACACATGGACTGGGATATTCTGTAGTGATGTCAGTGATGAAATACACATGGACTGGGATATTCTGTAATGATGAAATACACATGGACTGGGATATTCTGTAATGATGTCAGTGATGAAATACACATGGACTGGGATATTCTGTAATGATGAAATACACATGGACTGGGATATTCTGTAATGATGAAATACACATGGACTGGGATATTCTGTAATGAAGAAATACACATGGTCTGGGATATTCTGTAGTGATAAAATACACATGGACTGGGATATTCTGTAATGATGAAATACACATGGACTGGGATATTCTGTAATGATGAAATACACATGGACTGGGATATTCTGTAATGATGAAATACACATGGACTGGGATATTCTGTAGTGATGAAATACACATGGACTGGGATATTCTGTAGTGATGAAATACACATGGACTGGGATATTCTGTAGTGATGAAATACACATGGACTGGGATATTCTGTAATGTTGTCAGTGATGAAATACACATGGACTGGGATATTCTGTATTGATCTCAGTGATGAAATACACATGGACTGGGATATTCTGTAGTGATGAAATAAACATGGACTGGGATATTCTGTAGTGATGAAATACATATGGACTGGGATATTCTGTAGTGATGAAATACACATGGACTGGGATATTCTGTAGTGATGAAATACACATGGACTGGGATATTCTGTAGTGATGAAATACACATGGACTGGGATATTCTGTAATGATGTCAGTGATGAAATACACATGGACTGGGATATTCTGTAGTGATGAAATACACATGGACTGGGATATTCTGTAGTGATGAAATACACATGGACTGGGATATTCTGTAATGATGTCAGTGATGAAATACACATGGACTGGGATATTCTGTAATGATGAAATACACATGGACTGGGATATTCTGTAATGATGTCAGTGATGAAATACACATGGACTGGGATATTCTGTAGTGATGAAATACACATGGACTGGGATATTCTGTAGTGATGAAATACACATGGACTGGGATATTCTGTAATGATGTCAGTGATGAAATACACATGGACTGGGATATTCTGTAATGATGAAATACACATGGACTGGGATATTCTGTAATGTTGTCAGTGATGAAATACACATGGACTGGGATATTCTGTAATGATGAAATACACATGGACTGGGATATTCTGTAGTGATAAAATACACATGGACTGGGATATTCTGTAATGATGAAATACACATGGACTGGGATATTCTGTAATGATGAAATACACATGGACTGGGATATTCTGTAATGATGAAATACACATGGACTGGGATATTCTGTAATGTTGTCAGTGATGAAATACACATGGACTGGGGTATTCTGTAATGATGAAATACACATGGACTGGGATATTCTGTAATGATGAAATACACATGGACTGGGATATTCTGTAATGTTGTCAGTGATGAAATACACATGGACTGGGATATTCTGTAGTGATGAAATACACATGGACTGGGATATTCTGTAATGATGAAATACACATGGACTGTGGATATTCTGTAATGATGCCAGTGATGAAATACACATGGACTGGGATATTCTGTAGTGATCTCAGTGATGAAATACACATGGACTGGGATATTCTGTAGTGATGAAATACACATGGATTGGGATATTCTGTAGTGATGAAATACACATGGACTGGGATATTCTGTAATGATGAAATACACATGGACTAGGGATATTCTGTAGTGATGGAATACACATGGACTGGGGATATTCTGTAGTGATGAAATACACATGGACTGGGGATATTCTGTAGTGATGAAATACACATGGACTGGGATATTCTGTAGTGATGAAATACACATGGACTGGGATATTCTGTAGTGATGAAATACACATGGACTGGGATATTCTGTAGTGATGAAATACACATGGACTGGGATATTCTGTAGTGATGAAATGCACATGGACTGGGATATTCTGTAATTATGAAATACACACCGACTGGGATATTCTGTAATGATCTCAGTGATGAAATACACATGGACTGGGGATATTCTGTAATGATCTCAGTGATGAAATACACATGGACTGGGATATTCTGTAATGATCTCAGTGATGAAATACACATGGACTGGGATATTCTGTAGTAATGAAATACACATGGACTGGGGATATTCTGTAATGATCTCAGTGATGAAATACACATGGACTGGGATATTCTGTTGTGATGAAATACACATGGACTGGGATATTCTGTAATGATCTCAGTGATGAAATACACATGGACTGGGATATTCTGTTGTGATGAAATACACATGGACTGGGATATTCTGTAATGATGTCAGTGATGAAATACACATGGACTGGGATATTATGTAGTGATGAAATACACATGGACTGGGATATTATGTAGTGATGAAATACACATGGACTGGGATATTCTGTAGTGATGAAATACACATGGACTGGGATATAATGTAGTGATGAAATACACATGGACTGGGATATTCTGTAGTGATGAAATACACATGGACTGGGATATTATGTAGTGATGAAATACACATGGACTGGGATATTATGTAGTGATGAAATACACATGGACTGGGATATTCTGTAGTGATGAAATACACATGGACTGGGATATTCTGTAATGATCTCAGTGATGAAATACACATGGACTGGGATATTCTGTAATGATCTCAGTGATGAAATACACATGGACTGGGATATTCTGTAGTGATGAAATACACATGGACTATGATATTCTGTAGTGATGAAATACACATGGACTGGGGATATTCTGTAATGATCTCAGTGATGAAATACACATGGAATGGGATATTCTGTAATGATGTCAGTGATGAAATACACATGGACTGGGATATTCTGTAGTGATGAAATACACATGGACTGGGATATTCTGTAATGATCTCAGTGATGAAATACACATGGACTGGGGATATTCTGTAGTGATGAAATAAACATGGACTGGGATATTCTGTAGTGATGAAATACACATGGACTGGGATATTCTGTAGTGATGAAATACACATGGACTGGGATATTCTGTAGTGATGAAATACACATGGACTGGGATATTCTGTAGTGATGAAATACACATGGACTGGGATATTCTGAAATACACATGGACTGGGATATTCAGTGATGAAATACACATGGACTGGGATATTCTGTAATGTCAGTATGAAATACACTGTAATGATGAAATACACATGGACTGGGATATTCTGTAATGATGAAATACACATGGACTGGGATATTCTGTAATGATGAAATACACATGGACTGGGGGATATTCTGATATTCTGTAATGATGAAATACACATGGACTGGGATATTCTGTAATGATGAAATACACATGGACTGGGATATTCTGTAATGATGAAATACACATGGACTGGGATATTCTGTAATGATGAAATACACATGGACTGGGATATGAAATACATGGATGATATTCATGATGAAATATGAAATACACATGGACTGGGATATTCTGTAGTGATGAAATACACATGGACTGTAGGATATTCTGTAATGTTGTCAGTGATGAAATACACATGGACTGGGGTATTCGGTAATGATGAAATACACATGGACTGGGATATTCTGTAAGGATGAAATACACATGGACTGGGATATTCTGTAGTGATGAAATACACATGGACTGGGATATTCTGTAATGATGAAATACACATGGACTGGGATATTCTGTAATGATGAAATACACATGGACTGGGATATTCTGTAATGATGAAATACACATGGACTGGGATATTCTGTAATGTTGTCAGTGATGAAATACACATGGACTGGGATATTCTGTATTCTGTGATGAAATACACATGGACTGGGATATTCTGTAATGATGAAATACACATGGACTGGGATATTCTGTAATGATGAAATACACATGGACTGGGATATTCTGTAATGATGAAATACACATGGACTGGGATATTCTGATGAAATACACATGGACTGGGATATTCTGTAATGATGAAATACACACTGGACTGTCAGGATATTCTGATAATGATGAAATACACATGGACTGGGATATTCTGTAAGTGATGAAATACACATGGACTGGGATATTCTGTAATCTCAGTGATGAAATACACATGGACTGGGATATTCTGTAATGATGAAATGGATGGGATACATGGACTGGGATATTCTGTGTGATGAAATACACATGGACTGGGATATTCTGTAAGTGATGAAATACACATGGACTGGGATATTCTGTAATGATATTCTGACTGGGATATTCTGTAATGATGTCAGTGATGAAATAGACATGGACTGGGATATTCTGTAATGATGTCAGTGGTGAAATACACATGGACTGGGATATTCTGTAATGATGAAATACACATGGACTGGGATATTCTGTAATGATGAAATACACATGGACTGGGATATTCTGTAATGATGAAATACACATGGACTGGGATATTCTGTAATGATGTCAGTGATGAAATAGACATGGACTGGGATATTCTGTAGTGATGAAATACACATGGACTGGGATATTCTGTAGTGATGAAATACACATGGACTGGGATATTCTCAGTGATGAAATACACATGGACTGGGATATTCTGTAGTGATCTCAGTGATGAAATACACATGGACTGGGATATTCTGTAGTGATGAAATACACATGGACTGGGATATTCTGTAATGATGAAATACACATGGACTAGGGATATTCTGTAGTGATGAAATACACATGGACTGGGGATATTCTGTAGTGATGAAATACACATGGACTGGGGATATTCTGTAGTGATGAAATAAACATGGACTGGGATATTCTGTAGTGATGAAATACACATGGACTGGGATATTCTGTAGTGATGAAATACACATGGACTGGGATATTCTGTAGTGATGAAATACACATGGACTGGGATATTCTGTAGTGATGAAATACACATGGACTGGGATATTCTGTAATTATGAAATACACACCGACTGGGATATTCTGTAATGATCTCAGTGATGAAATACACATGGACTGGGGATATTCTGTAATGATCTCAGTGATGAAATACACATGGACTGGGATATTCTGTAATGATCTCAGTGATGAAATACACATGGACTGGGATAGTCTGTAGTAATGAAATACACATGGACTGGGATATTCTGAAATACATAATGATGAAATACACATGGACTGGGATAGTGATGAAATACACATGGACTGGGATATTCTGTAATGATGTCAGTGATGAAATACACATGGACTGGGATATTCTGTAATGATCTCAGTGATGAAATACACATGGACTGGGGATATTCTGTAATAGGATCTCAGTGATGAAATACACATGGACTGGGATATTCTGTAATGAACTCAGTGATGAAATACACATGGACTGGGATAGTCTGTAGTAATGAAATACACATGGACTGGGGATATTCTGTAATGATCTCAGTGATGAAATACACATGGACTGGGATATTCTGTAGTGATGAAATACACATGGACTGGGATATTCTGTAGTGATGAAATACACATGGACTGGGATATTCTGTAATGATGAAATACACATGGACTGGGATATTCTGTAATGATGTCAGTGATGAAATACACATGGACTGGGATATTCTGTAATGATGTCAGTGATGAAATACACATGGACTGGGATATTCTGTAATGATCATGGACTGGGATATTCTGTGATGAAATACACATGGACTGGGGATATTCTGTAATGATCTCAGTGATGAAATACACATGGACTGGGATATTCTGTAATGAACTCAGTGATGAAATACACATGGACTGGGATATTCTGTAGTGATGAAATACACATGGACTGGGATATTCTGGGGATGAAATTCTGGACTGGGATATTCAGTGATGAAATACACATGGACTGGGATATTCTGTAGTGATGAAATACACATGGACTGGGATATTCTGTAGTGATGAAATACACATGGACTGGGATATTCTGTAATTATGAAATACACACGGACTGGGATATTCTGTAATGATCTCAGTGATGAAATACACATGGACTGGGGATATTCTGTAATGATCTCAGTGATGAAATACACATGGACTGGGATATTCTGTAATGATCTCAGTGATGAAATACACATGGACTGGGATATTCTGTAATGATCTCAGTGATGAAATACACATGGACTGGGATATTCTGTAATGATGTCAGTGATGAAATACACATGGACTGGGATATTCTGTAATGATGAAATACACATGGACTGGGATATTCTGTAATGATGTCAGTGATGAAATACACATGGACTGGGATATTCTGTAATGATGTCAGTGATGAAATACACATGGACTGGGATATTCTGAAATACACATGGATGATCTCAGTGATGAAATACACATGGACTGGGATATTCTGTAATGATCTCAGTGATGAAATACACATGGACTGGGATATTCTGTAATGAACTCAGTGATGAAATACACATGGACTGGGATGGAGTCTGTAGTAATGAAATACACATGGACTGGGATATTCTGTGATCTCAGTGATGAAATACACATGGACATTCTGATATTCTGTGATGAAATACACATGGACTGGGATATTCTGTAATGATCTCAGTGATGAAATACACATGGACTGGGATATTCTGTTGTGATGAAATACACATGGACTGGGATATTCTGTAGTGATGAAATACACATGGACTGGGATATTCTGTAATGATGTCAGTGATGAAATACACATGGACTGGGATATTATGAGTGATGAAATACACATGGACTGGGATATTCTGTAGTGATGAAATACACATGGACTGGGATATAATGTAGTGATGAAATACACATGGACTGGGATATTCTGTAGTGATGAAATACACATGGACTGGGATATTCTGTAGTGATGAAATACACATGGACTGGGATATTCTGTAGTGATGAAATACACATGGACTGGGATATTCTGTAGTGATGAAATACACATGGACTGGGATATTCTGTAGTGATGAAATACACATGGACTGGGATATTCTGTAGTGATGAAATACACATGGACTGGGATATTCTGTAATGTTGTCAGTGATGAAATACACATGGACTGGGGTATTCTGTAATGATGAAATACACATGGACTGAGATATTCTGTAGTGATGAAATACACATGGACTGGGATATTCTGTAATGATGAAATACACATGGACTGGGATATTCTGTAATGATGAAATACACATGGACTGGGATATTCTGTAATGATGTCAGTGATGAAATACACATGGACTGGGATATTCTGTAATGATGAAATACACATGGACTGGGGATATTCTGTAATGATGCCAGTGATGAAATACACATGGACTGGGATATTCTAATGTTGTCAGTGATGAAATACACATGGACTGGGATATTCTGTAATGATCTCAGTGATGAAATACACATGGACTGGGATATTCTGTAATGATCTCAGTGATGAAATACACATGGACTGGGGATATTCTGTAATGATCTCAGTGATGAAATACACATGGACTGGGATATTCTGTAATGAACTCAGTGATGAAATACACATGGACTGGGATAGTCTGTAGTAATGAAATACACATGGACTGGGGATATTCTGTAATGATCTCAGTGATGAAATACACATGGACTGGGATATTCTGTAGTGATGAAATACACATGGACTGGGATATTCTGTAGTGATGAAATACACATGGACTGGGATATTCTGTAATTATGAAATACACACCGACTGGGATATTCTGTAATGATCTCAGTGATGAAATACACATGGACTGGGGATATTCTGTAATGATCTCAGTGATGAAATACACATGGACTGGGATATTCTGTAATGATCTCAGTGATGAAATACACATGGACTGGGATAGTCTGTAGTAATGAAATACACATGGACTGGGATATTCTGTAATGATGTCAGTGATGAAATACACATGGACTGGGATAGTCTGTAGTAATGAAATACACATGGACTGGGATATTCTGTAATGATGTCAGTGATGAAATACACATGGACTGGGATATTCTGTAATGATGTCAGTGATGAAATACACATGGACTGGGATATTCTGTAATGATCTCAGTGATGAAATACACATGGACTGGGGATATTCTGTAATGATCTCAGTGATGAAATACACATGGACTGGGATATTCTGTAATGAACTCAGTGATGAAATACACATGGACTGGGATAGTCTGTAGTAATGAAATACACATGGACTGGGGATATTCTGTAATGATCTCAGTGATGAAATACACATGGACTGGGATATTCTGTTGTGATGAAATACACATGGACTGGGATATTCTGTAATGATCTCAGTGATGAAATACACATGGACTGGGATATTCTGTTGTGATGAAATACACATGGACTGGGATATTCTGTAGTGATGAAATACACATGGACTGGGATATTCTGTAATGATGTCAGTGATGAAATACACATGGACTGGGATATTATGTAGTGATGAAATACACATGGACTGGGATATTCTGTAGTGATGAAATATACATGGACTGGGATATAATGTAGTGATGAAATACACATGGACTGGGATATTCTGTAGTGATGAAATACACATGGACTGGGATATTATGTAGTGATGAAATACACATGGACTGGGATATTATGTAGTGATGAAATACACATGGACTGGGATATTCTGTAGTGATGAAATACACATGGACTGGGATATTCTGTAGTGATGAAATACACATGGACTGGGATATTCTGTAGTGATGAAATACACATGGACTGGGATATTCTGTAATGTTGTCAGTGATGAAATACACATGGACTGGGGTATTCTGTAATGATGAAATACACATGGACTGAGATATTCTGTAGTGATGAAATACACATGGACTGGGATATTCTGTAATGATGAAATACACATGGACTGGGATATTCTGTAATGATGAAATACACATGGACTGGGATATTCTGTAATGATGTCATGATGAAATACACATGGACTGGGATATTCTGTAATGATGAAATACACATGGACTGGGGATATTCTGTAATGATGCCAGTGATGAAATACACATGGACTGGGATATTCTGTAATGTTGTCAGTGATGAAATACACATGGACTGGGATATTCTGTAGTGATCTCAGTGATGAAATACACATGGACTGGGATATTCTGTAGTGATGAAATACACATGGACTGGGATATTCTGTAGTGATGAAATACACATGGACTGGGATATTCTGTAATGATGAAATACACATGGACTAGGGATATTCTGTAGTGATGAAATACACATGGACTGGGATATTCTGTAATTATGAAATACACACCGACTGGGATATTCTGTAATGATCTCAGTGATGAAATACACATGGACTGGGATAGTCTGTAATGATCTCAGTGATGAAATACACATGGACTGGGGATATTCTGTAATGATCTCAGTGATGAAATACACATGGACTGGGATATTCTGTAATGATCTCAGTGATGAAATACACATGGACTGGGATAGTCTGTAGTAATGAAATAAACATGGACTGGGGATATTCTGTAATGATCTCAGTGATGAAATACACATGGACTGGGATATTCTGTTGTGATGAAATACACATGGACTGGGATATTCTGTAATGATCTCAATGATGAAATACACATGGACTGGGATATTCTGTTGTGATGAAATACACATGGACTGGGATATTCTGTAATGATGTCAGTGATGAAATACACATGGACTGGGATATTATGTAGTGATGAAATACACATGGACTGGGATATTCTGTAGTGATGAAATATACATGGACTGGGATATAATGTAGTGATGAAATACACATGGACTGGGATATTCTGTAGTGATGAAATACACATGGACTGGGATATTATGTAGTGATGAAATACACATGGACTGGGATATTCTGTAGTGATGAAATACACATGGACTGGGATATTCTGTAGTGATGAAATACACATGGACTGGGATATTCTGTAGTGATGAAATACACATGGACTGGGATATTCTGTAATGTTGTCAGTGATGAAATACACATGGACTGAGATATTCTGTAGTGATGAAATACACATGGACTGGGATATTCTGTAATGATGAAATACACATGGACTGGGATATTCTGTAATGATGAAATACACATGGACTGGGATATTCTGTAATGAAATACACATGGACTGGGATATTCTGTAATGATGAAATACACATGGACTGGGATATTCTGTAATGATGAAATACACATGGACTGGGATATTCTGTAATGATGAAATACACATGGACTGGGATATTCTGTAATGGTCCTTATGTAGCTCAGTTGGTAGAGCATGGTGATATTCAGTGATGAAATACACATGGACTGTTCTGATCCACATGGACTGGGATATTCTGTAATGATGAAATACACATGGACTGGGATATTCTGTGATGAAATACACATGACGATATTCTGACTGGGAAATATACATTTTTGGGATATTTATAATGATGTCAGTGATGAAATAGACATGGACTGGGATATTCTGTAATGATGAAATACACATGGACTGGGGATATTCTGTAATGATGCCAGTGATGAAATACACATGGACTGGGATATTCTGTAATGTTGTCAGTGATGAAATACACATGGACTGGGATATTCTGTAGTGATCTCAGTGATGAAATACACATGGACTGGGATATTCTGTAGTGATGAAATACACATGGACTGGGATATTCTGTAATGATGAAATACACATGGACTAGGGATATTCTGTAGTGATGAAATACACATGGACTGGGGATATTCTGTAGTGATGAAATACACATGGACTGGGATATTCTGTAATGATGAAATACACATGGACTGGGATATTCTGTAATGATGAAATACACATGGACTGGGATATTCTGTAATGATGAAATACACATGGACTGGGGATATTCTGTAATGATGCCAGTGATGAAATACACATGGACTAGGGATATTCTGTAGTGATGAAATACACATGGACTGGGATATTCTGTAATCTCAGTGATGAAATACACACTGGGATATTCTGGGAGTGATGAAATACACATGGACTGGGATATTCTGTAATGATCTCAGTGATGAAATACACATGGACTGGGATATTCTGTAATGATGTCAGTGATGAAATACACATGGACTGGGATATTCTGTAATGATCTCAGTGATGAAATACACATGGACTGGGGATATTCTGTAATGATCTCAGTGATGAAATACACATGGACTGGGATATTCTGTAATGATCTCAGTGATGAAATACACATGGACTGGGATATTCTGTAGTAATGAAATACACATGGACTGGGGATATTCTGTAATGATCTCAGTGATGAAATACACATGGACTGGGATATTCTGTTGTGATGAAATACACATGGACTGGGATATTCTGTAATGATCTCAGTGATGAAATACACATGGACTGGGATATTCTGTTGTGATGAAATACACATGGACTGGGATATTCTGTAATGATGTCAGTGATGAAATACACATGGACTGGGATATTATGTAGTGATGAAATACACATGGACTGGGATATTATGTAGTGATGAAATACACATGGACTGGGATATTCTGTAGTGATGAAATACACATGGACTGGGATATTATGTAGTGATGAAATACACATGGACTGGGATATTATGTAGTGATGAAATACACATGGACTGGGATATTCTGTAGTGATGAAATACACATGGACTGGGATATTCTGTAGTGATGAAATACACATGGACTGGGATATTCTGTAGTGATGAAATACACATGGACTGGGAGTGATGAAATACACATGGACTGGGATATTCTGTAATGATGTCAGTGATGAAATACACATGGACTGGGATATTCTGTAATGATGAAATACACATGGACTGAGATATTCTGTAGTGATGAAATACACATGGACTGGGATATTCTGTAATGATGAAATACACATGGACTGGGGATATACACATGGACTGGGATATTCTGTATGATGATGAAATACACATGGACTGGGATATTCTGTGATGCCAGTGATGAAATACACATGGACTGGGATATTCTGTGCCAGTGATGAAATACACATGGACTGGGATATTCTGTAAGTGATGAAATACACATGGACTGGGATATTCTGATGAAATACACATGGACTGGGATATTCTGTAGTGATGAAATACACATGGACTGGGATATTCTGTAGTGATGAAATACACATGGACTGGGATATTCTGTAGTGATGAAATACACATGGACTGGGATATTCTGTAGTGATGAAATACACATGGACTGGGATATTCTGTAATGATGAAATACACATGGACTGGGATATTCTGTAAGTGATGAAATACACATGGACTGGGATATTCTGTAAATGAAATACACATGGACTGGGATATTCTGTAATGATGAAATACACATGGACTGGGATATTCTGTAATGATGAAATACACATGGACTGGGATATTCTGTAGTGATGAAATACACATGGACTGGGATATTCTGTAATGATGAAATACACATGGACTGGGATATTCTGTAGTGATGAAATACACATGGACTGGGATATTCTGTCAGTGATGAAATACACATGGACTGGGATATTCAGTGATGAAATACACATGGACTGGGTAGTGATGAAATACACATGGACTGGGATATTCTGTAGTGATGAAATACACATGGACTGGGATATTCTGTAATGATGAAATACACATGGACTGGGATATTCTGTAGTGATGAAATACACATGGACTGGGGATATTCTGTAGTGATGAAATACACATGGACTGGGATATTCTGTAATGATGAAATACACATGGACTGGGATATTCTGTAGTGATGAAATACACATGGACTGGGATATTCTGTAGTGATGAAATACACATGGACTGGGATATTCTGTAGTGATGTCAGTGATGAAATACACATGGACTGGGATATTCTGTAGTGATGAAATACACATGGACTGGGATATTCTGTAGTGATGAAATACACATGGACTGGGATATTCTGTAATGATCTCAGTGATGAAATACACATGGACTGGGATATTCTGTAATGATCTCAGTGATGAAATACACATGGACTGGGATATTCTGTAGTGATGAAATACACATGGACTGGGATATTCTGTAGTGATGAAATACACATGGACTGGGATATGTAGTGATGAAATACACATGGACTGGGATATTCTGTAATGATGTCAGTGATGAAATACACATGGACTGGGATATTCTGTAGTGATGAAATACACATGGACTGGGATATTCTGTAATGATGAAATACACATGGACTGGGATATTCTGTAGTGATGAAATACACATGGACTGGGATATTCTGTAATGATGTCAGTGATGAAATACACATGGACTGGGATATTCTGTAGTGATGAAATACACATGGACTGGGATATTCTGTAATGATGAAATACACATGGACTGGGATATTCTGTAATGATGAAATACACATGGACTGGGATATTCTGTAGTGATGAAATACACATGGACTGGGATATTCTGTAATGATGAAATAAACATGGACTGGGATATTCTGTAGTGATGAAATACACATGGACTGGGGTCTTCTGTAGTGATGAAAAACACATGGACTGGGATATTCTGTAGTGATGAAATACACATGGACTGGGGTATTCTGTAGTGATGAAATACACATGGACTGGGATATTCTGTAGTGATGAAATACACATGGACTGGGATATTCTGTAGTGATGAAATACACATGGACTGGGATATTCTGTATGATGAAATACACATGATGAAATACACATGGACTGGGATATTCTGTGATGTCAGTGATGAAATACACATGGACTGGGATATTCTGTAAGTGATGAAATACACATGGACTGGGATATTCTGTAATGATGAAATACACATGGGATACATGGACTGGGATATTAATGATGAAATACACATGGACTGGGATAGTGATGAAATACACATGGACTGGGATATTCTGTAATGATGTCAGTGAAATACACATGAAATACACATGGACTGGGATATTCTGTAATGATGAAATACACATGGACTGGGATATTCTGTAATGATGAAATACACATGGACTGGGATATTCTGTAGTGATGAAATACACATGGACTGGGATATTCTGTAATGATGAAATACACATTCTGTAGTGATGAAATACACATGGACTGGGATATTCTGTAATGATGTCAGTGATGAAATACACATGGACTGGGATATTCTGTAATGGATATTACACATGGACTGGGATATTCTGTATGTCAGTGATGAAATACACATGGACTGGGATATTCTGTAGTGATGAAATACACATGGACTGGGATATTCTGTAATGATGAAATACACATGGACTGGGATATTCATGATGAAATACACATGGACTGGGATATTCTGTAGTGATGAAATACACATGGACTGGGATATTCTGTAGTGATGAAATACACATGGACTGGATACTGTAGTGATGAAATACACATGGACTGGGATATTCTGTAGTGATGAAATACACATGGACTGGGATATTCTGTAGTGATGTCAGTGATGAAATACACATGGACTGGGATATTCTGTAGTGATGAAATACACATGGACTGGGATATTCTGTAGTGATGAAATACACATGGACTGGGATATTCTGTAGTGATGAAATACACATGGACTGGGATATTCTGTAGTGATGAAATACACATGGACTGGGATATTCTGTAGTGATGAAATACACATGGACTGGGATATTCTGTGATGAAATACACAGTGATGAAATACACATGGACTGGGATATTCTGTAGTGATGAAATACACATGGACTGGGATATTCTGTAGTGATGAAATACACATGGACTGGGATATTCTGTAGTGATGAAATACACATGGACTGGGATATTCTGTAGTGATGAAATACACATGGACTGGGATATTCTGTAGTGATGAAATACACATGGACTGGGATATTCTGTAGTGATGAAATACACATGGACTGGGATATTCTGATGATGAAATACACATGGACTGGGATATTCTGTAGTGATGAAATACACATGGACTGGGATATTCTGTAGTGATGAAATACACATGGACTGGGATATTCTGTAGTGATGAAATACACATGGACTGGGATATTCTAGTGATGAAATACACATGGACTGGGATATTCTGTAGTGATGAAATACACATGGACTGGGATATTCTGTAGTGATGAAATACACATGGACTGGGATATTCTGTGATGAAATACACATGGACTGGGATATGATGAAATACACATGGACTGGGATATTCTGTAGTGATGAAATACACATGGACTGGGATATTCTGTAGTGATGAAATACACATGGACTGGGATATTCTGTAGTGATGAAATACACATGGACTGGGATATTCTGTAGTGATGAAATACACATGGACTGGGGATATTCTGTAATGATGTCAGTGATCACTGTGTAATTGCTTGTGTTAGAAATACAACAATGACCGACAATTTGATGAGCGTTCTTACTCTGTCAATATTATGGTACAGATCATGTAAGTCTGATTCCCGATGTTGACACTGCCTGGGACAAAAAAAATTAACGTTTCTGTCGATTTGTGATTAGCATGCCCTTGTGAAGAAATTTAGAATCAGTGGTATGGTCAATCCCTGGTTTTCAGATAACTTGGCAGAATTCATTAGAAAGAGAGATATATCTTGGGCTCAAGCTAGACATACAAATGCTCCTGTTGACTGGGCCTCCTTCAGAGCGCTAAGAAACACATGCTGTAATGGTTTTCCTGTGGTGAAGTAGAGGAGGACCAAAACGCAGCGTTGGTTATATTGACTCATGTTTAATAAAAACAGATACACATGAACACTACAAACCAATAAACGTGGAAAACCAAAAACAGCCCTATCTTGTGCAAAACACACAGACAGGAACAATCACCCACAAACACACAGTGAAACCCCTACCTAAGTATGATTCTCAATCAGAGACAACTAATGACACCTGCCTCTGATTGAGAACCATACTAGGCCGAAACATAGAAATACCCAAATCATAGAAAAACAAACATAGACTGCCCACCCAACTCACACCCTGACCATACTAAATAATGACAAAACAAAGGAAATAAAGGTCAGAACGTGAGACATGCGGAGGATTGATCAGGAAGTCCGAATCAGATTACTATTTAAATGCAGTCACAGAGAACCTAAACAACACTACCAAGTTCAGGAAGCTAATCAAATCAGTGTCAGGTTATAATGTATCCTCTGGCCTTCCTGACCATTTAATGATGGATTCTAATGATCACTGCACCTGTACATAGCCCATCTGTATATAGCCTATCTGTAAATGGCCCATCCAACTACCTCATCCCCAAACTGTATCTATTTATTTTGCTCCTTTGCATCTCTACTTGCACACTCATCTTCTGCACATCGATCACTCCAGTGTTTAATTGCTATATTGTAATTATTTTGCCACTATGGCCTATTTATTGCCTTACCTCCCTTATCCTACCTCATTTGCACTCACTGTATATAGACTTTTCTATTGTATTATTGACTGTATGTTTGTTAATTCCATGTGTAACTCTGTGTTGTTGTCTGTTCACACTGCTTTGTTTTATCTTGGCCAGGTCGCAGTTGTAAATGAGAACTTGTTCTCAACTAGACTACCTGGTTAAATGAAGGTGAAATTAAATAAATGAATAAAATAAAAATTGAAGCACAAAGCCGATATTGTAGAGTTCTTTAACAAGCACCTCATATCTGCTGGTTCAGTTGTTGATAATGGGGGGGCCCAGGCTGCTAATTTAAGCTCCTTTTAACTTTGAGCCTGTTTCTTATGCTGAGGTCTATAAAGCACTAAAAGGCAATAGACACTAAAAAGGCTGCAGGTCCAGACAAACTGGACTCCCTACCTCTTAAAGATAGCAGCTGGTATTATCACTGAACCTGTGGCTCACATTTTCTACTTGAGTCTCTTGACCAATTCCATACCCAGCATTTAGAAATCAGCTTATGTCCTCCCACTGCTAAAGGGAGGAGATCCCTCAGATGCTAATAACTATCGTCCTATCTCTAAATTCCCTATCCTGGCCAAAGTCTATGAATCCCTAGTGAACTCCCTATCCTGGCCAAAGTCTATGAATCCCTAGTGAACTCCCTATCCTGGCCAAAGTCTATGAATCCCTAGTGAAATCCTGGCCAAAGTCTATGAATCCCTAGTGCCAAAGTCTATGAATCCCTAGTGAACTCCCTATCCTGGCCAAAGTCTATGAATCCCTAGTGAACTCCCTATCCTGGCCAAAGTCTATGAATCCCTAGTGAACTCCCTATCCTGGCCAAAGTCTATGAATCCCTAGTGAACTCCCTATCCTGGCCAAAGTCTGAATCCCTAGTGAATCCCTATCCTGGCCAAAGTGAACTGAACTCCCTATCCTGGCCAAAGTCTATGAATCCCTAGTGAACTCCCTATCCTGGCCAAAGTCTATGAATCCCTAGTGAACTCCCTATCCTGGCCAAAGTCTATGAATCCCTAGTGAACTCCCTATCCTGGCCAAAGTCTATGAATCCCTAGTGAACTCCCTATGCCAAAATGAATCCCTAGTGAACTCCCTATCCTGGCCAAAGTCTATGAATCCCTAGTGAACTCCCTATCCTGGCCAAAGTCTATGAATCCCTAGTGAACTCCCTATCCTGGCCAAAGTCTATGAATCCCTAGTGAACTCCCTATCCTGGCCAAAGTCTATGAATCCCTAGTGAACTCCCTATCCTGGCCAAAGTCTATGAATCCCTAGTGAAATCCCCTAGTGTGAACTCCCTATCCTGGCCAAAGTCTATGAATCCCTAGTGAACTCCCTATCCTGGCCAAAGTCTATGAATCCCTAGTGAACTATGAATCCCTAGTGAACTCCCTATCCTGGCCAAAGTCTATGAATCCCTAGTGAACTCCCTATCCTGGCCAAAGTCTATGAATCCCTAGTGAACTCCCTATCCTGGCCAAAGTCTATGAATCCCTAGTGAACTCCCTATCCTGGACAAAGTCTATGAATCCCTAGTGAACTCCCTATCCTGGACTAAGTCTATGAATCCCTAGTGAACTCCCTATCCTGGACAAAGTCTATGAATCTAGTGACCTCACAGTTTTAAAAAACATCTTAATTGAAAAGTACATACTGAGTGGGGTTCAGTCTGGCTTTAGATCGTGGCACTGTACGACAACTGCAGCTATGGCAGTGGGTGGTAAACAACATCATTAATGGACTTGATAAAAAGCAGCATTGTGCTGCTGTGTTTGTTGATTTATCAAAATCCTTTGATTCAGTTGACCATGAATTGTTGCTAGCTAGACTCAGTAACATTAGTCTCAGTGAAGGGGCAGTAAATTGGTTTAGGAACTAATCTTTCTGACAGAACACAATGTGTATATATTGACAATCACAAGTCTAGCTTTCTAGAGATTAATAGAGGTGTCCCCAGGGTTCCATTTTAGCTCCTGTGTTGTTCTCAATTTTTATTAATGATTTGAAAAATGTGATTCAACCAGCAAAGTTGCATCTACTATATACAGATGACACAGTCATTTATTCATGTGCTCCTTCACTGGTTCAGGATGTTGAAGAGCTGCAGACTGATTTTCAGTCACTGCAGACCTCCCTTTATGGTCTCAAACTCAGTAAAACTACATTTATGACCTTTACCAGAGCTTGAACTCTGCCAGAGAACATTAGTCACATCTGGTGCCTTATCCATTAAAAAAGTGTCATTCTACAAATACCTACAGATGCCTTGGTTGGATGTAAAGTTGTCCTTTAAAAGGTAAAGTGCCATTCTACAAATACCTACAGATGCCTTGGTTGGATGTAAAGTTGTCCTTTAAAAGGTAAAGTGTCATTCTACAAATACCTACAGATGCCTTGGTTGGATGTAAAGTTGTCCTTTAAAAGGTAAAGTGTCATTCTACAAATACCTACAGATGCCTTGGTTGGATGTAAAGTTGTCCTTTAAAAGGTAAAGTGTCATTCTACAAATACCTACAGTCTCCTTCACCACCAGCATAAACTCCCTTGGTTGGATGTAAAGTTGTCCTTTAAAAGGTAAAGTGTCATTCTACAAATACCTACAGATGCCTGCAGGTAAACTCCCTCTGTAGTCTGGTCTCCTTCACCACCAGCAGGTAAACTCCCTCTGTAGTCTGGTCTCCTTCCCCACCAGCAGGTAAACTCCCTCTTTACCTCTGTAGTCTGGTCTCCTTCACCACCAGCAGGTGAACTCCCTCTGTAGTCTGGTCTCCTTCCCCACCAGCAGGTAAACTCCCTCTGTAGTCTGGTCTCCTTCACCACCAGCAGGTAAACTCCCTCTGTAGTCTGGTCTCCTTCACCACCAGCAGGTAAACTCCCTCTGTAGTCTGGTCTCCCTCACCACCAGCAGGTAAACTCCCTCTGTAGTCTGGTCTCCTTCACCACCAGCAGGTAAACTCCCTCTTTACCTCTGTAGTCTGGTCTCCTTCACAACCAGCAGGTAAACTCCCTCTGTAGTCTGGTCTCCTTCACCACCAGTAGGTCTCCTTCACCACCAGCAGGTAAACTCCCTCTGTAGTAAACTCCCTCTGTAGTCTGGTCTTCTTCACCACCAGCAGGTTAAACTCCCTCTGTAGTCTGGTCTCCTTCACCACCAGCAGGTAACCTCCCTCTTTAGCTCTGTAGTCTGGTCTCCTTCACCACCAGCAGGTAAACTCCCTCTGTAGTCTGGTCTCCTTCCCCACCAGCAGGTAAACTCCATCTGTAGTCTGGTCTCCTTCCCCACCAGCAGGTAAACTCCCTCTGTAGTCTGGTCTCCCTCACCACCAGCAGGTGAACTCCCTCTGTAGTCTGGTCTCCTTCCCCACCAGCAGGTAAACTCCCTCTTTACCTCTGTAGTCTGGTCTCCTTCACCACCAGCAGGTAAACTCCCTCTGTAGTCTGGTCTCCTTCACCACCAGCAGGTAAACTCCCTCTTTACCTCTGTAGTCTGGTCTCCTTCCCCACCAGCAGGTAAACTCCCTCTCAACCTCTGTAGTCTGGTCTCCTTCACCACCAGCAGGTAAACTCCCTATGTAGTCTGGTCTCCTTCACCACCAGCAGGTAAACTCCCTATGTAGTCTGGTCTCCTTCCCCACCAGCAGGTAAACTCCCTCTGTAGTCTGGTCTCCTTCACCACCAGCAGGTGAACTCCCTCTGTAGTCTGGTCTCCTTCACCACCAGCAGGTAACCTCCCTCTTTAGCTCTGTAGTCTGGTCTCCTTCACCACCAGCAGGTAAACTCCCTCTGTAGTCTGGTCTCCTTCCCCACCAGCAGGTAAACTCCATCTGTAGTCTGGTCTCCTTCCCCACCAGCAGGTAAACTCCCTCTTTACCTCTGTAGTCTGGTCTCCTTCACCACCAGCAGGTAAACTCCCTCTGTAGTCTGGTCTCCTTCACCACCAGCAGGTGAACTCCCTCTGTAGTCTGGTCTCCTTCACCACCAGCAGGTAAACTCCCTCTGTAGTCTGGTCTCCTTCACCACCAGCAGGTGAACTCCCTCTGTAGTCTGGTCTCCTTCACCACCAGCAGGTAAACTCCCTCTTAGTCTGGTCTTCACCACCAGCAGGTAAACTCCCTCTGTAGTCTGGTCTCCTTCACCACCAGCAGGTGAACTCCCTCTGTAGTCTGGTCTCCTTCACCACCAGCAGGTAAACTCCCTCTTTAGCTCTGTAGTCTGGTCTCCTTCACCACCAGCAGGTAACCTCCCTCTTTAGCTCTGTAGTCTGGTCTCCTTCACCACCAGCAGGTAAACTCCCTCTGTAGTCTGGTCTCCTTCCCCACCAGCAGGTAAACTCCCTCTGTAGTCTGGTCTCCTTCACCACCAGCAGGTAAACTCCCTCTGTAGTCTGGTCTCCTTCACCACCAGCAGGTAAACTCCCTCTGTAGTCTGGTCTCCTTCACCACCAGCAGGTAAACTCCCTCTTTACCTCTGTAGTCTGGTCTCCTTCACCACCAGCAGGTAAACTCCCTCTTTACCTCTGTAGTCTGGTCTCCTTCACCACCAGCAGGTAAACTCCCTCTGTAGTCTGGTCTCCTTCACCACCAGCAGGTGAACTCCCTCTGTAGTCTGGTCTCCTTCCCCACCAGCAGGTAAACTCCCTCTTTACCTCTGTAGTCTGGTCTCCTTCACCACCAGCAGGTGAACTCAGCAGGTGACTTGGTTCCGGTTCCGGTTGGAGCGAGTGGTCGCATCTGCACTTCGCTCCCACGGGTAGTATAACTTTTTCATTATATTTCATTATAGCACAACTGTTTGATTTGTCTAATCTTAGCAATTTCTTCTCAGCTAGCTACATAGCCGTCTTTGTATCAAAGATAATTGCGTAATTATCGTATTTCGCCGTCCTAACGTAGTCTTCACTAGCCAGCTAGCTAACGTCCACTGATTAGCTGCACTGGAGAAACTATTACACTCAACTGAACGACTTGATTAGTGTAGTGTTAGCTAGCTACATAGCTGTCTTTGCTGTCTTCGTATCATCGTATCCAAGATAATTGTGTTGTTTAGGTTTAGAGTGTGTAGTCTTAGAGTGATTATCTTAATTTACCGAGGTTAGCTAGCCAGCTATTTGTCGTCCTTAACGTAGGTGACTCTGCTAGCTAGCCAACGCTAGCCAACGTCTTCTGTATAGAACTCAACAACCCGGTCGCATTCACAGGTAGTATCACATTTTCACTTCATTTCATTACAGTACAACGGTTTGATTTGTTTGATCGTAGCTAGCTACATAGCTAGCTACATAGCCGTCTTTGTATCAAAGGTAATTGTGTAGTCTAGAGCGATTTTCTAGGTTCGCTAGCCAGCTATTGTCGTTCTTTTAACGCAACGTAACGTAAACAACACTGCTAGCTAGCCAGCTAGCCCCCGAATAGCAACACTGCAGAAACTATTACACTCAACGGAACGACTTGATTAGTGTAGTGTCAACAACGCACCCACTGCCAGCTGGCCTACTTCAGCAGTACTGTATCATTTTAATCATTTTAGTCAATAAGATTCTTGCTACGTAGCTTAACTTTCTGAACATTCGAGACGTGTAGTCCACTTGTCATTCCAATCTCCTTTGCATTAGCGTAGCCTCTTCTGTAGCCTGTCAACTATGTGTCTGTTTATCCCTGTTCTCTCCTCTCTGCACAGACCATACAAACGCTCCACACCGCGTGGCCGCGGCCACCCTACTCTGGTGGTCCCAGCGCGCACGACCCACGTGGAGTTCCAGGTCTCCGGTAGCCTCTGGAACTGCCAATCTGCGGTCAACAAGGCAGAGTTCATCTCAGCCTATGCCTCCCTCCAGTCCCTCGACTTCTTGGCACTGACGGAAACATGGATCACCACAGACAACACTGCTACTCCTACTGCTCTCTCTTCGTCCGCCCACGTGTTCTCGCACACCCCGAGAGCGTCTGGTCAGCGGGGTGGTGGCACCGGGATCCTCATCTCTCCCAAGTGGTCATTCTCTCTTTCTCCCCTTACCCATCTGTCTATCGCCTCCTTTGAATTCCATGCTGTCACAGTTACTAGCCCTTTCAAGCTTAACATCCTTATCATTTATCGCCCTCCAGGTTCCCTCGGAGAGTTCATCAATGAACTTGATGCCTTGATAAGCTCCTTTCCTGAGGACGGCTCACCTCTCACAGTTCTGGGCGACTTTAACCTCCCCACGTCTACCTTTGACTCTTTCCTCTCTGCCTCCTTCTTTCCACTCCTCTCCTCTTTTGACCTCACCCTCTCACCTTCCCCCCTACTCACAAGGCAGGCAATACGCTCGACCTCATCTTTACTAGATGCTGTTCTTCCACTAACCTCATTGCAACTCCCCTCCAAGTCTCCGACCACTGCCTTGTATCCTTTTCCCTCTCGCTCTCATCCAACACCTCCCACACTGCCCCTACTCGGATGGTATCGCGCCGTCCCAACCTTCGCTCTCTCTCCCCCGCTACTCTCTCCTCTTCCATCCTATCATCTCTTCCCTCCGCTCAAACCTTCTCCCACCTATCTCCTGATTCTGCCTCCTCAACCCTCCTCTCCTCCCTCTCTGCATCCCTTGACTCTCTATGTCCCCTATCCTCCAGGCCGGCTCGGTCCCCCTCCCGCTCCGTGGCTCGATGACTCATTGCGAGCTCACAGAACAGGGCTCCGGGCAGCCGAGCGGAAATGGAGGAAAACTCGCCTCCCTGCGGACCTGGCATCCTTTCACTCCCTCCTCTCTACATTTTCCTCCTCTGTCTCTGCTGCTAAAGCCACTTTCTACCACGCTAAATTCCAAGCATCTGCCTCTAACCCTAGGAAGCTCTTTGCCACCTTCTCCTCCCTCCTGAATCCTCCTCCCCTCCCCCCTCCTCCCTCTCTGCAGATGACTTCGTCAACCATTTTGAAAAGAAGGTCGACGACATCCGATCCTCGTTTGCTAAGTCAAACGACACCGCTGGTTCTGCTCACACTGCCCTACCCTGTGCTCTGACCTCTTTCTCCCCTCTCTCCAGATGAAATCTCGCGTCTTGTGACGGCCGGCCGCCCGCCCAACAACCTGCCCGCTTGACCCTATCCCCTCCTCTCTTCTCCAGACCATTTCCGGAGACCTTCTCCCTTACCTCACCTCGCTCAAGAACTCATCCCTGACCGCTGGCTACGTCCCTTCCGTCTTCAAGAGAGCGAGAGTTGCACCCCTTCTGAAAAAACCTACACTCGATCCCTCCGATGTCAACAATTACAGACCAGTATCCCTTCTTTCTTTTCTCTCCAAAACTCTTGAACGTGCCGTCCTTGGCCAGCTCTCCCGCTATCTCTCTCTGAATGACCTTCTTGATCCAAATCAGTCAGGTTTCAAGACTAGTCATTCAACTGAGACTGCTCTCCTCTGTATCACGGAGGCGCTCCGCACTGCTAAAGCTAACTCTCTCTCCTCTGCTCTCATCCTTCTAGATCTATCGGCTGCCTTCGATACTGTGAACCATCAGATCCTCCTCTCCACCCTCTCCGAGTTGGGCATCTCCGGCGCGGCCCACGCTTGGATTGCGTCCTACCTGACAGGTCGCTCCTACCAGGTGGCGTGGCGAGAATCTGTCTCCTCACCACGCGCTCTCACCACTGGTGTCCCCCAGGGCTCTGTTCTTGGCCCTCTCCTATTCTCGCTATACACCAAGTCACTTGGCTCTGTCATAACCTCACATGGTCTCTCTTATCATTGCTATGCAGACGACACACAATTAATCTTCTCCTTTCCCCTTCTGATGACCAGGTGGCGAATCGCATCTCTGCATGTCTGGCAGACATATCAGTGTGGATGACGGATCACCACCTCAAGCTGAACCTCGGCAAGACGGAGCTGCTCTTCCTCCCGGGGAAGGACTGCCCGTTCCATGATCTCGCCATCACGGTTGACAACTCCATTGTGTCCTCCTCCCAGAGCGCCAAGAACCTTGGCGTGATCCTGGACAACACCCTGTCGTTCTCAACCAACATCAAGGCGGTGGCCCGTTCCTGTAGGTTCATGCTCTACAACATCCGCAGAGTACGACCCTGCCTCACACAGGAAGCGGCGCAGGTCCTAATCCAGGCACTTGTCATCTCCCGTCTGGATTACTGCAACTCGCTGTTGGCTGGGCTCCCTGCCTGTGCCATTAAACCCCTTCAACTCATCCAGAACGCCGCAGCCCGTCTGGTGTTCAACCTTCCCAAGTTCTCTCATGTCACCCCGCTCCTCCGTTCTCTCCACTGGCTTCCAGTTGAAGCTCGCATCCGCTACAAGACCATGGTGCTTGCCTACGGAGCTGTGAGGGGAACGGCACCTCAGTACCTCCAGGCTCTGATCAGGCCCTACACCCAAACAAGGGCACTGCGTTCATCCACCTCTGGCCTGCTCGCCTCCCTACCACTGAGGAAGTACAGCTCCCGCTCAGCCCAGTCAAAACTGTTCGCTGCCCTGGCCCCCAATGGTGGAACAAACTCCCTCACGACGCCAGGACAGCGGAGTCAATCACCACCTTCCGGAGACACCTGAAACCCCACCTCTTTAAGGAATACCTAGGATAGGATAAGTAATCCCTCTCACCCCCCTTAAGTTTTAGATGCACTATTGTAAAATGACTGTTCCACTGGATGTCATAAGGTGAATGCACCAATTTGTAAGTCGCTCTGGATAAGAGCGTCTGCTAAATGACTTAAATGTAATGTAAATGTAAACTCCCTCTGTAATCTGGTCTCCTTCCCCACCAGCAGGTAAACTCCCTCTGTAGTCTGGTCTCCTTCACCACCAGCAGGTAAACTCCCTCTTTACCTCTGTAGTCTGGTCTCCTTCACCACCAGCAGGTAAATTCCCTCTTTACCTCTGTAGTCTGGTCTCCTTCACCACCAGCAGGTAAACTCCCTCTGTAGTCTGGTCTCCCTCACCACCAGCAGGTGAACTCCCTCTGTAGTCTGGTCTCCTTCACCACCAGCAGGTAAACTCCCTCTGTAGTCTGGTCTCCTTCCCCACCAGCAGGTAAACTCCCTCTTTACCTCTGTAGTCTGGTCTCCTTCACCACCAGCAGGTAAACTCCCTCTTTACCTCTGTAGTCTGGTCTCCTTCCCTACCAGCAGGTAAACTCCCTCTGTAGTCTGGTCTCCTTCACCACCAGCAGGTAAACTCCCTCTGTAGTCTGGTCTCCTTCACCACCAGCAGGTAAACTCCCTCTGTAGTCTGGTCTCCTTCACCACCAGCAGGTAAACTCCCTCTGTAGTCTGGTCTCCCTCACCACCAGCAGGTAAACTCCCTCTTTAGCTCTGTAGTCTGGTCTCCTTCACCACCAGCAGGTGAACTCCCTCTGTAGTCTGGTCTCCTTCACCACCAGCAGGTAAACTCCCTCTGTAGTCTGGTCTCCTTCACCACCAACAGGTAAACTCCCTCTGTTGTCTGGTCTCCTTCCCCACCAGCAGGTAAACTCCCTCTTTACCTCTGTAGTCTGGTCTCCTTCCCCACCAGCAGGTAAACTCCCTCTGTAGTCTGGTCTTCTTCACCACCAGCAGGTAAACTCCCTCTGTAGTCTGGTCTCCTTCACCACCAGCAGGTAAACTCCCTCTGTAGTCTGGTCTTCTTCACCACCAGCAGGTAAACTCCCTCTGTAGTCTGGTCTCCTTCACCACCAGCAGGTAAACTCCCTCTGTAGTCTGGTCTCCTTCACCACCAGCAGGTAAACTCCCTCTGTAGTCTGGTCTCCTTCACCACCAGCAGGTAAACTCCCTCTGTAGTCTGGTCTCCTTCACCACCAGCAGGTAAACTCCCTCTGTAGTCTGGTCTCCTTCCCCACCAGCAGGTAAACTCCCTCTTTACCTCTGTAGTCTGGTCTCCTTCACCACCAGCAGGTAAACTCCCTCTGTAGTCTGGTCTCCTTCCCCACCAGCAGGTAAACTCCCTCTTTACCTCTGTAGTCTGGTCTCCTTCCCCACCAGCAGGTAAACTCCCTCTGTAGTCTGGTCTCCTTCCCCACCAGCAGGTAAACTCCCTCTGTTGTCTGGTCTCCTTCCCCACCAGCAGGTAAACTCCTCTTTACCTCTGTAGTCTGGTCTCCTTCACCACCAGCAGGTAAACTCCCTCTGTAGTCTGGTCTCCTTCCCCACCAGCAGGTAAACTCCCTCTTTACCTCTGTAGTCTGGTCTCCTTCCCCACCAGCAGGTAAACTCCCTCTGTAGTCTGGTCTCCTTCACCACCAGCAGGTAAACTCCCTCTTTACCTATGTTGTCTGGTCTCCTTCCCCACCAGCAGGTAAACTCCCTCTTTACCTCTGTAGTCTGGTCTCCTTCACCACCAGCAGGTAAACTCCCTCTGTAGTCTGGTCTCCTTCCCCACCAGCAGGTAAACTCCCTCTGTAGTCTGGTCTCCTTCCCCACCAGCAGGTAAACTCCCTCTGTTGTCTGGTCTCCTTCCCCACCAGCAGGTAAACTCCCTCTTTACCTCTGTAGTCTGGTCTCCTTCACCACCAGCAGGTAAACTCCTCTTTACCTCTGTAGTCTGGTCTCCTTCACCACCAGCAGGTAAACTCCCTCTGTTGTCTGGTCTCCTTCCCCACCAGCAGGTAAACTCCTCTTTACCTCTGTAGTCTGGTCTCCTTCACCACCAGCAGGTAAACTCCTCTGTAGTCTGGTCTCCTTCACCACCAGCAGGTAAACTCCTCTGTAGTCTGGTCTCCTTCCTTCACCACCAGCAGGTAAACTCCCTCTGTAGTCTGGTCTCCTTCACCACCAGCAGGTAAATTCCCTCTTTACCTCTGTAGTCTGGTCTCCTTCACCACCAGCAGGTAAACTCCCTCTGTAGTCTGGTCTCCTTCCCCACCAGCAGGTAAACTCCCTCTGTAGTCTGGTCTCCTTCCCCACCAGCAGGTAAACTCCCTCTGTAGTCTGGTCTCCTTCCCCACCAGCAGGTAAACTCCTCTTTACCTCTGTAGTCTGGTCTCCTTCCCACCAGCAGGTAAACTCCCTCTGTAGTCTGGTCTTCTTCACCACCAGCAGGTAAACTCCCTCTGTAGTCTGGTCTCCTTCACCACCAGTAGGTAAACTCCCTCTGTAGTCTGGTCTTCTTCACCACCAGCAGGTAAACTCCCTCTGTAGTCTGGTCTCCTTCACCACCAGCAGGTAAACTCCCTCTGTAGTCTGGTCTCCTTCACCACCAGCAGGTAAACTCCCTCTGTAGTCTGGTCTCCTTCCCCACCAGCAGGTAAACTCCCTCTTTACCTCTGTAGTCTGGTCTCCTTCACCACCAGCAGGTAAACTCCCTCTTTACCTCTGTAGTCTGGTCTCCTTCACCACCAGCAGGTAAACTCCCTCTGTAGTCTGGTCTCCTTCACCACCAGCAGGTAAACTCCCTCTGTAGTCTGGTCTCCCTCACCACCAGCAGGTAAACTCCCTCTTTAGCTCTGTAGTCTGGTCTCCTTCACCACCAGCAGGTGAACTCCCTCTGTAGTCTGGTCTCCTTCACCACCAGCAGGTAAACTCCCTCTGTAGTCTGGTCTCCTTCACCACCAACAGGTAAACTCCCTCTGTTGTCTGGTCTCCTTCCCCACCAGCAGGTAAACTCCCTCTTTACCTCTGTAGTCTGGTCTCCTTCCCCACCAGCAGGTAAACTCCCTCTGTAGTCTGGTCTTCTTCACCACCAGCAGGTAAACTCCCTCTGTAGTCTGGTCTCCTTCACCACCAGTAGGTAAACTCCCTCTGTAGTCTGGTCTTCTTCACCACCAGCAGGTAAACTCCCTCTGTAGTCTGGTCTCCTTCACCACCAGTAGGTAAACTCCCTCTGTAGTCTGGTCTCCTTCACCACCAGCAGGTAAACTCCCTCTGTAGTCTGGTCTCCTTCACCACCAGCAGGTAAACTCCCTCTGTAGTCTGGTCTCCTTCACCACCAGCAGGTAAACTCCCTCTGTAGTCTGGTCTCCTTCCCCACCAGCAGGTAAACTCCCTCTTTACCTCTGTAGTCTGGTCTCCTTCACCACCAGCAGGTAAACTCCCTCTGTAGTCTGGTCTCCTTCCCCACCAGCAGGTAAACTCCCTCTTTACCTCTGTAGTCTGGTCTCCTTCCCCACCAGCAGGTAAACTCCCTCTGTAGTCTGGTCTCCTTCCCCACCAGCAGGTAAACTCCCTCTGTTGTCTGGTCTCCTTCCCCACCAGCAGGTAAACTCCCTCTTTACCTCTGTAGTCTGGTCTCCTTCACCACCAGCAGGTAAACTCCCTCTGTAGTCTGGTCTCCTTCCCCACCAGCAGGTAAACTCCTCTTTACCTCTGTAGTCTGGTCTCCTTCCCCACCAGCAGGTAAACTCCCTCTGTAGTCTGGTCTCCTTCACCACCAGCAGGTAAACTCCCTCTTTACCTATGTTGTCTGGTCTCCTTCCCCACCAGCAGGTAAACTCCCTCTTTACCTCTGTAGTCTGGTCTCCTTCACCACCAGCAGGTAAACTCCCTCTGTAGTCTGGTCTCCTTCCCCACCAGCAGGTAAACTCCCTCTGTAGTCTGGTCTCCTTCCCCACCAGCAGGTAAACTCCCTCTGTTGTCTGGTCTCCTTCCCCACCAGCAGGTAAACTCCCTCTTTACCTCTGTAGTCTGGTCTCCTTCACCACCAGCAGGTAAACTCCCTCTTTACCTCTGTAGTCTGGTCTCCTTCACCACCAGCAGGTAAACTCCTCTGTAGTCTGGTCTCCTTCACCACCAGCAGGTAAACTCCTCTGTAGTCTGGTCTCCTTCACCACCAGCAGGTAAACTCCCTCTGTAGTCTGGTCTCCTTCACCACCAGCAGGTAAATTCCCTCTTTACCTCTGTAGTCTGGTCTCCTTCACCACCAGCAGGTAAACTCCCTCTGTAGTCTGGTCTCCTTCCCCACCAGCAGGTAAACTCCCTCTGTAGTCTGGTCTCCTTCCCCACCAGCAGGTAAACTCCCTCTGTAGTCTGGTCTCCTTCCCCACCAGCAGGTAAACTCCCTCTTTACCTCTGTAGTCTGGTCTCCTTCCCCACCAGCAGGTAAACTCCCTCTGTAGTCTGGTCTTCTTCACCACCAGCAGGTAAACTCCCTCTGTAGTCTGGTCTCCTTCACCACCAGTAGGTAAACTCCCTCTGTAGTCTGGTCTTCTTCACCACCAGCAGGTAAACTCCCTCTGTAGTCTGGTCTCCTTCACCACCAGCAGGTAAACTCCCTCTGTAGTCTGGTCTCCTTCACCACCAGCAGGTAAACTCCCTCTGTAGTCTGGTCTCCTTCCCCACCAGCAGGTAAACTCCCTCTTTACCTCTGTAGTCTGGTCTCCTTCACCACCAGCAGGTAAACTCCCTCTTTACCTCTGTAGTCTGGTCTCCTTCCCCACCAGCAGGTAAACTCCCTCTGTAGTCTGGTCTCCTTCCCCACCAGCAGGTAAACTCCCTCTGTTGTCTGGTCTCCTTCCCCACCAGCAGGTAAACTCCCTCTTTACCTCTGTAGTCTGGTCTCCTTCACCACCAGCAGGTAAACTCCCTCTGTAGTCTGGTCTCCTTCACCACCAGCAGGTAAACTCCCTCTTTACCTCTGTAGTCTGGTCTCCTTCCCCACCAGCAGGTAAACTCCCTCTGTAGTCTGGTCTCCTTCACCACCAGCAGGTAAACTCCCTCTTTACCTATGTTGTCTGGTCTCCTTCCCCACCAGCAGGTAAACTCCCTCTTTACCTCTGTAGTCTGGTCTCCTTCACCACCAGCAGGTAAACTCCCTCTGTAGTCTGGTCTCCTTCCCCACCAGCAGGTAAACTCCCTCTTTACCTCTGTAGTCTGGTCTCCTTCCCCACCAGCAGGTAAACTCCCTCTGTAGTCTGGTCTCCTTCACCACCAGCAGGTAAACTCCCTCTTTACCTATGTTGTCTGGTCTCCTTCCCCACCAGCAGGTAAACTCCCTCTTTACCTCTGTAGTCTGGTCTCCCTCACCACCAGCAGGTAAACTCCTCTGTAGTCTGGTCTCCTTCACCACCAGCAGGTAAACTCCCTCTGTAGTCTGGTCTCCTTCACCACCAGCAGGTAAACTCCCTCTGTAGTCTGGTCTCCTTCACCACCAGCAGGTAAACTCCCTCTGTTGTCTGGTCTCCTTCCCCACCAGCAGGTAAACTCCCTCTTTACCTCTGTAGTCTGGTCTCCTTCACCACCAGCAGGTAAACTCCCTCTGTTGTCTGGTCTCCTTCCCCACCAGCAGGTAAACTCCTCTTTACCTCTGTAGTCTGGTCTCCTTCACCACCAGCAGGTAAACTCCTTCTGTAGTCTGGTCTCCTTCACCACCAGCAGGTAAACTCCTCTGTAGTCTGGTCTCCTTCACCACCAGCAGGTAAACTCCCTCTGTAGTCTGGTCTCCTTCACCACCAGCAGGTAAACTCCCTCTGTAGTCTGGTCTCCTTCACCACCAGCAGGTAAATTCCCTCTTTACCTCTGTAGTCTGGTCTCCTTCACCACCAGCAGGTAAATTCCCTCTTTACCTCTGTAGTCTGGTCTCCTTCACCACCAGCAGGTAAATTCCCTCTTTACCTCTGTAGTCTGGTCTCCTTCACCACCAGCAGGTAAACTCCTCTTTACCTCTGTAGTCTGGTCTCCTTCACCACCAGCAGGTAAACTCCCTCTTTACCTCTGTAGTCTGGTCTCCTTCACCACCAGCAGGTAAACTCCCTCTGTTGTCTGGTCTCCTTCCCCACCAGCAGGTAAACTCCCTCTTTACCTCTGTAGTCTGGTCTCCTTCACCACCAGCAGGTAAACTCCTTCTGTAGTCTGGTCTCCTTCACCACCAGCAGGTAAACTCCTCTGTAGTCTGGTCTCCTTCACCACCAGCAGGTAAACTCCTCTGTAGTCTGGTCTCCTTCACCACCAGCAGGTAAACTCCCTCTGTAGTCTGGTCTCCTTCACCACCAGCAGGTAAATTCCCTCTTTACCTCTGTAGTCTGGTCTCCTTCACCACCAGCAGGTAAACTCCCTCTGTAGTCTGGTCTCCTTCCCCACCAGCAGGTAAACTCCCTCTGTAGTCTGGTCTCCTTCCCCACCAGCAGGTAAACTCCCTCTGTAGTCTGGTCTCCTTCCCCACCAGCAGGTAAACTCCCTCTTTACCTCTGTAGTCTGGTCTCCTTCCCCACCAGCAGGTAAACTCCCTCTGTAGTCTGGTCTCCTTCCCCACCAGCAGGTAAACTCCCTCTTTACCTCTGTAGTCTGGTCTCCTTCCCCACCAGCAGGTAAACTCCCTCTGTAGTCTGGTCTCCTTCACCACCAGTAGGTAAACTCCCTCTGTAGTCTGGTCTTCTTCACCACCAGCAGGTAAACTCCCTCTGTAGTCTGGTCTCCTTCACCACCAGCAGGTAAACTCCCTCTGTAGTCTGGTCTCCTTCACCACCAGCAGGTAAACTCCCTCTGTAGTCTGGTCTCCTTCCCCACCAGCAGGTAAACTCCCTCTTTACCTCTGTAGTCTGGTCTCCTTCACCACCAGCAGGTAAACTCCTCTGTAGTCTGGTCTCCTTCCCCACCAGCAGGTAAACTCCTCTTTACCTCTGTAGTCTGGTCTCCTTCCCCACCAGCAGGTAAACTCCCTCTGTAGTCTGGTCTCCTTCACCACCAGCAGGTAAACTCCCTCTTTACCTATGTTGTCTGGTCTCCTTCCCCACCAGCAGGTAAACTCCCTCTTTACCTCTGTAGTCTGGTCTCCTTCACCACCAGCAGGTAAACTCCCTCTGTAGTCTGGTCTCCTTCCCCACCAGCAGGTAAACTCCCTCTGTAGTCTGGTCTCCTTCCCCACCAGCAGGTAAACTCCCTCTGTTGTCTGGTCTCCTTCCCCACCAGCAGGTAAACTCCCTCTTTACCTCTGTAGTCTGGTCTCCTTCACCACCAGCAGGTAAACTCCCTCTTTACCTCTGTAGTCTGGTCTCCTTCACCACCAGCAGGTAAACTCCCTCTGTTGTCTGGTCTCCTTCCCCACCAGCAGGTAAACTCCCTCTTTACCTCTGTAGTCTGGTCTCCTTCACCACCAGCAGGTAAACTCCTTCTGTAGTCTGGTCTCCTTCACCACCAGCAGGTAAACTCCCTCTGTAGTCTGGTCTCCTTCACCACCAGCAGGTAAACTCCTCTGTAGTCTGGTCTCCTTCACCACCAGCAGGTAAACTCCTCTGTAGTCTGGTCTCCTTCACCACCAGCAGGTAAACTCCCTCTGTAGTCTGGTCTCCTTCCCCACCAGCAGGTAAACTCCCTCTGTTGTCTGGTCTCCTTCCCCACCAGCAGGTAAACTCCCTCTTTACCTCTGTAGTCTGGTCTCCTTCACCACCAGCAGGTAAACTCCCTCTTTACCTCTGTAGTCTGGTCTCCTTCACCACCAGCAGGTAAACTCCCTCTGTTGTCTGGTCTCCTTCCCCACCAGCAGGTAAACTCCCTCTTTACCTCTGTAGTCTGGTCTCCTTCACCACCAGCAGGTAAACTCCTTCTGTAGTCTGGTCTCCTTCACCACCAGCAGGTAAACTCCCTCTGTAGTCTGGTCTCCTTCACCACCAGCAGGTAAACTCCTCTGTAGTCTGGTCTCCTTCACCACCAGCAGGTAAACTCCCTCTGTAGTCTGGTCTCCTTCACCACCAGCAGGTAAACTCCCTCTGTTGTCTGGTCTCCTTCCCCACCAGCAGGTAAACTCCCTCTTTACCTCTGTAGTCTGGTCTCCTTCCCCACCAGCAGGTAAACTCCCTCTTTACCTCTGTAGTCTGGTCTCCTTCACCACCAGCAGGTAAACTCCCTCTGTAGTCTGGTCTCCTTCCCCACCAGCAGGTAAACTCCCTCTTTACCTCTGTAGTCTGGTCTCCTTCCCCACCAGCAGGTAAACTCCCTCTTTACCTCTGTAGTCTGGTCTCCTTCCCCACCAGCAGGTAAACTCCTTCTGTAGTCTGGTCTCCTTCCCCACCAGCAGGTAAACTCCTTCTGTAGTCTGGTCTCCTTCCCCACCAGCAGGTAAACTCCTTCTGTAGTCTGGTCTCCTTCACCACCAGCAGGTAAACTCCTCTGTAGTCTGGTCTCCTTCACCACCAGCAGGTAAACTCCTTCTGTAGTCTGGTCTCCTTCACCACCAGCAGGTAAACTCCTTCTGTAGTCTGGTCTCCTTCACCACCAGCAGGTAAACTCCTTCTGTAGTCTGGTCTCCTTCACCACCAGCAGGTAAACTCCCTCTGTAGTCTGGTCTCCTTCCCCACCAGCAGGTAAACTCCCTCTGTAGTCTGGTCTCCCTCACCACCAGCAGGTAAACTCCCTCTGTAGTCTGGTCTCCCTCACCACCAGCAGGTAAACTCCCTCTGTAGTCTGGTCTCCCTCACCACCAGCAGGTAAACTCCCTCTGTAGTCTGGTCTCCCTCACCACCAGCAGGTAAACTCCCTCTGTAGTCTGGTCTCCCTCACCACCAGCAGGTAAACTCCCTCTGTAGTCTGGTCTCCTCACCACCAGCAGGTAAACTCCCTCTGTAGTCTGGTCTCCCTCACCACCAGCAGGTAAACTCCCTCTGTAGTCTGGTCTCCCTCACCACCAGCAGGTAAACTCCCTCTGAAGTCTGGTCTCCCTCACCACCAGCAGGTAAACTCCCTCTTTACCTCTGTAGTCTGGTCTCCTTCCCCACCAGCAGGTAAACTCCCTCTGTAGTCTGGTCTCCTTCACCACCAGCAGGTAAACTCCCTCTTTACCTATGTTGTCTGGTCTCCTTCCCCACCAGCAGGTAAACTCCCTCTTTACCTCTGTAGTCTGGTCTCCTTCACCACCAGCAGGTAAACTCCCTCTGTAGTCTGGTCTCCTTCCCCACCAGCAGGTAAACTCCTCTTTACCTCTGTAGTCTGGTCTCCTTCCCCACCAGCAGGTAAACTCCCTCTGTAGTCTGGTCTCCTTCACCACCAGCAGGTAAACTCCCTCTTTACCTATGTTGTCTGGTCTCCTTCCCCACCAGCAGGTAAACTCCCTCTTTACCTCTGTAGTCTGGTCTCCCTCACCACCAGCAGGTAAACTCCTCTGTAGTCTGGTCTCCTTCACCACCAGCAGGTAAACTCCCTCTGTAGTCTGGTCTCCTTCACCACCAGCAGGTAAACTCCCTCTGTAGTCTGGTCTCCTTCACCACCAGCAGGTAAACTCCTCTGTTGTCTGGTCTCCTTCCCCACCAGCAGGTAAACTCCCTCTTTACCTCTGTAGTCTGGTCTCCTTCACCACCAGCAGGTAAACTCCCTCTGTTGTCTGGTCTCCTTCACCACCAGCAGGTAAACTCCCTCTTTACCTCTGTAGTCTGGTCTCCTTCCCCACCAGCAGGTAAACTCCCTCTGTAGTCTGGTCTCCTTCACCACCAGCAGGTAAACTCCTCTTTACCTATGTTGTCTGGTCTCCTTCCCCACCAGCAGGTAAACTCCCTCTTTACCTCTGTAGTCTGGTCTCCTTCACCACCAGCAGGTAAACTCCCTCTGTAGTCTGGTCTCCTTCCCCACCAGCAGGTAAACTCCCTCTTTACCTCTGTAGTCTGGTCTCCTTCCCCACCAGCAGGTAAACTCCCTCTGTAGTCTGGTCTCCTTCACCACCAGCAGGTAAACTCCTCTTTACCTATGTTGTCTGGTCTCCTTCCCCACCAGCAGGTAAACTCCCTCTTTACCTCTGTAGTCTGGTCTCCCTCACCACCAGCAGGTAAACTCCTCTGTAGTCTGGTCTCCTTCACCACCAGCAGGTAAACTCCCTCTGTAGTCTGGTCTCCTTCACCACCAGCAGGTAAACTCCCTCTGTAGTCTGGTCTCCTTCACCACCAGCAGGTAAACTCCCTCTGTTGTCTGGTCTCCTTCCCCACCAGCAGGTAAACTCCCTCTTTACCTCTGTAGTCTGGTCTCCTTCACCACCAGCAGGTAAACTCCCTCTGTTGTCTGGTCTCCTTCCCCACCAGCAGGTAAACTCCCTCTTTACCTCTGTAGTCTGGTCTCCTTCACCACCAGCAGGTAAACTCCTTCTGTAGTCTGGTCTCCTTCACCACCAGCAGGTAAACTCCTCTGTAGTCTGGTCTCCTTCACCACCAGCAGGTAAACTCCCTCTGTAGTCTGGTCTCCTTCACCACCAGCAGGTAAACTCCCTCTGTAGTCTGGTCTCCTTCACCACCAGCAGGTAAATTCCCTCTTTACCTCTGTAGTCTGGTCTCCTTCACCACCAGCAGGTAAATTCCCTCTTTACCTCTGTAGTCTGGTCTCCTTCACCACCAGCAGGTAAATTCCCTCTTTACCTCTGTAGTCTGGTCTCCTTCACCACCAGCAGGTAAACTCCCTCTTTACCTCTGTAGTCTGGTCTCCTTCACCACCAGCAGGTAAACTCCCTCTTTACCTCTGTAGTCTGGTCTCCTTCACCACCAGCAGGTAAACTCCCTCTGTAGTCTGGTCTCCTTCCCCACCAGCAGGTAAACTCCCTCTTTACCTCTGTAGTCTGGTCTCCTTCACCACCAGCAGGTAAACTCCCTTCTGTAGTCTGGTCTCCTTCACCACCAGCAGGTAAACTCCTCTGTAGTCTGGTCTCCTTCACCACCAGCAGGTAAACTCCTCTAGTCTGGTCTCCTTCACCACCAGCAGGTAAACTCCCTCTGTAGTCTGGTCTCCTTCACCACCAGCAGGTAAACTCCCTCTTTACCTCTGTAGTCTGGTCTCCTTCACCACCAGCAGGTAAACTCCCTCTGTAGTCTGGTCTCCTTCCCCACCAGCAGGTAAACTCCCTCTGTAGTCTGGTCTCCTTCCCCACCAGCAGGTAAACTCCCTCTGTAGTCTGGTCTCCTTCCCCACCAGCAGGTAAACTCCTCTTTACCTCTGTAGTCTGGTCTCCTTCACCACCAGCAGGTAAACTCCCTCTGTAGTCTGGTCTCCTTCCCCACCAGCAGGTAAACTCCCTCTTTACCTCTGTAGTCTGGTCTCCTTCCCCACCAGCAGGTAAACTCCCTCTGTAGTCCTCTGTAGTCTGTAGTCTCCTTCACCACCAGCAGGTAAACTCTGTAGTCTGGTCTCCTTCACCACCAGCAGGTAAACTCCCTCTGTAGTCTGGTCTCCTTCACCACCAGCAGGTAAACTCCCTCTGTAGTCTGGTCTCCTTCCCCACCAGCAGGTAAACTCCCTCTTTACCTCTGTAGTCTGGTCTCCTTCACCACCAGCAGGTAAACTCCCTCTGTAGTCTGGTCTCCTTCCCCACCAGCAGGTAAACTCCCTCTTTACCTCTGTAGTCTGGTCTCCTTCCCCACCAGCAGGTAAACTCCCTCTGTAGTCTGGTCTCCTTCACCACCAGCAGGTAAACTCCCTCTTTACCTCTGTTGTCTGGTCTCCTTCCCCACCAGCAGGTAAACTCCCTCTTTACCTCTGTAGTCTGGTCTCCTTCACCACCAGCAGGTAAACTCCCTCTGTAGTCTGGTCTCCTTCCCCACCAGCAGGTAAACTCCCTCTGTAGTCTGGTCTCCTTCCCCACCAGCAGGTAAACTCCCTCTGTTGTCTGGTCTCCTTCCCCACCAGCAGGTAAACTCCCTCTTTACCTCTGTAGTCTGGTCTCCTTCACCACCAGCAGGTAAACTCCCTCTTTACCTCTGTAGTCTGGTCTCCTTCACCACCAGCAGGTAAACTCCCTCTGTTGTCTGGTCTCCTTCCCCACCAGCAGGTAAACTCCTCTTTACCTCTGTAGTCTGGTCTCCTTCACCACCAGCAGGTAAACTCCTTCTGTAGTCTGGTCTCCTTCACCACCAGCAGGTAAACTCCTCTGTAGTCTGGTCTCCTTCACCACCAGCAGGTAAACTCCTCTGTAGTCTGGTCTCCTTCACCACCAGCAGGTAAACTCCTCTGTAGTCTGGTCTCCTTCACCACCAGCAGGTAAACTCCCTCTGTAGTCTGGTCTCCTTCCCCACCAGCAGGTAAACTCCATCTGTAGTCTGGTCTCCTTCCCCACCAGCAGGTAAACTCCCTCTTTACCTCTGTAGTCTGGTCTCCTTCACCACCAGCAGGTAAACTCCCTCTTTACCTCTGTAGTCTGGTCTCCTTCACCACCAGCAGGTAAACTCCCTCTGTTGTCTGGTCTCCTTCCCCACCAGCAGGTAAACTCCTCTTTACCTCTGTAGTCTGGTCTCCTTCACCACCAGCAGGTAAACTCCTTCTGTAGTCTGGTCTCCTTCACCACCAGCAGGTAAACTCCCTCTGTAGTCTGGTCTCCTTCACCACCAGCAGGTAAACTCCTCTGTAGTCTGGTCTCCTTCACCACCAGCAGGTAAACTCCCTCTGTAGTCTGGTCTCCTTCACCACCAGCAGGTAAACTCCCTCTGTTGTCTGGTCTCCTTCCCCACCAGCAGGTAAACTCCCTCTTTACCTCTGTAGTCTGGTCTCCTTCCCCACCAGCAGGTAAACTCCCTCTTTACCTCTGTAGTCTGGTCTCCTTCACCACCAGCAGGTAAACTCCCTCTGTAGTCTGGTCTCCTTCCCCACCAGCAGGTAAACTCCCTCTTTACCTCTGTAGTCTGGTCTCCTTCCCCACCAGCAGGTAAACTCCCTCTGTTGTCTGGTCTCCTTCCCCACCAGCAGGTAAACTCCCTCTTTACCTCTGTAGTCTGGTCTCCTTCCCCACCAGCAGGTAAACTCCTCTGTAGTCTGGTCTCCTTCACCACCAGCAGGTAAACTCCTTCTGTAGTCTGGTCTCCTTCACCACCAGCAGGTAAACTCCTTCTGTAGTCTGGTCTCCTTCACCACCAGCAGGTAAACTCCTTCTGTAGTCTGGTCTCCTTCACCACCAGCAGGTAAACTCCCTCTGTAGTCTGGTCTCCTTCCCCACCAGCAGGTAAACTCCTCTGTAGTCTGGTCTCCTTCACCACCAGCAGGTAAACTCCCTCTGTAGTCTGGTCTCCTTCACCACCAGCAGGTAAACTCCCTCTGTAGTCTGGTCTCCCTCACCACCAGCAGGTAAACTCCCTCTGTAGTCTGGTCTCCCTCACCACCAGCAGGTAAACTCCCTCTGTAGTCTGGTCTCCTCACCACCAGCAGGTAAACTCCTCTGTAGTCTGGTCTCCCTCACCACCAGCAGGTAAACTCCCTCTGTAGTCTGGTCTCCCTCACCACCAGCAGGTAAACTCCCTCTGTAGTCTGGTCTCTGTAGTCTGGTCTCCCTCACCACCAGCAGGTAAACTCCCTCTTTACCTCTGTAGTCTGGTCTCCTTCCCCACCAGCAGGTAAACTCCCTCTGTAGTCTGGTCTCCTTCACCACCAGCAGGTAAACTCCCTTTACCTATGTTGTCTGGTCTCCTTCCCCACCAGCAGGTAAACTCCCTCTTTACCTCTGTAGTCTGGTCTCCTTCACCACCAGCAGGTAAACTCCCTCTGTAGTCTGGTCTCCTTCCCCACCAGCAGGTAAACTCCCTCTTTACCTCTGTAGTCTGGTCTCCTTCCCCACCAGCAGGTAAACTCCCTCTGTAGTCTGGTCTCCTTCACCACCAGCAGGTAAACTCCCTCTTTACCTATGTTGTCTGGTCTCCTTCCCCACCAGCAGGTAAACTCCCTCTTTACCTCTGTAGTCTCTCCCTCACCACCAGCAGGTAAACTCCTCTGTAGTCTGGTCTCCTTCACCACCAGCAGGTAAACTCCCTCTGTAGTCTGGTCTCCTTCACCACCAGCAGGTAAACTCCCTCTGTAGTCTGGTCTCCTTCACCACCAGCAGGTAAACTCCCTCTGTTGTCTGGTCTCCTTCCCCACCAGCAGGTAAACTCCCTCTTTACCTCTGTAGTCTGGTCTCCTTCACCACCAGCAGGTAAACTCCCTCTGTTGTCTGGTCTCCTTCACCACCAGCAGGTAAACTCCCTCTTTACCTCTGTAGTCTGGTCTCCTTCCCCACCAGCAGGTAAACTCCCTCTGTAGTCTGGTCTCCTTCACCACCAGCAGGTAAACTCCCTCTTTACCTATGTTGTCTGGTCTCCTTCCCCACCAGCAGGTAAACTCCTCTTTACCTCTGTAGTCTGGTCTCCTTCACCACCAGCAGGTAAACTCCCTCTGTAGTCTGGTGTCCTTCCCCACCAGCAGGTAAACTCCCTCTTTACCTCTGTAGTCTGGTCTCCTTCACCACCAGCAGGTAAACTCCCTCTGTAGTCTGGTCTCCTTCACCACCAGCAGGTAAACTCCCTCTTTACCTATGTTGTCTGGTCTCCTTCCCCACCAGCAGGTAAACTCCCTCTTTACCTCTGTAGTCTGGTCTCCTCACCACCAGCAGGTAAACTCCTCTGTAGTCTGGTCTCCTTCACCACCAGCAGGTAAACTCCCTCTGTAGTCTGGTCTCCTTCACCACCAGCAGGTAAACTCCCTCTGTAGTCTGGTCTCCTTCACCACCAGCAGGTAAACTCCCTCTGTTGTCTGGTCTCCTTCCCCACCAGCAGGTAAACTCCCTCTTTACCTCTGTAGTCTGGTCTCCTTCACCACCAGCAGGTAAACTCCCTCTGTTGTCTGGTCTCCTTCCCCACCAGCAGGTAAACTCCCTCTTTACCTCTGTAGTCTGGTCTCCTTCACCACCAGCAGGTAAACTCCTTCTGTAGTCTGGTCTCCTTCACCACCAGCAGGTAAACTCCTCTGTAGTCTGGTCTCCTTCACCACCAGCAGGTAAACTCCCTCTGTAGTCTGGTCTCCTTCACCACCAGCAGGTAAACTCCCTCTGTAGTCTGGTCTCCTTCACCACCAGCAGGTAAATTCCCTCTTTACCTCTGTAGTCTGGTCTCCTTCACCACCAGCAGGTAAATTCCCTCTTTACCTCTGTAGTCTGGTCTCCTTCACCACCAGCAGGTAAATTCCCTCTTTACCTCTGTAGTCTGGTCTCCTTCACCACCAGCAGGTAAACTCCCTCTTTACCTCTGTAGTCTGGTCTCCTTCACCACCAGCAGGTAAACTCCCTCTTTACCTCTGTAGTCTGGTCTCCTTCACCACCAGCAGGTAAACTCCCTCTGTTGTCTGGTCTCCTTCCCCACCAGCAGGTAAACTCCCTCTTTACCTCTGTAGTCTGGTCTCCTTCACCACCAGCAGGTAAACTCCTTCTGTAGTCTGGTCTCCTTCACCACCAGCAGGTAAACTCCTCTGTAGTCTGGTCTCCTTCACCACCAGCAGGTAAACTCCTCTGTAGTCTGGTCTCCTTCACCACCAGCAGGTAAACTCCCTCTGTAGTCTGGTCTCCTTCACCACCAGCAGGTAAATTCCCTCTTTACCTCTGTAGTCTGGTCTCCTTCACCACCAGCAGGTAAACTCCCTCTGTAGTCTGGTCTCCTTCCCCACCAGCAGGTAAACTCCCTCTGTAGTCTGGTCTCCTTCCCCACCAGCAGGTAAACTCCCTCTGTAGTCTGGTCTCCTTCCCCACCAGCAGGTAAACTCCCTCTTTACCTCTGTAGTCTGGTCTCCTTCCCCACCAGCAGGTAAACTCCCTCTGTAGTCTGGTCTCCTTCCCCACCAGCAGGTAAACTCCCTCTTTACCTCTGTAGTCTGGTCTCCTTCCCCACCAGCAGGTAAACTCCCTCTGTAGTCTGGTCTCCTTCACCACCAGCAGGTAAACTCCCTCTGTAGTCTGGTCTCCTTCACCACCAGTAGGTAAACTCCCTCTGTAGTCTGGTCTTCTTCACCACCAGCAGGTAAACTCCCTCTGTAGTCTGGTCTCCTTCACCACCAGCAGGTAAACTCCCTCTGTAGTCTGGTCTCCTTCACCACCAGCAGGTAAACTCCCTCTGTAGTCTGGTCTCCTTCCCCACCAGCAGGTAAACTCCCTCTTTACCTCTGTAGTCTGGTCTCCTTCACCACCAGCAGGTAACTCCCTCTGTAGTCTGGTCTCCTTCCCCACCAGCAGGTAAACTCCCTCTTTACCTCTGTAGTCTGGTCTCCTTCCCCACCAGCAGGTAAACTCCTCTGTAGTCTGGTCTCCTTCACCACCAGCAGGTAAACTCCCTCTTTACCTATGTTGTCTGGTCTCCTTCCCCACCAGCAGGTAAACTCCCTCTTTACCTCTGTAGTCTGGTCTCCTTCACCACCAGCAGGTAAACTCCCTCTGTAGTCTGGTCTCCTTCCCCACCAGCAGGTAAACTCCCTCTGTAGTCTGGTCTCCTTCCCCACCAGCAGGTAAACTCCCTCTGTTGTCTGGTCTCCTTCCCCACCAGCAGGTAAACTCCCTCTTTACCTCTGTAGTCTGGTCTCCTTCACCACCAGCAGGTAAACTCCCTCTTTACCTCTGTAGTCTGGTCTCCTTCACCACCAGCAGGTAAACTCCCTCTGTTGTCTGGTCTCCTTCCCCACCAGCAGGTAAACTCCCTCTTTACCTCTGTAGTCTGGTCTCCTTCACCACCAGCAGGTAAACTCCTTCTGTAGTCTGGTCTCCTTCACCACCAGCAGGTAAACTCCTCTGTAGTCTGGTCTCCTTCACCACCAGCAGGTAAACTCCTCTGTAGTCTGGTCTCCTTCACCACCAGCAGGTAAACTCCTCTGTAGTCTGGTCTCCTTCACCACCAGCAGGTAAACTCCTCTGTAGTCTGGTCTCCTTCACCACCAGCAGGTAAACTCCCTCTTTACCTCTGTAGTCTGGTCTCCTTCACCACCAGCAGGTAAACTCCCTCTTTACCTCTGTAGTCTGGTCTCCTTCACCACCAGCAGGTAAACTCCCTCTGTAGTCTGGTCTCCTTCCCCACCAGCAGGTAAACTCCCTCTGTAGTCTGGTCTCCTTCACCACCAGCAGGTAAACTCCTTTGTAGTCTGGTCTCCTTCACCACCAGCAGGTAAACTCCCTCTGTAGTCTGGTCTCCTTCACCACCAGCAGGTAAACTCCTCTGTAGTCTGGTCTCCTTCACCACCAGCAGGTAAACTCCCTCTGTAGTCTGGTCTCCTTCACCACCAGCAGGTAAACTCCTCTGTAGTCTGGTCTCCTTCACCACCAGCAGGTAAACTCCCTCTGTAGTCTGGTCTCCTTCACCACCAGCAGGTAAACTCCCTCTGTTGTCTGGTCTCCTTCCCCACCAGCAGGTAAACTCCCTCTTTACCTCTGTAGTCTGGTCTCCTTCCCCACCAGCAGGTAAACTCCCTCTTTACCTCTGTAGTCTGGTCTCCTTCACCACCAGCAGGTAAACTCCCTCTGTAGTCTGGTCTCCTTCACCACCAGCAGGTAAACTCCCTCTGTTGTCTGGTCTCCTTCCCCACCAGCAGGTAAACTCCCTCTTTACCTCTGTAGTCTGGTCTCCTTCCCCACCAGCAGGTAAATTCCCTCTTTACCTCTGTAGTCTGGTCTCCTTCACCACCAGCAGACAGAATAGACAGCATACAACAGGGGCACAGTGAGTGATGGGAGGATGAGTCCTTATAGAATTAGACAGAATAGACTGAATACAACAGGGACACAGTGAGTGATGGGAGGATGAGTCCTTATAGAATTAGACAGAATAGACTGAATACAACAGGGACACAGTGAGTTATGTGAGGATGAGTCCTTATAGAATTAGACAGAATACAACAGGGACACAGTGAGTGATAGGAGGATGAGTCATTATAGAATTAGACAGAATAGACTGAATACAACAAGGACACAGAGTGATGGGAGGATGAGTCATTATAGAATTAGACAGAATACAACAGGGACACAGTGAGTGATGGGAGGATGAGTCATTATAGAATTAGACTGAATACAACAAGGACACAGAGTGATGGGAGGATGAGTCCTTATAGAATTAGACAGAATAGACTGAATACAACAAGGACACAGTGAGTAATGGGAGGAAGAGTCCTTATATAATTAGAATACACACACAGTGAAAAGGAAAACCACAAAACCCAAAAGGAAAATGACAACTTATATGTGATCCCCAATCAGAGACAACGATAGACAGCTGCCTCTGAATGGGAACATGTGCTATGTTTATTACCATGCTTTGTGGTAAATACACCATTCTGTCAATGCTATCTATTCTGAATGTTATGAAAATATGTTATCTTAGATTTTTGTAGCTGGTATTGCAAAAGTTTCTCTGCTAGGAACCATATTGATCATATGTTGAGGTCCTCAGCGACCATATTCACATTGTTTTCTGATAATTTCATGGTTTTATGCCGCTTTTTTGTCCCATTCTAATTGACAAGAATACAAATTACTTGTTGAGAATATTGTCATGGTGTGATGCAGTTAGACTACCCCCTAGTGGCCTTGTGGTGTCAGCACTTCTCCAAGACACCTTCATGATACCTTTACACAATACGTAAGAGACCGGCTGTTATAACCGGCTAACCCTAACCCTAACCCTAACCCTAACCCTAACCCTAACCCTAACCCTAACCCTAACCTCATGATACCTTTACACAATACGTAAGAGACTGGCTGTTATATCTGGTTAATGACACCATCTCTTGAACACTTTATACCAATATGTTGATGAAGGCTAAAACATGTTGGTTTTAAATAAAGCATTTTTATCAACATTCGCTGTGGGCCAAGAGTTGCTGAATTTCCTACTTACTGAACTTTACAACAATGTTTTTGTCATTTGTCTTTCTCAGGAAGGGAAGAAGAAGTTTGACAAGGAGACAGAGAAATACTACACTGTTCTAGAGAAGCATCTTGTCCTCCAGGAAGAAAGAGCCGTTCTTACAAGAGTTATGTCCCAGTTACAAGAAAAAACAACATCTTACTGTGAGCCTAGAAATGTTTCCATACATACCAGTGGGAAAAAATATTTCTCTGTTCAACATGTCAGTATTGTCTGAAGGTGACTTTTGAATAACTGTGTATAAACACTAAACAAATGGATCGATGTGGGAACATGCACTTTCTATCAATCATTTTAGTCAAATCTGCTATAGAGTCAATCTCAGATGATATGTCTGAACATTTTTAATTGAGCTAATCATTCTTCAACGGGAGTCTTCTGTTGCAAAATCAATGAAGGTATTATATGATTTTCCATCAAAAAAATGGCACAATTTGTCTGCACGTATACAACTCGTCTGAAATAAGGTGAGATGAGTAGAACTTGTGTTGGCCAAAAAGGGACTGATGTAGACCTACGCCATATACAATTTAATCCCTGTTCATGCGTCTCAAGCCGTGTCTAGACTTGACGGTCCATGCAGATGTTGTATAATGGAGTTTTTTATCAAGGAACTCCCAACAAGTCATATGTCTACATTTTCCTTGAGATTTGTCCACCAGGACCACACGTGGTTCCGTTCCCATGCTATATTCAAATGCCAGTATGCATTATACAAACACAATTATAAAATGTAAATGATAATATAACAACTACTGTCGCTAAGTAGCTAGCTAACCTCTGTAGCTTGCAAGTTAGCAAGCAACGCTAAAGGGATTGCAAATGACTTATTCAAAACATTAGCTAGCTGGCTAGCATTTGAGGCCAGCAAACACGTTCCCCACACCCTAGGAACGTATTTCCTCCAACGCTATAATGAAAATGTGCCCAAAACATTTTTCTGGAGACTTGTGGAAGGAGTGCTGATGACGTCGCCCACTGTAGGCGCTGTCGGTGTGCTGATTGCATCCAGACTGAGGAGGAATCTGCAGACAATGAAGTGGTCAGATGGATCTGAACACAATCAGACCACAAAGCAACTTCTGTGCATCTAGACTTGTCTTTTAAATTCAAGCATTGTATTCTGATAGCAGAAGTTACATGAAAGTGTCAAGTGTAGGCCGTACCGCTTAAGGACCTGAACGGGCCTTTTTGCTGAATCAATGTATCTGTTCCTAAAGCCAACTGAACTATGTTAGTGAAAACAGCATTGTTTATAATATTATTTACACAGTACCTTCCTAGACAAACACACTGGAGACAGTCGGCAGGTAAGAGTGTGTCCAAAACAACATTAATGGAGGTATTTTAAATTAAACCTGAGCTCATCCTGGGAGCAAGACTGAATTAGACCAACTATAGTTGTTCATTGACAATGCATTCTTCAAGGTCATTGGGACATTGGACATCACCGGCACTGATACCTCCACAGACATTACCATGACAACAAGGTCCTCGAGAAGTGAAAATATGCAGAAATGCATCTATGGACAATGTCGACTTGGAAACAACTCTGATTGAAACCGATATACTACAGTCCATCAACAAGAAAATATCAATGCTAGAAGTTGTGCACAAAGAGTTAATTGACCAAAAAGCCAGAGCAGGAATTCAGCTCCAAATAAAATTCCTGATCAAAGACAAGCTACAGCTCAAAGGTCAAAGCACCAATAATTCATCATCAAGTGACAATAAAATTCTCAGAGACATTATTAGACCTGAAGTCCGTTGGATAAGAGAGAATTACAATACCTTCCACTGTGTGTCCCCTATCCTCCAGGCCGGCTCGGTCCTCCCCTCCCGCTCCGTGGCTCGATGACTCATTGCGAGCTCACAGAACAGGGCTCCGGGCAGCCGAGCGGAAATGGAGGAAAACTCACCTCCCTGCGGACCTGGCATCCTTTCACTCCCTCCTCTCTACATTTTCCTCCTCTGTCTCTGCTGCTAAAGCCACTTTCTACCACGCTAAATTCCAAGCATCTGCCTCTAACCCTAGGAAGCTCTTTGCCACCTTCTCCTCCCTCCTGAATCCTCCTCCCCCTCCCCCCCCTCCTCCCTCTCTGCAGATGACTTCGTCAACCATTTTGAAAAGAAGGTCGACGAAGGTCGACGACATCCGATCCTCGTTTGCTAAGTCAAACGACACCGCTGGTTCTGCTCACACTGCCCTACCCTGTGCTCTGACCTCTTTCTCCCCTCTCTCTCCAGATGAAATCTCGCGTCTTGTGACGGCCGGCCGCCCAACAACCTGCCCGCTTGACCCTATCCCCTCCTCTCTTCTCCAGACCATTTCCGGAGACCTTCTCCCTTACCTCACCTCGCTCATCAACTCATCCCTGACCGCTGGCTACGTCCCTTCCGTCTTCAAGAGAGCGAGAGTTGCACCCCTTCTGAAAAAACCTACACTCGATCCCTCCGATGTCAACAATTACAGACCAGTATCCCTTCTTTCTTTTCTCTCCAAAACTCTTGAACGTGCCGTCCTTGGCCAGCTCTCCCGCTATCTCTCTCTGAATGACCTTCTTGATCCAAATCAGTCAGGTTTCAAGACTAGTCATTCAACTGAGACTGCTCTCCTCTGTATCACGGAGGCGCTCCGCACTGCTAAAGCTAACTCTCTCTCCTCTGCTCTCATCCTTCTAGATCTATCGGCTGCCTTCGATACTGTGAACCATCAGATCCTCCTCTCCACCCTCTCCGAGTTGGGCATCTCCGGCGCGGCCCACGCTTGGATTGCGTCCTACCTGACAGGTCGCTCCTACCAGGTGGCGTGGCGAGAATCTGTCTCCTCACCACGCGCTCTCACCACTGGTGTCCCCCAGGGCTCTGTTCTTGGCCCTCTCCTATTCTCGCTATACACCAAGTCACTTGGCTCTGTCATAACCTCACATGGTCTCTCTTATCATTGCTATGCAGACGACACACAATTAATCTTCTCCTTTCCCCCTTCTGATGACCAGGTGGCGAATCGCATCTCTGCATGTCTGGCAGACATATCAGTGTGGATGACGGATCACCACCTCAAGCTGAACCTCGGCAAGACGGAGCTGCTCTTCCTCCCGGGGAAGGACTGCCCGTTCCATGATCTCGCCATCACGGTTGACAACTCCATTGTGTCCTCCTCCCAGAGCGCCAAGAACCTTGGCGTGATCCTGGACAACACCCTGTCGTTCTCAACCAACATCAAGGCGGTGGCCCGGTCCTGTAGGTTCATGCTCTACAACATCCGCAGAGTACGACCCTGCCTCACACAGGAAGCGGCGCAGGTCCTAATCCAGGCACTTGTCATCTCCCGTCTGGATTACTGCAACTCGCTGTTGGCTGGGCTCCCTGCCTGTGCCATTAAACCCCTTCAACTCATCCAGAACGCCGCAGCCCGTCTGGTGTTCAACCTTCCCAAGTTCTCTCACGTCACCCCGCTCCTCCGTTCTCTCCACTGGCTTCCAGTTGAAGCTCGCATCCGCTACAAGACCATGGTGCTTGCCTACGGAGCTGTGAGGGGAACGGCACCTCAGTACCTCCAGGCTCTGATCAGGCCCGACACCCAAACAAGGGCACTGCGTTCATCCACCTCTGGCCTGCTCGCCTCCCTACCACTGAGGAAGTACAGCTCCCGCTCAGCCCAGTCAAAACTGTTCGCTGCCCTGGCCCCCCAATGGTGGAACAAACTCCCCCACGACGCCAGGACAGCGGAGTCAATCACCACCTTCCGGAGACACCTGAAACCCCACCTCTTTAAGGAATACCTAGGATAGGATAAGTAATCCCTCTCACCCCCCTTAAGTTTTAGATGCACTATTGTAAAGTGACTGTTCCACTGCATGTCATAAGGTGAATGCACCAATTTGTAAGTCGCTCTGGATAAGAGCGTCTGCTAAATGACTTAAATGTAAATGTAAAATGTAGAACCCGGTTTTCCCTGGTATTTTTTTGAATAATTTTGAAAATGCTGAAGAAATTGTAAAATCCTTTATACAAACAAAACTACAGATCCAGCAGATGAAGCATCAAACATTGTTTTCACCGAGTCCACAGAATGGCAGTCTTGGTTGCCAAAATGCCTGGTGCTCCTCGCCCCATCGTGGCCAAATTCGGTCATTACAAAGAAAATTGTAATGACCGAGGGTAGAGAATTACAAGGGACAGAGTTTGGGAGTTTGGGCAAAATGATCAGTTTACCAAGTAAAGAAATAACAGATGGAAAACACACTCTGTTAAATAGCTGGTATTACAATACCTTCCACTGTGTGTCTCTCAGTGTTAAATAGCTGGTATTACAATACCTTCCACTGTGTGTCTCTCAGTGTTAAATAGCTGGTATTACAATACCTTCCAGTGTGTGACCCTCAGTGTTAAATAGCTGGTATTACAATACCTTCCACTGTGTGTCTCTCAGTGTTAAATAGCTGGTATTACAATACCTTCCACTGTGTGTCTCTCCTGGTATTACAATACCTTCCACTGTGTGTCTCTCAGTGTTAAATAGCTACAAACCTTCCAGTGTGTGTCTCTCAGTGTTAAATAGCTGGTATTACAATACCTTCCAGTGTGTGTGTCCCTCAGTGTTAAATAGCTGGTATTACAACACCTTCCAGTGTGTGTGTCTCTCAGTGTTAAATAGCTGGTATTACAATACCTTCCAGTGTGTGTCTCTCAGTGTTAAATAGCTGGTATTACAATACCTTCCACTGTGTGTCTCAGTGTTAAATAGCTGGTATTACAATACCTTCCACTGTGTGACCCTCAGTGTTAAACCTTCCAGCTCAGTGTTATTGGTATTACAATACCTTCCACTGTGTGTCTCTCAGTGTTAAATAGCTGGTATTACAATACCTTCCACTGTGTGTCTCTCAGTGTTAAATAGCTGGTATTACAATACCTTCCAGTGTGTGTCTCTCAGTGTTAAATAGCTGGTATTACAATACCTTCCACTGTGTGTCTCTCAGTGTTAAATAGCTGGTATTACAATACCTTCCACTGTGTGTCTCTCAGTGTTAAATAGCTGGTATTACAACACCTTCCACTGTGTGTCTCTCAGTGTTAAATAGCTGGTATTACAATACCTTCCACTGTGTGTCTCTCAGTGTTAAATAGCTGGTATTACAATACCTTCCACTGTGTGTCTCTCAGTGTTAAATAGCTGGTATTACAACACCTTCCAGTGTGTGTGTCTCTCAGTGTTAAATAGCTGGTATTACAATACCAGTGTTAAATAGCTGGTATTACAATACCTTCCACTGTGTGTCTCTCAGTGTTAAATAGCTGTGTGCTGGTCTACCTCAGTGTTAAATAGCTGGTATTACAATACCTTCCACTGTGTGTCTCTCAGTGTTAAATAGCTGGTATTACCTTCCAGTGTGTGTGTCCCTCAGTACCTGGTATTACAACACCTTCCAGTGTGTGTGTCTCTCAGTGTTAAATAGCTGGTATTACAATACCTTCCACTGTGTGACCCTCAGTGTTAAATAGCTGGTATTACAATACCTTCCACTGTGTGTCTCTCAGTGTTAAATTACAATACCTTCCACTGTGTGTCTCTCAGTGTTAAATAGCTGGTATTACAACACCTTCCACTGTGTGTCTCTCAGTGTTAAATAGCTGGTATTACAATACCTTCCACTGTGTGTCTCTCAGTGTTAAATAGCTGGTATTACAATACCTTCCACTGTGTGTCTCTCAGTGTTAAATAGCTGGTATTACAACACCTTCCAGTGTGTGTGTCTCTCAGTGTTAAATAGCTGGTATTACAATACCTTCCACTGTGTGACCCTCAGTGTTAAATAGCTGGTATTACAATACCTTCCACTGTGTGTCTCTCAGTGTTAAATAGCTGGTATTACAATACCTTCCAGTGTGTGTGTCCCTCAGTGTTAAATAGCTGGTATTACAACACCTTCCAGTGTGTGTGTCTCTCAGTGTTAAATAGCTGGTATTACAATACCTTCCAGTGTGTGACCCTCAGTGTTAAATAGCTGGTATTACAATACCTTCCACTGTGTGTCTCTCAGTGTTAAATAGCTGGTATTACAATACCTTCCACTGTGTGTCTCTCAGTGTTAAATAGCTGGTATTACAATACCTTCCAGTGTGTGTCTCTCAGTGTTAAATAGCTGGTATTACAATACCTTCCAGTGTGTGTCTCTCAGTGTTAAATAGCTGGTATTACAATACCTTCCAGTGTGTGACCCTCAGTGTTAAATAGCTGGTATTACAATACCTTCCACTGTGTGTCTCTCAGTGTTAAATAGCTGGTATTACAACACCTTCCAGTGTGTGTGTCCCTCAGTGTTAAATAGCTGGTATTACAATACCTTCCACTGTGTGACCCTCAGTGTTAAATAGCTGGTATTACAATACCTTCCACTGTGTGTCTCTCAGTGTTAAATAGCTGGTATTACAATACCTTCCACTGTGTGTCTATCAGTGTTAAATAGCTGGTATTACAATACCTTCCACTGTGTGTCTCTCAGTGTTAAATAGCTGGTATTACAATACCTTCCAGTGTGTGTGTCTCAGTGTTAAATAGAACCTCTGACCCTCTCTAAACCACATGGTGGAACATCTAACCCTCTCTAAACCACATGTTGGAACCTCTGACCCTCTCTAAACCACATGGTGGAACCTCTAACCCGCTCTAAACCACATGGTGGAACCTCTAACCCGCTCTAAACCACATGGTGGAACCTCTAACCCTCTCTAAACCACATGGTGGAACATCTAACCCTCTCTAAACCACATGGTGGAACCTCTAACCCTCTCTAAACCACATGGTGGAACCTCTGACCCTCTCTAAACCACATGGTGGAACCTCTAACTCTCTCTAAACCACATGGTGGAACCTCTGACCCTCTCTAAACCACATGGTGGAACCTCTAACCCTCTCTAAACCACATGGTGGAACCTCTAACCCTCTCTGAACCACATGGTGGTACCTCTAACCCTCTCTGAACCACATGGTGGAACCTCTAACCCTCTCTAAACCACATGGTGGTACCTCTAACCCTCTCTGAACCACATGGTGGAACCTCTAACCCTCTCTGAACCACATGGTGGTACCTCTAACCCTCTCTGAACCACATGGTGGAACCTCTAACCCTCTCTGAACCACATGGTGGTACCTCTAACCCTCTCTGAACCACATGGTGGAACCTCTAACCCTCTCTAAACCACATGGTAGAACCTCTGACCCTCTCTAAACCACATGGTGGAACCTCTAACCCTCTCTAAACCACATGGTAGAACCTCTGACCCTCTCTAAACCACATGGTGGAACCACTAACCCTCTCTAAACCACATGGTAGAACCTCTGACCCTCTCTAAACCACATGGTGGAACCTCTAACCCTCTCTAAACCACATGGTGGAACCTCTAACTCTCTCTAAACCACATGGTGGAACCTCTAACCCTCTCTAAACCACATGGTGGAACCTCTGACCCTCTCTAAACCACATGGTAGAACCTCTGACCCTCTCGAAACCACATGGTGGAACCTCTAACCCTCTCTAAACCACATGGTAGAACCTCTGACCCTCTCTAAACCACATGGTGGAACCTCTAACTCTCTCTAAACCACATGGTGGAACCTCTAACTCTCTCTAAACCACATGGTAGAACCTCTGACCCTCTCTGAACCACATGGTGGAACCTCTAACCCTCTCTAAACCACATGGTGGAACCTCTAACCCTCTCTAAACCACATGGTGGAACCTCTGACCCTCTCTGAACCACATGGTGGAACCTCTAACCCTCTCTAAACCACATGGTGGAACCTCTAACTCTCTCTAAACCACATGGTGGAACCTCTAACCCTCTCTAAACCACATGGTGGAACCTCTAACCCTCTCTAAACCACATGGTGGAACCTCTGACCCTCTCTGAACCACATGGTGGAACCTCTAACCCTCTCTAAACCACATGGTGGAACCTCTAACCCTCTCTAAACCACATGGTGGAACCTCTAACCCTCTCTAAACCACATGGTGGAACCTCTAACCCGCTCTAAACCACATGGTGGAACCTCTAACCCTCTCTAAACCACATGGTGGAACCTCTAACCCTCTCTGAACAACATGGTGGAACCTCTGACCCTCTCTAAACCACATGGTGGAACCTCTAACCCTCTCTAAACCACATGGTGGAACCTCTAACCCTCTCTAAACCACATGGTGGAACATCTAACCCTCTCTAAACCACATGGTGGAACCTCTAACCCTCTCTAAACCACATGGTGGTACCTCTAACCCTCTCTGAACCACATGGTGGAACCTCTAACCCTCTCTGAACCACATGGTGGAACCTCTAACCCTCTCTGAACCACATGGTGGAACCTCTGACCCTCTCTAAACCACATGGTCGAACCTCTAACCCTCTCTAAACCACATGGTGGAACCTCTAACCCTCTCTGAACCACATGGTGGAACCTCTGACCCTCTCTAAACCACATGGTGGAACCTCTAACCCTCTCTAAACCACATGGTGGTATACACTCATCCACACATAGAGACATACACTCATTAATTGCCCCTACGTGGTCCTTCTGTAGCTCAGTTGGTAGAGCATGGCGCTTGTAACGCCAGGGTAGTGGGTTCGATACCCGGGACCACCCATACGTAGAATGTATGCACACATGACTGTAAGCGTCTGCTAAATGGCATATATTATTATTATATATTACCTGGTGCAATTGAGGGGCCTTGGAGGTCCAGGGTGTAGATTGAGGGGGCTAGGAGGTCCAGGGTGTAGGTTGAGGGGCCTTGAAGGTCCAGGATGTAGGTTGAAGGGCCTTGAAGGTCCAGGATGTATGTTGAAGGGCCTTGGAGGTCCAGGGTGTAGGTTGAAGGGCCTTGAAGGTCCAGGGTGTAGGTTGAGGGACCTTGAAGGTCCAGGGTGTAGGTTGAGGGGCCTTGAAGGTCCAGGATGTAGGTTGAGGGGCCTTGAAGGTCCAGGGTGTAGGTTGAGGGACCTTGAAGGTCCAGGATGTAGGTTGAAGGGCCTTGGACAGGTTGTAGGTTGAGGGGCCTTGAAGGTCCAGGGTGTAGGTTGAGGGATCTTGGAGGTCCAGGTGTGGTTTGAGGGGCCTTGGAGGTCCAGGGTGTAGGTTGAGGGATCTTGGAGGTCCAGGGTGTAGGTTGAAGGGCCTTGGAGGTCCAGGGTGTAGTTTGAGGGGCCTTGGAGGTCCAGGGTGTAGTTTGAGGGGCCTTGGAGGTCCAGGGTGTAGTTTGAGGGGCCTACAGTAACAAACTAATAAATTATACTATGTTATTTGATAATTTTGGGGGTTTTCTAATGTTACCAAAAACCTTGATGTGTGTGTGTGTGTGTGTGTGTGTGTGTGTGTGTGTGTGTGTGTGTGTGTGTGTGTGTGTGTGTGTGTGTGTGTGTGTGTGTGTGTGTGTGTGTGTGCAGGTGGTTAATTAAAAGTGTATTATTGTGTGTGTGTATTAAAGCCTCTAGGGTTATGTGTTAAGGTCCTTCTGTAGCTCAGTTGGTAGAGCATGGCGTGTGCAGGTGGTTAATCCCGGGACCAAACGTAGAATGTATGCACACATGACTGTGTGTGTATTAAAGCCTCTAAATGGCATATATTATTATTATTATTATAAGGCTCCATATTAAAGCCTCTAGGGTTATGTGTTAAGGCTCCATATGAAAGCCTCTAGGGTTATGTGCTAAGGCTCCATATTAAAGCCTCTAGTGTTATGTGCTAAGGCTCCATATTAAAGCCTCTAGGGTTATGTGCTAAGCCTCCATATTAAAGCCTCTAGGGTTATGTGCTAAGCCTCCATATTAAAGCCTCTAGGGTTATGTGCTAAGGCTCCATATTAAAGCCTCCAGGGTTATGACAGTGAGAGTGTAAATGCTAAGGCTCCATATTAAAGCCTCAAGGGTTATGACAGTGAGAGTGTAAATGCTAAGGCTCCGTATAAAAGCTAAAATCTTAAGTAGTGTGCGTGTTTCAAGTTTTGTTTGTGTCACGTGCACAAGTGAAATGCCTTTCTTGCTCTAAACCCAACCGTGCAGTAATCAATAACAAAGCGATACTAAAAATAACATAAGGTTGAGCAAAACCCAACGTGAACTAAAAATAAGAGCTTAGAACAGGAGAAGGTCAGAAGCTGTATCAAGGACTATGAAGTCCTTCTTACATCAGCTGATACCTCAAAGTGCTGTACAGTAACCCAGCCTAAAACCCCAAACAGCAAGCAATGCAGGTGTAGAAGCACGGTGGCTAGCCCTTCGTACATCAGTCGATGTCACAAAGTGCTGTACAGTAACCCAGCCTAAAACCCCAAACAGCAAGCAATGCAGGTGTAGAAGCACGGTGGCTAGCCCTTCGATGTCACAAAGTGCTGTACAGAAACCCAGCCTAAAACCCCAAACAGCAAGCAATGCAGGTGTAGAAGCACGGTGGCTAGGAAAAACTCCCTACAAAGGCCGGAACCTGGGAAGAAACCTAGAGATGAACCAGGCTCAGAGGGGTGGCCAGTCCTCTTCTGGCTGTGTCGGGTGGAGATTACAAGAGTACATGGCCATTAAGGCCAGATGGTTCTTCAAGATGTCCAAACGTTCATAGATGATCAGCAGGGTCAAATAGTAATCAGTGGTTGTCGAGGGTGCAACAGGTCAGTACCTCAGGAGTAAATGTCAGTTGGCTTTTCATAGCCGAGCATTCAGAGGACGAGAGAGCAGATACGGCAGAGAGTCGAAAACAGCAGGTCCAGAACAAGGTAGCACGTCAGGTGAAGGGTCAGGGTCATGGTTCTCTAGCCACAGACAGAACAGTTGAAACTGGAGCAGCAGCACGACCAGATGGACTGGGAACAGCCAGGAGTCATCAGGCCAAGTAGTCCTGAGGCATGTTCCTGGGGCTCAGATCCTCCGGTAGGGGAGGGAGAGAGGAGAGTGAAAATTAGAGGGAGCATACTAAAATTCACACAGGACACCAGATAAGACAGGCTTATGACACCAGATTTAACAGACTGACCCTAGCCCCTGGGCACATAGACTATTGCATCATAGATACTGTCCTCCAGCTGTATAAAAACAAGGTAGAGCTGATACACACAGCACTGATTACATCATCAATGGTGGTTATGTGAAGACCTGTAGTCTTTACTAAGTTGCCTTGTCCCAGATCTTTAAACTTTTATTTAACGAGCTGGACCCTGGTTCTCATGTATAGCTATGTGTTTTAAACAAACCATCGAACTGTCCTGTGACTCTTCTCACTGTGCTTTGACCAAACTATCGTACTGTCCAGGGACTCCTCTCACTGCTATGGTATGCATGGTTATGATAGTCAGAGATGAGTGGCTGAAGTTTGAACCAAATGTTACAAGAAGAACTGTAGCTTCAGGTGGAACTCTCGTCCTGAGGGGGAGTGAAACCACAGCAGACGGGTTGTTGTTCAGGTAGTGAAACCACAGCAGACTGGTTGTTGTTCAGGTAGTGAAACCACAGCAGACTGGTTGTTGTTCAGGTAGTGAAACCACAGCAGACTGGCTGTTGTTCAGGTAGTGAAACCACAGCAGACTGGTTGTTGTTCAGGTAGTGAAACCACAGCAGACGGGCTGTTGTTCAGGTAGTGAAACCACAGCAGACTGGTTGTTGTTCAGGTAGTGAAACCACAGCAGACTGGTTGTTGTTCAGGTAGTGAAACCACAGCAGACTGGCTGTTGTTCAGGTAGTGAAACCACAGCAGACGGGCTGTTGTTCAGGTAGTGAAACCACAGCAGACTGGTTGTTGTTCAGGTAGTGAAACCACAGCAGACTGGTTGTTGTTCAGGTAGTGAAACCACAGCAGACTGGTTGTTGTTCAGGTAGTGAAACCACAGCAGACTGGCTGTTGTTCAGGTAGTGAAACCACAGCAGACTGGTTGTTGTTCAGGTAGTGAAACCACAGCAGACTGGTTGTTGTTCAGGTAGTGAAACCACAGCAGACGGGTTGTTGTTCAGGTAGTGAAACCACAGCAGACTGGTTGTTGTTCAGGTAGTGAAACCACAGCAGACGGGCTGTTGTTCAGGTAGTGAAACCACAGCAGACGGGTTGTTGTTCAGGTAGTGAAACCACAGCAGACTGGTTGTTGTTCAGGTAGTGAAACCACAGCAGACTGGCTGTTGTTCAGGTAGTGAAACCACAGCAGACTGGCTGTTGTTCAGGTAGTGAAACCACAGCAGACTGGTTGTTGTTCAGGTAGTGAAACCACAGCAGACTGGTTGTTGTTCAGGTAGTGAAACCACAGCAGACGGGCTGTTGTTCAGGTAGTGAAACCACAGCAGACTGGTTGTTGTTCAGGGAGTGAAACCACAGCAGACTGGCTGTTGTTCAGGTAGTGAAACCACAGCAGACTGGCTGTTGTTCAGGTAGTGAAACCACAGCAGACTGGTTGTTGTTCAGGTAGTGAAACCACAGCAGACTGGTTGTTGTTCAGGTAGTGAAACCACAGCAGACTGGTTGTTGTTCAGGTAGTGAAACCACAGCAGACTGGTTGTTGTTCAGGTAGTGAAACCACAGCAGACTGGTTGTTGTTCAGGTAGTGAAACCACAGCAGACTGGTTGTTGTTCAGGTAGTGAAACCACAGCAGACTGGTTGTTGTTCAGGTAGTGAAACCACAGCAGACTGGTTGTTGTTCAGGTAGTGAAACCACAGCAGACGGGTTGTTGTTCAGGTAGTGAAACCACAGCAGACTGGTTGTTGTTCAGGTAGTGAAACCACAGCAGACTGGTTGTTGTTCAGGTAGTGAAACCACAGCAGACTGGGTTGTTGTTCAGGTAGTGAAACCACAGCAGACTGGTTGTTGTTCAGGTAGTGAAACCACAGCAGACGGGTTGTTGTTCAGGTAGTGAAACCACAGCAGACTGGTTGTTGTTCAGGTAGTGAAACCACAGCAGACTGGTTGTTGTTCAGGTAGTGAAACCACAGCAGACGGGTTGTTGTTCAGGTAGTGAAACCACAGCAGACTGGTTGTTGTTCAGGTAGTGAAACCACAGCAGACTGGTTGTTGTTCAGGTAGTGAAACCACAGCAGACGGGTTGTTGTTCAGGTAGTGAAACCACAGCAGACTGGTTGTTGTTCAGGTAGTGAAACCACAGCAGACGGGCTGTTGTTCAGGTAGTGAAACCACAGCAGACGGGCTGTTGTTCAGGTAGTGAAACCACAGCAGACTGGTTGTTGTTCAGGTAGTGAAACCACAGCAGACTGGCTGTTGTTCAGGTAGTGAAACCACAGCAGACTGGCTGTTGTTCAGGTAGTGAAACCACAGCAGACTGGCTGTTGTTCAGGTAGTGAAACCACAGCAGACTGGCTGTTGTTCAGGTAGTGAAACCACAGCAGACTGGCTGTTGTTCAGGTAGTGAAACCACAGCAGACTGGTTGTTGTTCAGGTAGTGAAACCACAGCAGACTGGTTGTTGTTCAGGTAGTGAAACCACAGCAGACTGGTTGTTGTTCAGGTAGTGAAACCACAGCAGACTGGTTGTTGTTCAGGTAGTGAAACCACAGCAGACTGGTTGTTGTTCAGGTAGTGAAACCACAGCAGACTGGTTGTTGTTCAGGTAGTGAAACCACAGCAGACTGGTTGTTGTTCAGGTAGTGAAACCACAGCAGACTGGCTGTTGTTCAGGTAGTGAAACCACAGCAGACTGGCTGTTGTTCAGGTAGTGAAACCACAGCAGACTGGTTGTTGTTCAGGTAGTGAAACCACAGCAGACGGGTTGTTGTTCAGGTAGTGAAACCACAGCAGACTGGTTGTTGTTCAGGTAGTGAAACCACAGCAGACTGGCTGTTGTTCAGGGTGAAACCACAGCAGAGTGAAACCACAGCAGACTGGTTGTTGTTCAGGTAGTGAAACCACAGCAGACTGGTTGTTGTTCAGGTAGTGAAACCACAGCAGACTGGTTGTTGTTCAGGTAGTGAAACCACAGCAGACTGGCTGTTGTTCAGGTAGTGAAACCACAGCAGACTGGTTGTTGTTCAGGTAGTGAAACCACAGCAGACTGGTTGTTGTTCAGGTAGTGAAACCACAGCAGACTGGCTGTTGTTCAGGTAGTGAAACCACAGCAGACTGGTTGTTGTTCAGGTAGTGAAACCACAGCAGACTGGTTGTTGTTCAGGTAGTGAAACCACAGCAGACTGGTTGTTGTTCAGGTAGTGAAACCACAGCAGACTGGTTGTTGTTCAGGTAGTGAAACCACAGCAGACTGGTTGTTGTTCAGGTAGTGAAACCACAGCAGACTGGTTGTTGTTCAGGTAGTGAAACCACAGCAGACTGGTTGTTGTTCAGGTAGTGAAACCACAGCAGACTGGTTGTTGTTCAGGTAGTGAAACCACAGCAGACGGGTTGTTGTTCAGGTAGTGAAACCACAGCAGACGGGTTGTTGTTCAGGTAGTGAAACCACAGCAGACTGGTTGTTGTTCAGGTAGTGAAACCACAGCAGACAGACTGGTTGTTGTTCAGGTAGTGAAACCACAGCAGACTGGTTGTTGTTCAGGTAGTGAAACCACAGCAGACTGGTTGTTGTTCAGGTAGTGAAACCACAGCAGACTGGTTGTTGTTCAGGTAGTGAAACCACAGCAGACTGGTTGTTGTTCAGGTAGTGAAACCACAGCAGACTGGTTGTTGTTCAGGTAGTGAAACCACAGCAGACTGGTTGTTGTTCAGGTAGTGAAACCACAGCAGACTGGTTGTTGTTCAGGTAGTGAAACCACAGCAGACTGGTTGTTGTTCAGGTAGTGAAACCACAGCAGACTGGTTGTTGTTCAGGTAGTGAAACCACAGCAGACTGGTTGTTGTTCAGGTAGTGAAACCACAGCAGACTGGTTGTTGTTCAGGTAGTGAAACCACAGCAGACTGGTTGTTGTTCAGGTAGTGAAACCACAGCAGACTGGTTGTTGTTCAGGTAGTGAAACCACAGCAGACTGGTTGTTGTTCAGGTAGTGAAACCACAGCAGACTGGTTTGTTGTTCAGGTAGTGAAACCACAGCAGACTGGTTGTTGTTCAGGTAGTGAAACCACAGCAGACTGGTTGTTGTTCAGGTAGTGAAACCACAGCAGACTGGTTGTTGTTCAGGTAGTGAAACCACAGCAGACTGGTTGTTGTTCAGGTAGTGAAACCACAGCAGACTGGTTGTTGTTCAGGTAGTGAAACCACAGCAGACTGGTTGTTGTTCAGGTAGTGAAACCACAGCAGACTGGTTGTTGTTCAGGTAGTGAAACCACAGCAGACGGGTTGTTGTTCAGGTAGTGAAACCACAGCAGACTGGTTGTTGTTCAGGTAGTGAAACCACAGCAGACTGGTTGCAGACTGGCTGTTGTTCAGGTAGTGAAACCACAGCAGACTGGTTGTTGTTCAGGTAGTGAAACCACAGCAGACTGGTTGTTGTTCAGGTAGTGAAACCACAGCAGACTGGTTGTTGTTCAGGTAGTGAAACCACAGCAGACTGGTTGTTGTTCAGGTAGTGAAACCACAGCAGACTGGTTGTTGTTCAGGTAGTGAAACCACAGCAGACTGGTTGTTGTTCAGGTAGTGAAACCACAGCAGACTGGTTGTTGTTCAGGTAGTGAAACCACAGCAGACTGGTTGTTGTTCAGGTAGTGAAACCACAGCAGACTGGTTGTTGTTCAGGTAGTGAAACCACAGCAGACTGGTTGTTGTTCAGGTAGTGAAACCACAGCAGACTGGTTGTTGTTCAGGTAGTGAAACCACAGCAGACTGGTTGTTGTTCAGGTAGTGAAACCACAGCAGACTGGTTGTTGTTCAGGTAGTGAAACCACAGCAGACTGGTTGTTGTTCAGGTAGTGAAACCACAGCAGACTGGTTGTTGTTCAGGTAGTGAAACCACAGCAGACGGGTTGTTGTTCAGGTAGTGAAACCACAGCAGACTGGTTGTTGTTCAGGTAGTGAAACCACAGCAGACAGGGTTGTTGTTCAGGTAGTGAAACCACAGCAGACTGGGTTGTTGTTCAGGTAGTGAAACCACAGCAGACTGGTTGTTGTTCAGGTAGTGAAACCACAGCAGACTGGTTGTTGTTCAGGTAGTGAAACCACAGCAGACTGGTTGTTGTTCAGGTAGTGAAACCACAGCAGACTGGTTGTTGTTCAGGTAGTGAAACCACAGCAGACTGGTTGTTGTTCAGGTAGTGAAACCACAGCAGACTGGTTGTTGTTCAGGTAGTGAAACCACAGCAGACTGGTTGTTGTTCAGGTAGTGAAACCACAGCAGACTGGTTGTTGTTCAGGTAGTGAAACCACAGCAGACTGGTTGTTGTTCAGGTAGTGAAACCACAGCAGACTGGTTGTTGTTCAGGTAGTGAAACCACAGCAGACTGGTTGTTGTTCAGGTAGTGAAACCACAGCAGACTGGTTGTTGTTCAGGTAGTGAAACCACAGCAGACTGGTTGTTGTTCAGGTAGTGAAACCACAGCAGACTGGTTGTTGTTCAGGTAGTGAAACCACAGCAGACTGGTTGTTGTTCAGGTAGTGAAACCACAGCAGACTGGTTGTTGTTCAGGTAGTGAAACCACAGCAGACTGGTTGTTGTTCAGGTAGTGAAACCACAGCAGACGGGTTGTTGTTCAGGTAGTGAAACCACAGCAGACTGGTTGTTGTTCAGGTAGTGAAACCACAGCAGACGGGTTGTTGTTCAGGTAGTGAAACCACAGCAGACGGGTTGTTGTTCAGGTAGTGAAACCACAGCAGACTGGTTGTTGTTCAGGTAGTGAAACCACAGCAGACTGGCTGTTGTTCAGGTAGTGAAACCACAGCAGACTGGTTGTTGTTCAGGTAGTGAAACCACAGCAGACTGGTTGTTGTTCAGGTAGTGAAACCACAGCAGACTGGTTGTTGTTCAGGTAGTGAAACCACAGCAGACTGGTTGTTGTTCAGGTAGTGAAACCACAGCAGACTGGTTGTTGTTCAGGTAGTGAAACCACAGCAGACTGGTTGTTGTTCAGGTAGTGAAACCACAGCAGACTGGCTGTTGTTCAGGTAGTGAAACCACAGCAGACTGGTTGTTGTTCAGGTAGTGAAACCACAGCAGACTGGTTGTTGTTCAGGTAGTGAAACCACAGCAGACTGGTTGTTGTTCAGGTAGTGAAACCACAGCAGACTGGTTGTTGTTCAGGTAGTGAAACCACAGCAGACTGGTTGTTGTTCAGGTAGTGAAACCACAGCAGACTGGTTGTTGTTCAGGTAGTGAAACCACAGCAGACTGGTTGTTGTTCAGGTAGTGAAACCACAGCAGACTGGTTGTTGTTCAGGTAGTGAAACCACAGCAGACTGGTTGTTGTTCAGACTGGTTGGTAGTGAAACCACAGCAGACTGGTTGTTGTTCAGGTAGTGAAACCACAGCAGACTGGTTGTTGTTCAGGTAGTGAAACCACAGCAGACTGGTTGTTGTTCAGGTAGTGAAACCACAGCAGACTGGTTGTTGTTCAGGTAGTGAAACCACAGCAGACTGGCTGTTGTTCAGGTAGTGAAACCACAGCAGACTGGTTGTTGTTCAGGTAGTGAAACCACAGCAGACTGGCTGTTGTTCAGGTAGTGAAACCACAGCAGACTGGTTGTTGTTCAGGTAGTGAAACCACAGCAGACTGGTTGTTGTTCAGGTAGTGAAACCACAGCAGACTGGTTGTTGTTCAGGTAGTGAAACCACAGCAGACTGGTTGTTGTTCAGGTAGTGAAACCACAGCAGACTGGTTGTTGTTCAGGTAGTGAAACCACAGCAGACTGGTTGTTGTTCAGGTAGTGAAACCACAGCAGACTGGTTGTTGTTCAGGTAGTGAAACCACAGCAGACTTAATAGCATTGGCTTCTCAAATGACTACCTTGCATGGTTCACCAACTACTTCTCAGATAGAGTTCAATGTGTCAAATCGGAGGGCCTGTTGTCCGGACATCTGGCTATCTCTATGGGGGTGCCACAGAGTTCAATTCTCGGGCCAACTCTTTTCTCTGTACATACCAGTGATGTCGCTCTTGCTGCTGGTGATTCTCTGATCCACCTCTACGCAAACGACACCATTCTGTATACATCTGGTCCTTCTTTGGACACTATGCTAACAAAACACTAAACGAGCTTCAACGCCATACAACACTCCTTCCGTGGCCTCCAACTGCTTTTAAATGCAAGTAAAACTAAGTGCATGCTCTTCAACCGATTGCTGCCCACACCCTCTCTCCCGACTAGCATCACTACTCTGGACGGATCTGACTTAGATATGTGGACAACTGCAAATACCTAGGTGTCTGGTTAGACTGTAAACTCTCCTTCCATACTCACATTAAGCATCTCTAATAAAAATGTAATCTAGAATCTGCTTTCTATTTTGCAACAAAGCCTCCTTCACTCATGCAGCCAAACTTACCCTTGTAAAACTGACTATCCTACCGATAATAAACTTTGGCGATGTCATTTTCCAAATAGCCCCCAACACTCTACTCAGCAAACTGGATTTAGTCTATCACAGTGCCATCCGTTTTATCACCAAAGCCCCCATATACCACCCTTCACTACGACATGTATGCTCTTGTTGGCTGACCCTCACTACATATCTGTCGCCAACCACTGGCTCCAGGTCATCTATAAGTCTTTGCTAGGTAAAGCCCCATCTTATCACGATGGCCTATTTATTGCCTTACCTCTATTATCTTAGCTCATTTGCACACACTGTATATATACTTTATATACTGTATTTTTGACTGTATGTTTGTTTATTCCATGTGTAACTCTGTGTTATTGAATGTGTCAAACAGCTTTGCTTTATCTTGGCCAGGTCGCAGTTGTAAATAAGAACTTGTTCTCAACTAGCCAACCTGGTTAAATAAAGGTGAAATAAATCAAAAATCAGTCAGAAACTTTGCACACACTGCCATCTTGTGGACAGCATCTTACACATAGAATCCTATCTCGTTGTGTGGCCTTTTTCTTGCATTTCAAAGATGATGGGAAAAACTCATGTTTTGGTTTGTATTATCTTCTACCAGATCTAATGTGTTATATTCTCCTACATTAATTTCACATTTCCATAAACTTCAAAGTGTTTCCTTTCAAATTGTACCAATAATATACATATCATTGCTTCCGGGTCCTGAGTTACCGGCAGTTAGATTTGGGTACTGTATGTTATCCTTAAGCGATGCTTTGGTAGGCTGGACACATAACATTTTTAACAATGCTTTTCTCATAATATTACAATATGTCCCAGTTGCTTGCCATAGTTTTGAAGTAGTAGCAAAAAAACAGGCCTCATTTTAGTGTAGGGTAGAACACTTTTATCCCTAATTTTAGTGTAGTGTATAACACTTTTAACCCTAATTTTAGCGTAGGGTAGAACACTTTTATCCCTAATTTTAGTGTAGTGTATAACACTTTTAACCCTAATTTTAGTGTAGGGTAGAACACTTTTAACCCTAATTTTAGGGTAGGGTAGGCTAGAACACTTCTAGAATCTATTTTAGTTATAATAATAGGTTAGTAAATAACATTATAACACTAAATAGCATTATGATATTTTTCCTAATCAAAAGCTATTTAAAATGTTGCTGTCTTTATTATTATTATTTTAAGTTATTTATTTATGATATTTATTTTTGCCAGGTAAAACACTTGATAATCAAGCTATATTTGATGTTTTATTTAAAACAGGTGTGACCTAGTAACCTCTATGTGGAAGTCCTCCGTGGGATAGGAGGGGCAGGTCTGAGACTGATCTCAGGAACTAATAAGAAAAATACCCTTTATTTCTCAGCTGCCTCACCATAGTCTTTATGTGAATTAATAACTTTGAATTGCTCAATATTTCCAATAGATGGCAGCATGAGATCATGACGCATCAGTTATAGGCTATAGCAGCAATATGAATGACATAAAATTGCAACCAAAGACTATATGTCCCATTATTTTCTAAAATGGTTACTCATTACTTTACAGTTATATCTGTCTATCTTGTATGAGGCCTGTGATGCTTTTGGGAGAGCAAAAATATACTATCTATAGCAGGTATTGAACAAATCAAATCAAATCAAATGTATTTATATAGCCCTTCGTACATCAGCTGATATCTCAAAGTGCTGTACAGAAACCCAGCCTAAAACCCCAAACAGCAAACAATGCAGGTGTAAAAGCACGGTGGCTAGGAAAAACTCCCTAGAAAGGCCAAAACCTAGGAAGAAACCTAGAGAGGAACCGGGCTATGTGGGGTGGCCAGTCCTCTTCTGGCTGTGCCGGGTAGAGATTATAACAGAACATGACCAAGATGTTCAAATGTTCATAAATGACCAGCATGGTCAAATAATAATAAGGCAGAACAGTTGAAACTGGAGCAGCAGCACAGTCAGGTGGACTGGGGACAGCAAGGAGCCATCATGTCAGGTAGTCCTGGGGCACGGTCCTAGGGCTCAGGTCCTCCGAGAGAGAGAAAGAAAGAGAGAATTAGAGAGAGCATATGTGGGGTGGCCAGTCCTCTTCTGGCTGTGCCGGGTGGAGATTATAACAGAACGTGGCCAAGATGTTCAAATGTTCATAAATGACCAGCATGGTTGAATAATAGTAAGGCAGAACAGTTGAAACTGGAGCAGGAGCATGGCCAGGTGGACTGGGGACAGCAAGGAGTCCTCATGTCAGGTAGTCCTGGGACATGGTCCTAGGGCCCAGGCCAGTTGAAACTGGAGCAGCAGCATGGCCAGGTGGACTGGGGACAGCAAGGAGTCATCATGTCAGGTAGTCCTGGGGCATGGTCCTAGGGCTCAGGTCCTCCGAGAGAGAAAAAGAAAGAGAGAAGGAGAGAATTAGAGAACGCACACTTAGATTCACACAGGACACCTGAATAGGACAGGAGAAGTACTCCAGATAAACAAACTGACCCTAGCCCCCCGACACATAAACTACTGCAGCATAAATACTAACGGCTAACTAATCACTAGTCAGATGCACTAACCCCAACTCTAGGAAACATATATTATATATTCATCTTCATATCTCGTATGACACTGCGAGCATACACCCTCTGAGTACATCTCGCGGTTAGCACATTTACCCCAACATGTTCCTCTGTTGTGCGAGAAGGCGGAGTGCTCACTGTCGCTGACAGCACAGGCTTTTGTCGTGGCTTGTTGAGTTGATCATGGTATGAGACATGTGAACATGTCAGTTGGCTACTTGTGTGAGAAGGCACGGCGGGTCGATGCTGGTTGATGAATTTGACAATGGATGAACTAGGAAAATAAGTTTCTCGACCAGAGGTGACTGAATTAATGTCAAGGATTATTGATCATAGTTATTTAACTACATATTCATGTACACACTACCTCAATTGGGCCGACCAACCAGTGCTCCGGCACATTGGCTAACCGGGCTATCTGCAATGTGTCCCACCACCCGCCAACCCCTCTTCAACAGCGCCTCTTCAACCTCAGGAGGCTGAAGAAATTTGCTTGTCACCAAAAGCACTCACAAACTTCTACAGATGCACAATCGAGAGCATCCTGGCGGGTTGTATCACCGCCTGGTACGGCAACTGCTCCGCCCTCAACCGTAAGGCTCTCCAGAAGGTAGTGAGGTCTGCACAACACATCACCGGGGGGCAAACTACCTGCCCTCCAGGACACCTACACCACCCGATGTTACAGGAAGGCCATAAAGATCATCAAGGACATCAACCACCTGAGCCACTGCCTGTTCACCCCGCTATCATCCAGAAGGTGAGGTCAGTACAGGTGCATCAAAGCTGGGACTGAGAGACTGAAAAACAGCTTCTATCTCAAGGCCATCAGACTGTTAAACAGCCACCACTAACACTGAGTGGCTGCTGCCAACACACTGTCATTGACACTGACTCAACTCCAGCCACTTTAATAATGGGAATTGATGGGAAATGATGTAAATATATCACTAGCCACTTTAAACAATGCTACCTTATATAATGTTACTTACCCTACATTATTCATCTCATATGCATACGTATATACTGTACTCTATATCATCGACTGCATCCTTATGTAATACATGTATCACTACCCACTTTAACTATGCCTCTTTGTTTACATACTCATCTCATATGTATATACTGTACTCAATACCATCTACTGTATCTTGCCTATGCTGCTCTGTACCATCACTCATTCATATATCTGTATGTACATATTCTTTATCCCTTTACACTTGTGTGTATGAGGTAATAGGTTTTGGAATTGTTAGTTAGATTACTTGTTGGTTATTACTGCATTGACGGAACTAGAAGCACAAGCATTTCGCTACACTCGCATTAACATCTGCTAACCATGTGTATGTGACAAATAACATTTGATTTGATTTGATTTGGTCATTGACCCTAAATCATCCTGTCTCTAGTCTCTGGTCATTGACCCCACATCATACTGTCTCTAGTCTCTTGCCATTGACTCCACATCATACTGTCTCTAGTCTCTGATCATTGACCCCACGTCATACTGTGTGTAGTCATTGACACCACATCATATTGTCTCTTCTCCGGTCATTGACCCCACATCATACTGTCTCTAGTCATTGACTCCACATCATCCTGTCTAGTCCTTGACCCCAAATCATCCTCTCTCTAGTCTCTGGGCATTGACCCCATATCATCCTGTCTATAGGATCTGGTCATTGACCCCACATCATACTGTCTCTAGTCATTGATCCCACAATATCCTGTCTCTGGTCATTGACCCCACATCATCCTGTCTCTGGTCATTGACCCCACATCATACTGTTTCAGTGTCTGGGCATTGACCCCACATCATACTGTCTCTAGTCTCTGGTCATTGACCCCACATCATACTGTCTCTAGTCATTGATACAATATCCTGTCTCTGGTCATTGACCCCACATCATACTCTCTAGTCATTGACATATCATACTGTCTCTAGTCATTGATACAATATCCTGTCTCTGGTCATTGACCCCACATCATACTGTCTCTAGTCATTGATCCCACAATATCCTGTCCTGGTCATTGACATGTACATCATACTCTCTAGTCATTGACATACATCATACTCTCTAGTCATGACCCCACATCATACTCTCTAGTCATTGACTCCACATCATACTCTCTCTAGTCTCTGGTCATTGACCACACATCATACTACATGTACATACTACCTCTACATGTACATACTACCTCTACATGTACATACTACCTCTACATGTACATACTACCTCTACATGTACATACTACCTCTACATGTACATACTACCTCTACATGTACATACTACCTCTACATGTACATACTACCTCTACATGTACATACTACCTCTACATGTACATACTACCTCTACATGTACATACTACCTCTACATGTACATACTACCTCTACATGTACATACTACATGTACTACCTCTACATGTACATACTACCTCTACATGTACATACTACCTCTACATGTACATACTACCTCTACATGTACATACTACCTCTACATGTACATACTACCTCTACATGTACATACTACCTCTACATGTACATACTACCTCTACATGTACATACTACCTCTACATGTACATACTACCTCTACATGTACATACTACCTCTACATGTACATACTACCTCTACATGTACATACTACCTCTACATGTACATACTACCTCTACATGTACATGTACATACTACCTCTACATGTACATACTACCTCTACATGTACATACTACCTCTACATGTACATACTACATACTCTACATGTACATACTACCTCTACATGTACATACTACCTCTACATGTACATACTACCTCTACATGTACATACTACCTCTACATGTACATACTACCTCTACATGTACATACTACCTCTACATGTACATACTACCTCTACATGTACATATACTACCTCTACATGTACATACTACATACTCTACATGTACATACTACCTCTACATGTACATACTACCTCTACATGTACATATACTACATGTACATACTACATGTACATACTACCTCTACATGTACATACTACCTCTACATGTACATACTACCTCTACATGTACATACTATACATGTACATACTACCTCTACATGTACATACTACCTCTACATGTACATACTACCTCTACATGTACATACTACTACATGTACATACTACCTCTACATGTACATACTACCTCTACATGTACATACTACCTCTACATGTACATACATACATGTACATACTCTACATGTACATACTACCTCTACATGTACATACATGTACCTACCTCTACATGTACATACTACCTCTACTACTACATACTACCTCTACATGTACATACTACCTCTACATGTACATACTACCTCCATGTACATACATGTACATACTACCTCTACATGTACATACTACCTCTACATGTACATACTACCTCTACATGTACATACTACCTCTACATGTACATACTACCTCTACATGTACATACTACCTCTACATGTACATACTACCTCTACATGTACATACTACCTCTACATGTACATACTACCTCTACATGTACATACTACCTCTACATGTACATACTACCTCTACATGTACATACTACCTCTACATGTACATACTACCTCTACATGTACATACTACCTCTACATGTACATACTACCTCTACATGTACATACTACCTCTACATGTACATACTACCTCTACATGTACATACTACCTCTACATGTACATACTACCTCTACATGTACATACTACCTCTACATGTACATACTACCTCTACATGTACATACTACCTCTACATGTACATACTACCTCTACATGTACATACTACCTCTACATGTACATACTACCTCTACATGTACATACTACCTCTACATGTACATACTACCTCTACATGTACATACTACATGTACTCTACATGTACATACTACCTCTACATGTACATACTACCTCTACATGTACATACTACCTCTACATGTACATACTACCTCTACATGTACATACTACCTCTACATGTACATACTACCTCTACATGTACATACTACCTCTACATGTACATACTACCTCTACATGTACATACTACCTCTACATGTACATACTACCTCTACATGTACATACTACCTCTACATGTACATATACATGTACATACTACCTCTACATGTACATACTACCTCTACATGTACATACTACCTCTACATGTACATACTACCTCTACATGTACATACTACCTCTACATGTACATACTACCTCTACATGTACATACTACCTCTACATGTACATACTACCTCTACATGTACATATACTACATGTACATACTACCTCTACATGTACATACTACCTCTACATGTACATACTACCTCTACATGTACATACTACCTCTACATGTACATACTACCTCTACATGTACATACTACCTCTACATGTACATACTACCTCTACATGTACATACTACCTCTACATGTACATACTACCTCTACATGTACATACTACCTCTACATGTACATACTATACATGTACATACTACCTCTACATGTACATACTACCTCTACATGTACATACTACCTCTACATGTACATACTACCTCTACATGTACATACTACCTCTACATGTACATACTACCTCTACATGTACATACTACCTCTACATGTACATATACATGTACATACTCTACATGTACATACTACCTCTACATGTACATACTACCTCTACATGTACATACTACCTCTACATGTACATACTACCTCTACATGTACATACTACCTCTACATGTACATACTACCTCTACATGTACATACTACCTCTACATGTACATACTACCTCTACATGTACATACTACCTCTACATGTACATACTACCTCTACATGTACATACTACATGTACATCTACATGTACATACTACCTCTACATGTACATACTACCTCTACATGTACATACTACCTCTACATGTACATACTACCTCTACATGTACATACTACCTCTACATGTACATACTCTACATGTACATACTACCTCTACATGTACATACTACCTCTACATGTACATACTACCTCTACATGTACATACTACCTCTACATGTACATACTACCTCTACATGTACATACTACCTCTACATGTACATACTACCTCTACATGTACATACTACCTCTACATGTACATACTACCTCTACATGTACATACTACCTCTACATGTACATACTACCTCTACATGTACATACTACCTCTACATGTACATACTACCTCTACATGTACATACTACCTCTACATGTACATACTACCTCTACATGTACATACTACCTCTACATGTACATACTACCTCTACATGTACATACTACCTCTACATGTACATACTACCTCTACATGTACATACTACCTCTACATGTACATACTACCTCTACATGTACATACTACCTCTACATGTACATACTACCTCTACATGTACATACTACCTCTACATGTACATACTACCTCTACATGTACATACTACCTCTACATGTACATACTACTCTACATGTACATACTACCTCTACATGTACATACATACATGTACATACTACATGTACATACATACTCTACATGTACATACTACCTCTACATGTACTCTACATGTACATACTACCTCTACATGTACATACTACCTCTACATGTACATACTACACTCTACATGTACATACTACCTCTACATGTACATACTACCTCTACATGTACATACTACCTCTACATGTACATACTACCTCTACATGTACATACTACCTCTACATGTACATACTACCTCTACATGTACATACTACCTCTACATGTACATACTACCTCTACATGTACATACTACCTCTACATGTACATACTACCTCTACATGTACATACTACCTCTACATGTACATACTACCTCTACATGTACATACTACCTCTACATGTACTACATACTACCTCTACATGTACATACTACCTCTACATGTACATACTACCTCTACCTCTACATGTACATACTACCTCTACATGTACATACTACCTCTACATGTACATACTACCTCTACATGTACATACTACCTCTACATGTACATACTACCTCTACATGTACATACTACCTCTACATGTACATACATACTACCTCTACATGTACATACTACCTCTACATGTACATACTACCTCTACATGTACATACTACCTCTACATGTACATACTACCTCTACATGTACATACTACTTTACATGTACATACTCTACATGTACATACTACTCTACATGTACATACTACTACATGTACATACTACCTCTACATGTACATACTACCTCTACATGTACATACTACCTCTACATGTACATACTACCTCTACATGTACATACTACCTCTACATGTACATACTACCTCTACATGTACATACTACCTCTACATGTACATACTACCTCTACATGTACATACTACCTCTACATGTACATACATACCTCTACATGTACATACTACCTCTACATGTACATACTACCTCTACATGTACATACTACCTCTACATGTACATACTACCTCTACATGTACATACTACCTCTACATGTACATACTACCTCTACATGTACATACTACCTCTACATGTACATACTACCTCTACATGTACATACTACCTCTACATGTACATACTACCTCTACATGTACATACTACCTCTACATGTACATACTACTCTACATGTACATACTACCTCTACATGTACATACTACCTCTACATGTACATACTACCTCTACTCTACATGTACATACATACTACCTCTACATGTACATACTACCTCTACATGTACATACTACCTCTACATGTACATACTACCTCTACATGTACATACCTCTACATGTACATACTACCTCTACATGTACATACTACCTCTACATGTACATACTACCTCTACATGTACATACTACCTCTACATGTACATACTACCTCTACATGTACATACTACCTCTACATGTACATACTACCTCTACATGTACATACTACCTCTACATGTACATACTATACATGTACATACTCTACATGTACATACTACCTCTACATGTACATACTACCTCTACATGTACATACTACCTCTACATGTACATACTACCTCTACATGTACATACTACCTCTACATGTACATACTACCTCTCTACATGTACATACTACCTCTACATGTACATACTACCTCTACATGTACATACTACCTCTACATGTACATACTACCTCTACATGTACATACTACCTCTACATGTACATACTACCTCTACATGTACATACTACCTCTACATGTACATACTACCTCTACATGTACATACTACCTCTACATGTACATACTACCTCTACATGTACATACTACCTCTACATGTACATACTACCTCTACATGTACATACTACCTCTACATGTACATACTACCTCTACATGTACATACTACCTCTACATGTACATACTACCTCTACATGTACATACTACCTCTACATGTACATACTACCTCTACATGTACATACTACATGTACTCTACATGTACATACTACCTCTACATGTACATACTACCTCTACATGTACATACTACCTCTACATGTACATACTACCTCTACATGTACATACTACCTCTACATGTACATACTACCTCTACATGTACATACTACCTCTACATGTACATACTACCTCTACATGTACATACTACCTCTACATGTACATACTACCTCTACATGTACATACTACCTCTACATGTACATACTACCTCTACATGTACATACTACCTCTACATGTACATACTACCTCTACATGTACATACTACCTCTACATGTACATACTACCTCTACATGTACATACTACCTCTACATGTACATACTACCTCTACATGTACATACTACCTCTACATGTACATACTACCTCTACATGTACATACTACCTCTACATGTACATACTACCTCTACATGTACATACTACCTCTACATGTACATACTACCTCTACATGTACATACTACCTCTACATGTACATACTACCTCTACATGTACATACTACCTCTACATGTACATACTACCTCTACATGTACATACTACCTCTACATGTACATACTACCTCTACATGTACATACTACCTCTACATGTACATACTACCTCTACATGTACATACATACATGTACATACTCTCTACATGTACATACTACCTCTACATGTACATACTACCTCTACATGTACATACTACATGTACATACTACCTCTACATGTACATACTACCTCTACATGTACATACTACCTCTACATACATGTACATACTACCTCTACATGTACATACTACCTCTACATGTACATACTACCTCTACATGTACATACTACCTCTACATGTACATACTACCTCTACATGTACATACTACCTCTACATGTACATACTACCTCTACATGTACATACTACCTCTACATGTACATACTACCTCTACATGTACATACTACCTCTACATGTACATACTACCTCTACATGTACATACTACCTCTACATGTACATACTACCTCTACATGTACATACTACCTCTACATGTACATACTACCTCTACATGTACATACTACCTCTACATGTACATACTACATACTCTCTACATGTACATACTACCTCTACATGTACATACTACCTCTACATGTACATACTACCTCTACATGTACATACTACCTCTACATGTACATACTACCTCTACATGTACATACATACATGTACATACTACCTCTACATGTACATACACCTCTACATGTACATACTCTACATGTACATACTACCTCTACATGTACATACTACCTCTACATGTACATACTACCTCTACATGTACATACTACCTCTACATGTACATACTACCTCTACATGTACATACTACCTCTACATGTACATACTACCTCTACATGTACATACTACCTCTACATGTACATACTACCTCTACATGTACATACTACCTCTACATGTACATACTACCTCTACATGTACATACTACCTCTACATGTACATACTACCTCTACATGTACATACTACCTCTACATGTACATACTACCTCTACATGTACATACTACCTCTACATGTACATACTACCTCTACATGTACATACTACCTCTACATGTACATACTACCTCTACATGTACATACTACCTCTACATGTACATACTACCTCTACATGTACATACTACCTCTACATGTACATACTACCTCTACATGTACATACTACCTCTACATGTACATACTACCTCTACATGTACATACTACCTCTACATGTACATACTACCTCTACATGTACATACTACCTCTACATGTACATACTACCTCTACATGTACATACTACCTCTACATGTACATACTACCTCTACATGTACATACTACCTCTACATGTACATACTACCTCTACATGTACATACTACCTCTACATGTACATACTACCTCTACATGTACATACATACTACCTCTACATGTACATACTACCTCTACATGTACATACTACCTCTACATGTACATACTACCTCTACATGTACATACTACCTCTACATGTACATACATACTACCTCTACATGTACATACTACCTCTACATGTACATACTACCTCTACATGTACATACTACCTCTACATGTACATACTACCTCTACATGTACATACTACCTCTACATGTACATACTACCTCTACATGTACATACTACCTCTACATGTACATACTACCTCTACATGTACATACTACCTCTACATGTACATACTACCTCTACATGTACATACTACCTCTACATGTACATACTACATGTACATACTACCTCTACATGTACATACTACCTCTACATGTACATACTACCTCTACATGTACATACTAATTCTACATGTACATACTCTACATGTACATACTACCTCTACATGTACATACTACCTCTACATGTACATACTACCTCTACATGTACATACTACCTCTACATGTACATACTACCTCTACATGTACATACTACCTCTACATGTACATACTACCTCTACATGTACATACTACCTCTACATGTACATACATACATGTACATACTACCTCTACATGTACATACTACCTCTACATGTACATACTACATGTACATACTACCTCTACATGTACATACTACATGTACATACTACCTCTACATGTACATACTACCTCTACATGTACATACTACCTCTACATGTACATACTACCTCTACATGTACATACTACCTCTACATGTACATACTACCTCTACATGTACATACTACCTCTACATGTACATACTACCTCTACATGTACATACTACCTCTACATGTACATACTACCTCTACATGTACATACTACCTCTACATGTACATACTACTCTACATGTACATACTACCATGTACATACTACCTCTACATGTACATACTACCTCTACATGTACATACTACCTCTACATGTACATACTACCTCTACATGTACATACTACCTCTACATGTACATACTACCTCTACATGTACATACTACCTCTACATGTACATACTACCTCTACATGTACATACTACCTCTACATGTACATACTACCTCTACATGTACATACTACCTCTACATGTACATACTACCTCTACATGTACATACTACATGTACATACTACCTCTACATGTACATACTACCTCTACATGTACATACTACCTCTACATGTACATACTACCTCTACATGTACATACTACCTCTACATGTACATACTACCTCTACATGTACATACTACCTCTACATGTACATACTACCTCTACATGTACATACACTCTACATGTACATACTACCTCTACATGTACATACTACCTCTACATGTACATACTACCTCTACATGTACATACTACCTCTACATGTACATACTACCTCTACATGTACATACTACCTCTACATGTACATACTACCTCTACATGTACATACTACCTCTACATGTACATACTACCTCTACATGTACATACTACCTCTACATGTACATACTACCTCTACATGTACATACTACCTCTACATGTACATACTACCTCTACATGTACATACTACCTCTACATGTACATACTACCTCTACATGTACATACTACCTCTACATGTACATACTACCTCTACATGTACATACTACCTCTACATGTACATACTACCTCTACATGTACATACTACCTCTACATGTACATACTACCTCTACATGTACATACTACCTCTACATGTACATACTACCTCTACATGTACATACTACCTCTACATGTACATACTACCTCTACATGTACATACTACCTCTACATGTACATACTACCTCTACATGTACATACTACCTCTACATGTACATACTACCTCTACATGTACATACATGTACATACTACCTCTACATGTACATACTACCTCTACATGTACATACTACCTCTACATGTACATACTACTACATGTACATCTACATGTACATACTACCTCTACATGTACATACTACCTCTACATGTACATATACTCTACATGTACATACTACCTCTACATGTACATACTACCTCTACATGTACATACTACCTCATGTACTCTACATGTACATACTACCTCTACATGTACATACTACCTCTACATGTACATACTACCTCTACATGTACATACTACCTCTACATGTACATACTACCTCTACATGTACATACTACCTCTACATGTACATACTACCTCTACATGTACATACTACCTCTACATGTACATACTACCTCTACATGTACATACTACCTCTACATGTACATACTACCTCTACATGTACATACTACCTCTACATGTACATACTACCTCTACATGTACATACTACCTCTACATGTACATACTACCTCTACATGTACATACTACCTCTACATGTACATACTACCTCTACATGTACATACTACCTCTACATGTACATACTACCTCTACATGTACATACTACCTCTACATGTACATACTACCTCTACATGTACATACTACCTCTACATGTACATACTACCTCTACATGTACATACTACCTCTACATGTACATACTACCTCTACATGTACATACTACCTCTACATGTACATACTACATGTACTCTACATGTACATATACTACCTCTACATGTACATACTACCTCTACATGTACATACTACCTCTACATGTACATACTACCTCTACATGTACATACTACCTCTACATGTACATACTACCTCTACATGTACATACTACCTCTACATGTACATACTACCTCTACATGTACATACTACCTCTACATGTACATACTACCTCTACATGTACATACTAATTTACATGTACATACTACCTCTACATGTACATACTCTACATGTACATACTACCTCTACATGTACATACTACCTCTTACATGTACATACTATCTACATGTACATACTACCTCTACATGTACATACTACCTCTACATGTACATACTACCTCTACATGTACATACTACCTCTACATGTACATACTACCTCTACATGTACATACTACCTCTACATGTACATACTACATGTACATACTACATGTACATACTACCTCTACATGTACATACTACCTCTACATGTACATACTACCTCTACATGTACATACTACCTCTACATGTACATACTACCTCTACATGTACATACTACCTCTACATGTACATACTACCTCTACATGTACATACTACCTCTACATGTACATACTACCTCTACATGTACATACTACCTCTACATGTACATACTACCTCTACATGTACATACTACCTCTACATGTACATACTACTCTACATGTACATACTACCTCTACATGTACATACTACCTCTACATGTACATACTACCTCTACATGTACATACTACCTCTACATGTACATACTACCTCTACATGTACATACTACCTCTACATGTACATACTACCTCTACATGTACATACTACCTCTACATGTACATACTACCTCTACATGTACATACTACCTCTACATGTACATACTACCTCTACATGTACATACTACCTCTACATGTACATACATATGTACATACTACCTCTACATGTACATACTACCTCTACATGTACATACTACCTCTACATGTACATACTACATACTCTACATGTACATACTACATGTACATACTACATGTACATACTACATGTACATCTACATGTACATACTACCTCTACATGTACATACTACCTCTACATGTACATACTACCTCTACATGTACATACTACCTCTACATGTACATACTCTACATGTACATACCTCTACATGTACATACTACCTCTACATGTACATACTACCTCTACATGTACATACTACCTCTACATGTACATACTACCTCTACATGTACATACTACCTCTACATGTACATACTACCTCTACATGTACATACTACCTCTACATGTACATACTACCTCTACATGTACATACTACCTTCTACATGTACATACTACCTCTACATGTACATACTACCTCTACATGTACATACTACCTCTACATGTACATACTACCTCTACATGTACATACTACCTCTACATGTACATACATACATGTACATACTACCTCTACATGTACATACTACCTCTACATGTACATACTACCTCTACATGTACATACTACTACATGTACATACTACCTCTACATGTACATACTACCTCTACATGTACATACTACCTCTACATGTACATACTACCTCTACATGTACATACTACCTCTACATGTACATACTACCTCTACATGTACATACTACCTCTACATGTACATACTACCTCTACATGTACATACTACCTCTACATGTACATACTACCTCTACATGTACATACTACCTCTACATGTACATACTACCTCTACATGTACATACTCCTCTTACATGTACATACTACCTCTACATGTACATACTACCTCTACATGTACATACTACCTCTACATGTACATACTACCTCTACATGTACATACTACCTCTACATGTACATACTACTACCTCTACATGTACATACTACCTCTACATGTACATACTACCTCTACATGTACATACCTCATGTACATACTACCTCTACATGTACATACATGTACATACTACCTCTACATGTACATACTACCTCTACATGTACATACTACCTCTACATGTACATACTACCTCTACATGTACATACTACCTCTACATGTACATACTACCTCTACATGTACATACTACCTCTACATGTACATACTACCTCTACATGTACATACTACCTCTACATGTACATACTACCTCTACATGTACATACTACTCTACATGTACATACCTCTACATGTACATACTACCTCTACATGTACATACTACCTCTACATGTACATACTACCTCTACATGTACATACTACCTCTACATGTACATACTACCTCTACATGTACATACTACCTCTACATGTACATACTACCTCTACATGTACATACTACCTCTACATGTACATACTACCTCTACATGTACATACTACCTCTACATGTACATACTACCTCTACATGTACATACTACCTCTACATGTACATACTACCTCTACATGTACATACTACCTCTACATGTACATACTACCTCTACATGTACATACTACCTCTACATGTACATACTACCTCTACATGTACATACTACCTCTACATGTACATACTACCTCTACATGTACATACTACCTCTACATGTACATACTACCTCTACATGTACATACATACCTCTACATGTACATACTACCTCTACATGTACATACTACCTCTACATGTACATACTACCTCTACATGTACATACTACCTCTACATGTACATACTACCTCTACATGTACATACTACCTCTACATGTACATACTACCTCTACATGTACATACATACATGTACATACTACCTCTACATGTACATACTACCTCTACATGTACATACTACCTCTACATGTACATACTACCTCTACATGTACATACTACTACTCTACATGTACATACTACCTCTACATGTACATACTACCTCTACATGTACATACTAATTTTACATGTACATACCTCTACATGTACATACTACCTCTACATGTACATACTACCTCTACATGTACATACTACCTCTACATGTACATACTACCTCTACATGTACATACTACCTCTACATGTACATACTACCTCTACATGTACATACTACCTCTACATGTACATACTACATGTACATACTACCTCTACATGTACATACTACCTCTACATGTACATACTACCTCTACATGTACATACTACCTCTACATGTACATACTACCTCTACATGTACATACTACCTCTACATGTACATATACTACATGTACATCTACATGTACATACTACCTCTACATGTACATACTATACATGTACCTCTACATGTACATACTACCTCTACATGTACATACTACCTCTACATGTACATACTACCTCTACATGTACATACTACCTCTACATGTACATACTACCTCTACATGTACATACATACATGTACATACTCTACATGTACATACTACCTCTACATGTACATACTACCTCTACATGTACATACATACTACCTCTACATGTACATACTACCTCTACATGTACATACTACCTCTACATGTACATACTACCTCTACATGTACATACTACCTCTACATGTACATACTACCTCTACATGTACATACTACCTACATGTACATATACTACCTCTACATGTACATACTACCTCTACATGTACATACTACCTCTACATGTACATACTACCTCTACATGTACATACTACCTCTACATGTACATACTACCTCTACATGTACATACTACCTCTACATGTACATACTACCTCTACATGTACATACTACCTCTACATGTACATACTACCTCTACATGTACATACTACCTCTACATGTACATACTACCTCTACATGTACATACTACCTCTACATGTACATACTACCTCTACATGTACATACTACCTCTACATGTACATACTACCTCTACATGTACATACTACCTCTACATGTACATACTACCTCTACATGTACATACTACCTCTACATGTACATACTACCTCTACATGTACATACTACCTCTACATGTACATACTACCTCTACATGTACATACTACCTCTACATGTACATACTACCTCTACATGTACATACTACCTCTACATGTACATACTACCTCTACATGTACATACTACCTCTACATGTACATACTACCTCTACATGTACATACTACCTCTACATGTACATACTACCTCTACATGTACATACTACCTCTACATGTACATACTACCTCTACATGTACATACTACCTCTACATGTACACCTCTACATGTACATACTACCTCTACATGTACATACTACCTCTACATGTACATACTACCTCTACATGTACATACACCTCTACATGTACATACTCACCTCTACATGTACATACTACCTCTACATGTACATACTACCTCTACATGTACATACTACCTCTACATGTACATACTACCTCTACATGTACATACTACCTCTACATGTACATACTACCTACATGTACATACTACCTCTACATGTACATACTACCTCTACATGTACATACTACCTCTACATGTACATACTACCTCTACATGTACATACATGTACCTCTACATGTACATACTACCTCTACATGTACATACTACCTCTACATGTACATACTACCTCTACATGTACATACTACCTCTACATGTACATACTACCTCTACATGTACATACTACCTCTACATGTACATACTACCTCTACATGTACATACTACCTCTACATGTACATACTACCTCTACATGTACATACTACCTCTACATGTACATACTACCTCTACATGTACATACTACCTCTACATGTACATACTACCTCTACATGTACATACTACCTCTACATGTACATACTACCTCTACATGTACATACTACCTCTACTCTACATGTACATACTACCTCTACATGTACATACTACCTACTACATGTACATACTACCTCTACATGTACATACTACCTCTACATGTACATACTACCTCTACATGTACATACTACCTCTACATGTACATACTACCTCTACATGTACATACTACCTCTACATGTACATACTACCTCTACATGTACATACTACCTCTACATGTACATACTACCTCTACATGTACATACTACCTCTACATGTACATACTACCTCTACATGTACATACTACCTCTACATGTACATACTACCTCTACATGTACATACTATGTACATACTACCTCTACATGTACATACATACTAACTCTACATGTACATACTACCTCTACATGTACATACTACCTCTACATGTACATACTACCTCTACATGTACATACTACCTCTACATGTACATACTACCTCTACATGTACATACCTCTACATGTACATACTACCTCTACATGTACATACTACCTCTACATGTACATACTACCTCTACATGTACATACTACCTCTACATGTACATACTACCTCTACATGTACATACTACCTCTACATGTACATACTACTCTACATGTACATACTACATGTACATACTACCTCTACATGTACATACTACCCTCTACATGTACATACTACCTCTACATGTACATACTACCTCTACATGTACATACTACCTCTACATGTACATACTACCTCTACATGTACATACTACCTCTACATGTACATACTACCTCTACATACTATGTACATACTACCTCTACATGTACATACTACTCTACTCTACATGTACATACTACCTCTACATGTACATACTACCTCTGTACATACTACCTCTACATGTACATACTACCTCTACATGTACATACTACCTCTACATGTACATACTACCTCTACATGTACATACTACCTCTACATGTACATACTACCTCTACATGTACATACTACCTCTACATGTACATACCTCTACATGTACATACTACCTCTACATGTACATACTACCTCTACATGTACATACTACCTCTACATGTACATACTACCTCTACATGTACATACTACTACACTCTACATGTACATACTACCTCTACATGTACATACTACCTCTACATGTACATACTACCTCTACATGTACATACTACCTCTACATGTACATACTACCTCTACATGTACATACTACCTCTACATGTACATACTACCTCTACATGTACATACTACCTCTACATGTACATACTACCTCTACATGTACATACTACCTCTACATGTACATACTACTCTCTACATGTACATACTACCTCTACATGTACATACTACATACTACCTCTACATGTACATACTACCTCTACATGTACATACTACCTCTACATGTACATACTACCTCTACATGTACATACTACCTCTACATGTACATACTACCTCTACATGTACATACTACCTCTACATGTACATACTACCTCTACATGTACATACTACCTCTACATGTACATACTACCTCTACATGTACATACTACCTCTACATGTACATACTACCTCTACATGTACATACTACCTCTACATGTACATACTACCTCTACATGTACATACTACCTCTACATGTACATACTACCTCTACATGTACATACTACCTCTACATGTACATACTACCTCTACATGTACATACTACCTCTACATGTACATACTACCTCTACATGTACATACTACCTCTACATGTACATACTACCTCTACATGTACATACTACCTCTACATGTACATACTACCTCTACATGTACATACTACCTCTACATGTACATACTACCTCTACATGTACATACTACTACTACTACTACCTCTACATGTACATACCTCTACATGTACATACTACCTCTACATGTACATACTACCTCTACATGTACATACTACCTCTACATGTACATACTACCTCTACATGTACATACTACCTCTACATGTACATACCTCTACATGTACATACTACCTCTACATGTACATACTACCTCTACATGTACATACTACCTCTACATGTACATACTACCTCTACATGTACATACTACCTCTACATGTACATACTACCTCTACATGTACATACTACCTCTACATGTACATACTACCTCTACATGTACATACTACCTCTACATGTACATACTACCTCTACATGTACATACTACCTCTACATGTACATACTACCTCTACATGTACATACTACCTCTACATGTACATACTACCTCTACATGTACATACTACCTCTACATGTACATACTACCTCTACATGTACATACTACCTCTACATGTACATACTACCTCTACATGTACATACTACCTCTACATGTACATACTACCTCTACATGTACATACTACCTCTACATGTACATACTACCTCTACATGTACATACTACCTCTACATGTACATACTACCTCTACATGTACATACTACCTCTACATGTACATACTACCTCTACATGTACATACTACCTCTACATGTACATATACCTCTACATACTACCTCTACATGTACATACTACCTCTACATGTACATACTACCTCTACATGTACATACTACCTCTACATGTACATACTACCTCTACATGTACATACTACCTCTACATGTACATACTACCTCTACATGTACATACTACCTCTACATGTACATACTACCTCTACATGTACATACTACCTCTACATGTACATACTACCTCTACATGTACATACTACCTCTACATGTACATACTACCTCTACATGTACATACTACCTCTACATGTACATACTACATGTACATACTACTACATGTACATACTACCTCTACATGTACATACTACCTCTACATGTACATACTACCTCTACATGTACATACTACCTCTACATGTACATACTACCTCTACATGTACATACTACCTCTACATGTACATACTACCTCTACATGTACATACTACCTCTACATGTACATACTACCTCTACATGTACATACTACCTCTACATGTACATACTACCTCTACATGTACATACTACCTCTACATGTACATACTACCTCTACATGTACATACTACCTCTACATGTACATACTACCTCTACATGTACATACTACCTCTACATGTACATACTACCTCTACATGTACATACTACCTCTACATGTACATACTACCTCTACATGTACATACTACCTCTACATGTACATACTACCTCTACATGTACATACTACCTCTACATGTACATACTACCTCTACATGTACATACTACCTCTACATGTACATACTACCTCTACATGTACATACTACCTCTACATGTACATACTACCTCTACATGTACATACTACCTCTACATGTACATACTACCTCTACATGTACATACTACCTCTACATGTACATACTACCTCTACATGTACATACTACCTCTACATGTACATACTACCTCTACATGTACATACTACCTCTACATGTACATACTACCTCTACATGTACATACTACCTCTACATGTACATACTACCTCTACATGTACATACTACCTCTACATGTACATACTACCTCTACATGTACATACTACCTCTACATGTACATACTACCTCTACATGTACATACTACTACCTCTACATGTACATACTACCTCTACATGTACATACTATCCTCTCTACATGTACTACCTCTACATGTACATACTACCTCTACATGTACATACTACCTCTACATGTACATACTACCTCTACATGTACATACTACCTCTACATGTACATACTACCTCTACATGTACATACTACCTCTACATGTACATACTACCTCTACATGTACATACTACCTCTACATGTACATACTACCTCTACATGTACATACTACCTCTACATGTACATACTACCTCTACATGTACATACTACCTCTACATGTACATACTACATGTACTCTACATGTACATACTACCTCTACATGTACATACTACCTCTACATGTACATACTACCTCTACATGTACATACTACCTCTACATGTACATACTACCTCTACATGTACATACTACCTCTACATGTACATACTACCATCTACATGTACATACTACATGTACCTCTACATGTACATACTACCTCTACATGTACATACATACATGTACATACTACCTCTACATGTACATACTACCTCTACATGTACATACTACCTCTACATGTACATACTACCTCTACATGTACATACTACCTCTACATGTACATACTACCTCTACATGTACATACTACCTCTACATGTACATACTACCTCTACATGTACATACTACCTCTACATGTACATACTACCTCTACATGTACATACTACCTCTACATGTACATACTACCTCTACATGTACATACTACCTCTACATGTACATACTACCTCTACATGTACATACTACCTCTACATGTACATACTACCTCTACATGTACATACTACCTCTACATGTACATACTACATACATGTACCTCTCTACATGTACATACTACCTCTACATGTACATACTACCTCTACATGTACATACTACCTCTACATGTACATACTACCTCTACATGTACATACTACCTCTACATGTACATACCTCTACATGTACATACTACCTCTACATGTACATACTACCTCTACATGTACATACTACCTCTACATGTACATACTACCTCTACATGTACATACTACCTCTACATGTACATACTACCTCTACATGTACATACTACCTCTACATGTACATACATACATGTACATACTCTACATGTACATACTACCTCTACATGTACATACTACCTCTACATGTACATACTACCTCTACATGTACATACTACCTCTACATGTACATACTACCTCTACATGTACATACTACCTCTACATGTACATACTACCTCTACATGTACATACTACCTCTACATGTACATACTACCTCTACATGTACATACTACCTCTACATGTACATACTACCTCTACATGTACATACTACCTCTACATGTACATACTACCTCTACATGTACATACACCTCTACATGTACATACCTCTACATGTACATACTACCTCTACATGTACATACTACCTCTACATGTACATACTACCTCTACATGTACATACTACCTCTACATGTACATACTACCTCTACATGTACATACTACCTCTACATGTACATACATACATGTACATACTCTACATGTACATACTACCTCTACATGTACATACTACCTCTACATGTACATACTACCTCTACATGTACATACTACCTCTACATGTACATACTACCTCTACATGTACATACTACCTCTACATGTACATACCTCTACATGTACATACTACCTCTACATGTACATACTACCTCTACATGTACATACTACATGTACATGTACATACTACCTCTACATGTACATACTACCTCTACATGTACATACTACCTCTACATGTACATACTACCTCTACATGTACATACTACCTCTACATGTACATACTACCTCTACATGTACATACTACCTCTACATGTACATACTACCTCTACATGTACATACTAATTTACATGTACATACTACCTCTACATGTACATACATGTACATACTCTACATGTACATACTACCTCTACATGTACATACTACCTCTACATGTACATACTACCTCTACATGTACATACTACTACTCTACATGTACATACTACCTCTACATGTACATACTACCTCTACATGTACATACTACCTCTACATGTACATACTACTCTACATGTACATACATGTACATACTACCTCTACATGTACATACTACCTCTACATGTACATACATACATGTACATACTCTACATGTACATACTACCTCTACATGTACATACTACCTCTACATGTACATACTACCTCTACATGTACATACTACCTCTACATGTACATACTACCTCTACATGTACATACTACCTCTACATGTACATACTACTACATGTACATACTACCTCTACATGTACATACTACCTCTACATGTACATACTACCTCTACATGTACATACTACCTCTACATGTACATACTACCTCTACATGTACATACTACCTCTACATGTACATACTACCTCTACATGTACATACTACCTCTACATGTACATACTACCTCTACATGTACATACTACCTCTACATGTACATACTACCTCTACATGTACATACTACCTCTACATGTACATACTACCTCTACATGTACATACTACCTCTACATGTACATACTACCTCTACATGTACATACTACCTCTACATGTACATACTACCTCTACATGTACATACTACCTCTACATGTACATACTACCTCTACATGTACATACTACCTCTACATGTACATACTACCTCTACATGTACATACTACCTCTACATGTACATACTACCTCTACATGTACATACTACCTCTACATGTACATACTACCTCTACATGTACATACTACCTCTACATGTACATACTACCTCTACATGTACATACTACCTCTACATGTACATACTACCTCTACATGTACATACTACCTCTACATGTACATACTACTCTCTACATGTACATACTACCTCTACATGTACATACTACCTCTACATGTACATACTACCTCTCTACATGTACATACTACCTCTACATGTACATACTACCTCTACATGTACATACTACCTCTACATGTACATACTACCTCTACATGTACATACTACCTCTACATGTACATACTACCTCTACATGTACATACTACCTCTACATGTACATACTACCTCTACATGTACATACTACATGTACATCTCTACATGTACATACTACCTCTACATGTACATACTACCTCTACATGTACATACTACCTCTACATGTACATACTACATACTCTACATGTACATACTACCTCTACATGTACATACTACCTCTACATGTACATACTACCTCTACATGTACATACTACCTCTACATGTACATACTACCTCTACATGTACATACTACCTCTACATGTACATACTACCTCTACATGTACATACTACCTCTACATGTACATACTACCTCTACATGTACATACTACCTCTACATGTACATACTACCTCTACATGTACATACTACATGTACATCTACATACTACATGTACATACTACCTCTACATGTACATACTACCTCTACATGTACATACTACCTCTACATGTACATGTACATACCTCTACATGTACATACTACCTCTACATGTACATACTACCTCTACATGTACATACTACCTCTACATGTACATACTACCTCTACATGTACATACTACCTCTACATGTACATACTACCTCTACATGTACATATACTACATGTACTCTACATGTACATACCCCTACATGTACATACTACCTCTACATGTACATACTACCTCTACATGTACATACTACCTCTACATGTACATACTACCTCTACATGTACATACTACCTCTACATGTACATACTACCTCTACATGTACATACTACCATGTACATACATTTACATGTACATACCTCTACATGTACATACTACCTCTACATGTACATACTACTCCTCTACATGTACATACTACCTCTACATGTACATACTACCTCTACATGTACATACTACCTCTACATGTACATACTACCTCTACATGTACATACTACCTCTACATGTACACATACATGTACATACTACCTCTACATGTACATACTCTACATGTACATACTACCTCTACATGTACATACTACATGTACATACTACATGTACATACTACTACATGTACATCTACATGTACATACTACCTCTACATGTACATACTACTCTACTCTACATGTACATACTACCTCTACATGTACATACTACCTCTACATGTACATACTACCTCTACATGTACATACTACCTCTACATGTACATACTACCTCTACATGTACATACTACTACATGTACATCTACATGTACATACTACCTCTACATGTACATACTACCTCTACATGTACATACTACCTCTACATGTACATACTACCTCTACATGTACATACTACCTCTACATGTACATACTACCTCTACATGTACATACTACCTCTACATGTACATACATTTACATGTACATACTCTACATGTACATACTACCTCTACATGTACATACTACCTCTACATGTACATACTACCTCTACATGTACATACTACCTCTACATGTACATACTACCTCTACATGTACATACTACCTCTACATGTACATACTACCTCTACATGTACATACTACCTCTACATGTACATACTACCTCTACATGTACATACTACCTCTACATGTACATACTACCTCTACATGTACATACTACCTCTACATGTACATACTACCTCTACATGTACATACTACCTCTACATGTACATACTACCTCTACATGTACATACTACTACATGTACTCTACCTCTACATGTACATACTACCTCTACATGTACATACTACCTCTACATGTACATACTACCTCTACATGTACATACTACCTCTACATGTACATACTACCTCTACATGTACATACTACCTCTACATGTACATACTACCTCTACATGTACATACTACCTCTACATGTACATACTACCTCTACATGTACATACTACCTCTACATGTACATACTACCTCTACATGTACATACTACCTCTACATGTACATACTACCTCTACATGTACATACTACCTCTACATGTACATACTACCTCTACATGTACATACTACCTCTACATGTACATACTACCTCTACATGTACATACTACCTCTACATGTACATACTACCTCTACATGTACATACTACCTCTACATGTACATACTACCTCTACATGTACATACTACCTCTACATGTACATACATACCTCTACATGTACATACTACCTCTACATGTACATACTACCTCTACATGTACATACTACCTCTACATGTACATACTACCTCTACATGTACATACTACCTCTACATGTACATACTACCTCTACATGTACATACTACCTCTACATGTACATACTACCTCTACATGTACATACTACCTCTACATGTACATACTACTCTACATGTACATACATGTACATGTACATACCTCTACATGTACATACTACCTCTACATGTACATACTACCTCTACATGTACATACTACCTCTACATGTACATACTACCTCTACATGTACATACTACCTCTACATGTACATACTACATGTACTACCTCTACATGTACATACTACCTCTACATGTACATACTACCTCTACATGTACATACTACCTCTACATGTACATACTACCTCTACATGTACATACTACCTCTACATGTACATACTACCTCTACATGTACATACATACCTCTACATGTACATACTACCTCTACATGTACATACATACATGTACATACTACCTCTACATGTACATACTACCTCTACATGTACATACTACCTCTACATGTACATACTACCTCTACATGTACATACTACCTCTACATGTACATACTACCTCTACATGTACATACTACCTCTACATGTACATACTACCTCTACATGTACATACTACCTACATGTACATACTACCTCTACATGTACATACTACCTCTACATGTACATACATACTACATACTCTACATGTACATACTACCTCTACATGTACATACTACCTCTACATGTACATACTACCTCTACCTCTACATGTACATACTACCTCTACATGTACATACTACCTCTACATGTACATACTACCTCTCATGTACATACTACCTCTACATGTACATACCTCTACATGTACATACTACATGTACTCTACATGTACATACTACCTCTACATGTACATACTACCTCTACATGTACATACTACCTCTACATGTACATACTACCTCTACATGTACATACTACCTCTACATGTACATACTACCTCTACATGTACATACTACCTCTACATGTACATACTACCTCTACATGTACATACTACCTCTACATGTACATACTACCTCTACATGTACATACTACCTCTACATGTACATACTACCTCTACATGTACATACTACTCTACATGTACATCTACATGTACATACTACCTCTACATGTACATACTACATGTACATACTACATGTACATCTACATGTACATACTACCTCTACATGTACATACTACCTCTACATGTACATACTACCTCTACATGTACATACTACCTCTACATGTACATACTACATGTACATCTACCTCTACATGTACATACTACCTCTACATGTACATACTACCTCTACATGTACATACTACCTCTACATGTACATACTACCTCTACATGTACATACTACCTCTACATGTACATACTACCTCTACATGTACATACTACCTCTACATGTACATACTACCTCTACATGTACATACTACCTCTACATGTACATACATACATGTACATACTCTACATGTACATACTACCTCTACATGTACATACTACCTCTACATGTACATACTACCTCTACATGTACATACTACCTCTACATGTACATACTACCTCTACATGTACATACTACCTCTACATGTACATACTACCTCTACATGTACATACTACCTCTACATGTACATACTACCTCTACATGTACATACTACCTCTACATGTACATACTACCTCTACATGTACATACTACCTCTACATGTACATACTACCTCTACATGTACATACTACCTCTACATGTACATACTACCTCTACATGTACATACTACCTCTACATGTACATACTACCTTTACATGTACATACTACCTCTACATGTACATACTACCTCTACATGTACATACTACCTCTACATGTACATACTACCTCTACATGTACATACTACCTCTACATGTACATACTACCTCTACATGTACATACTACCTCTACATGTACATACTACCTCTACATGTACATACTACCTCTACATGTACATACTACCTCTACATGTACATACTACCTCTACATGTACATACTACCTCTACATGTACATACTACCTCTACATGTACATACTACCTCTACATGTACATACTACCTCTACATGTACATACTACCTCTACATGTACATACTACCTCTACATGTACATACTACCTCTACATGTACATACTACCTCTACATGTACATACTACCTCTACATGTACATACTACCTCTACATGTACATACTACCTCTACATGTACATACTACCTCTACATGTACATACTACCTCTACATGTACATACTACCTCTACATGTACATACTACTTACTCTACATACATGTACATACTACCTCTACATGTACATACTACCTCTACATGTACATACTACCTCTACATGTACATACTACCTCTACATGTACATACTACCTCTACATGTACATACTACCTACATGTACATACTACATGTACATACTACCTCTACATGTACATACTACCTCTACATGTACATACTACCTCTACATGTACATACTACCTCTACATGTACATACTACCTCTACATGTACATACTACCTCTACATGTACATACTACCTCTACATGTACATACTACCTCTACATGTACATACTACCTCTACATGTACATACTACCTCTACATGTACATACTACCTCTACATGTACATACTACCTCTACATGTACATACTACCTCTACATGTACATACTACCTCTACATGTACATACTACCTCTACATGTACATACTACCTCTACATGTACATACTACCTCTACATGTACATACTACCTCTACACATGTACATACTACCTCTACATGTACATACATACTCTACATGTACATACTCTACATGTACATACTACCTCTACATGTACATACTACCTCTACATGTACATACTACCTCTACATGTACATACTACCTCTACATGTACATACTACCTCTACATGTACATACTACCTCTACATGTACATACTACCTCTACATGTACATGTACATACTACCTCTACATGTACATACTACCTCTACATGTACATACTACCTCTACATGTACATACTACCTCTACATGTACATACTACCTCTACATGTACATACTACCTCTACATGTACATACTACCTCTACATGTACATACTACCTCTACATGTACATACTACCTCTACATGTACATACTACCTCTACATGTACATACTACCTCTACATGTACATACTACCTCTACATGTACATACTACCTCTACATGTACATACTACCTCTACATGTACATACTACCTCTACATGTACATACTACCTCTACATGTACATACTACCTCTACATGTACATACTACCTCTACATGTACATACTACCTCTACATGTACATACTACCTCTACATGTACATACTACCTCTACATGTACATACTACCTCTACATGTACATACTACCTCTACATGTACATACTACCTCTACATGTACATACTACCTCTACATGTACATACTACCTCTACATGTACATATACCTCTACATGTACATACTCTCTACATGTACATACTACCTCTACATGTACATACTACCTCTACATGTACATACTACCTCTACATGTACATACTACCTCTACATGTACATACTACCTCTACATGTACATACTACATGTACATACTACCTCTACATGTACATACTACCTCTACATGTACATACTACCTCTACATGTACATACTACCTCTACATGTACATACTACCTCTACATGTACATACTACCTCTACATGTACATACTACCTCTACATGTACATACTACCTCTACATGTACATACTACCTCTACATGTACATACTACCTCTACATGTACATACTACCTCTACATGTACATACTACCTCTACATGTACATACTACCTCTCTACATGTACATACATACTACCTCTACATGTACATACTACCTCTACATGTACATACTACCTCTACATGTACATACTACCTCTACATGTACATACTACATGTACTCTACATGTACATACTACCTCTACATGTACATACTACCTCTACATGTACATACTACCTCTACATGTACATACATACTACCTCTACATGTACATACTACCTCTACATGTACATACTACCTCTACATGTACATACTACCTCTACATGTACATACTACCTCTACATGTACATACTACCTCTACATGTACATACTACCTCTACATGTACATACTACCTCTACATGTACATACTACCTCTACATGTACATACTACCTCTACATGTACATACTACCTCTACATGTACATACTACCTCTACATGTACATACTACCTCTACATGTACATACTACCTCTACATGTACATACTACCTCTACATGTACATACTACCTCTACATGTACATACTACCTCTACATGTACATACATACTACCTCTACATGTACATACTACCTCTACATGTACATACTACCTCTACATGTACATACTACCTCTACATGTACATACTACCTCTACATGTACATACTACCTCTACATGTACATACTACATGTACATACTACCTCTACATGTACATACTACCTCTACATGTACATACTACCTCTACATGTACATACATACATGTACATACTCTACATGTACATACTACCTCTACATGTACATACTACCTCTACATGTACATACTACCTCTACATGTACATACTACCTCTACATGTACATACTACCTCTACATGTACATACTACCTCTACATGTACATACTACCTCTACATGTACATACTACCTCTACATGTACATACTACCTCTACATGTACATACTACCTCTACATGTACATACTACCTCTACATGTACATACTACCTCTACATGTACATACTACCTCTACATGTACATACTACCTCTACATGTACATACTACCTCTACATGTACATACATACATGTACATACCTCTACATGTACATACTACCTCTACATGTACATACTCATGTACATGTACATACTACCTCTACATGTACATACTACCTCTACATGTACATACTACCTCTACATGTACATACTACCTCTACATGTACATACTACCTCTACATGTACATACTACCTCTACATGTACATACTACCTCTACATGTACATACTACCTCTACATGTACATACTACCTCTACATGTACATACTACCTCTACATGTACATACTACCTCTACATGTACATACTACCTCTACATGTACATACTACCTCTACATGTACATACTACATGTACATACTCTACATGTACATACTACCTCTACATGTACATACTACCTCTACATGTACATACTACCTCTACATGTACATACTACCTCTACATGTACATACTACCTCTACATGTACATACTACTCTCTACATGTACATACTACCTCTACATGTACATACATACCTCTACATGTACATACTACCTCTACATGTACATACTACCTCTACATACATACTACCTCTACATGTACATACTACCTCTACATGTACATACTACCTCTACATGTACATACTACCTCTACATGTACATACTACCTCTACATGTACATACTACCTCTACATGTACATACTACCTCTACATGTACATACTACCTCTACATGTACATACTACCTCTACATGTACATACTACCTCTACATGTACATACTACCTCTACATGTACATACTACCTCTACATGTACATACTACCTCTACATGTACATACTACCTCTACATGTACATACTACCTCTACATGTACATACTACCTCTACATGTACATACTACCTCTACATGTACATACTACCTCTACATGTACATACTACATACTCTACATGTACATACTACCTCTACATGTACATACTACCTCTACATGTACATACTACCTCTACATGTACATACTACCTCTACATGTACATACTACCTCTACATGTACATACTACCTCTACATGTACATACTACCTCTACATGTACATACTACCTCTACATGTACATACTACATACTCTACATGTACATACTACCTCTACTCATACATGTACATACCTCTACCTCTACATGTACATACTACCTCTACATGTACATACTACCTCTACATGTACATACTACCTCTACATGTACATACTACCTCTACATGTACATACTACCTCTACATGTACATACTACCTCTACATGTACATACTACCTCTACATGTACATACTACCTCCCTCTACATGTACATACTACCTCTACATGTACATACTACCTCTACATGTACATACTACCTCTACATGTACATACTACCTCTACATGTACATACTACCTCTACATGTACATACTACCTCTACATGTACATACTACCTCTACATGTACATACATACTACATACTCTACATGTACATACTACCTCTACATGTACATACTACCTCTACATGTACATACTACCTCTACATGTACATACTACCTCTACATGTACATACTACCTCTACATGTACATACTACCTCTACATGTACATACTACCTCTACATGTACATACTACCTCTACATGTACATACTACCTCTACATGTACATACTACCTCTACATGTACATACTACCTCTACATGTACATACTACCTCTACATGTACATACTACCTCTACATGTACATACTACCTCTACATGTACATACTACCTCTACATGTACATACTACCTCTACATGTACATACTACCTCTACATGTACATTATAGCCTCGCTACTGTATATAACCTCGCTACTGTATATAACCATATCTACATGTACATACTACCTCAATTAGCCTGACTAACAGACGTCTTATAGCCTCGCTACTGTATATAACCTCGCTACTGTATATAACCATATCTACATGTACATACTACCTCAATTAGCCTGACTAACAGACGTCTTATAGCCTCGCTACTGTATATAACATCGCTACTGTATATAACCATATCTACATGTACATACTACCTCAATTAGCCTGACTAACAGACGTCTTATAGCCTCGCTACTGTATATAACCTCGCTACTGTATATAACCATATCTACATGTACATACTACCTCAATTAGCCTGACTAACAGACGTCTTATAGCCTCGCTACTGTATATAACCTCGCTACTGTATATAACCATATCTACATGTACATACTACCTCAATTAGCCTGACTAACAGACGTCTTATAGCCTCGCTACTGTATATAACCTCGCTACTGTATATAACCATATCTACATGTACATACTACCTCTACATGTACATACTACCTCTACATGTACATACTACCTCTACATGTACATACTACCTCTACATGTACATACTACCTCTACATGTACATACTACCTCTACATGTACATACTACCTCTACATGTACATACTACCTCTACATGTACATACTACCTCTACATGTACATACTACCTCTACATGTACATACTACCTCTACATGTACATACTACCTCTACATGTACATACTACCTCTACATGTACATACTACCTCTACATGTACATACTACCTCTACAGACGTCTTATAGCCTCGCTACTGTATATAACCTCGCTACTGTATATAACCATATCTACATGTACATACTACCTCAATTAGCCTGACTAACAGACGTCTTATAGCCTCGCTACTGTATATAACCTCGCTACTGTATATAACCATATCTACATGTACATACTACCTCAATTAGCCTGACTAACAGACGTCTTATAGCCTCGCTACTGTATATAACATCGCTACTGTATATAACCATATCTACATGTACATACTACCTCAATTAGCCTGACTAACAGACGTCTTATAGCCTCGCTACTGTATATAACCTCGCTACTGTATATAACCATATCTACATGTACATACTACCTCAATTAGCCTGACTAACAGACGTCTTATAGCCTCGCTACTGTATATAACCTCGCTACTGTATATAACCATATCTACATGTACATACTACCTCAATTAGCCTGACTAACAGACGTCTTATAGCCTCGCTACTGTATATAACCTAAAGCTACTGTATATAACCATATCTACATGTACATACTACCTCTACATGTACATACTACCTCTACATGTACATACTACCTCTACATGTACATACTACCTCTACATGTACATACTACCTCTACATGTACATACTACCTCTACATGTACATACTACCTCTACATGTACATACTACCTCTACATGTACATACTACCTCTACATGTACATACTACCTCTACATGTACATACTACCTCTACATGTACATACTACCTCTACATGTACATACTACCTCTACATGTACATACTACCTCTACATGTACATACTACCTCTACATGTACATACTACCTCTACATGTACATACTACCTCTACATGTACATACTACCTCTACATGTACATACTACCTCTACATGTACATACTACCTCTACATGTACATACTACCTCTACATGTACATACTACCTCTACATGTACATACTACCTCTACATGTACATACTACCTCTACATGTACATACTACCTCTACATGTACATACTACCTCTACATGTACATACTACCTCTACATGTACATACTACCTCTACATGTACATACTACCTCTACATGTACATACTACCTCTACATGTACATACTACCTCTACAGACGTCTTATAGCCTCGCTACTGTATATAACCTCGCTACTGTATATAACCATATCTACATGTACATACTACCTCAATTAGCCTGACTAACAGACGTCTTATAGCCTCGCTACTGTATATAACCTCGCTACTGTATATAACCATATCTACATGTACATACTACCTCAATTAGCCTGACTAACAGACGTCTTATAGCCTCGCTACTGTATATAACATCGCTACTGTATATAACCATATCTACATGTACATACTACCTCAATTAGCCTGACTAACAGACGTCTTATAGCCTCGCTACTGTATATAACCTCGCTACTGTATATAACCATATCTACATGTACATACTACCTCAATTAGCCTGACTAACAGACGTCTTATAGCCTCGCTACTGTATATAAACTCGCTACTGTATATAACCATATCTACATGTACATACTACCTCAATTAGCCTGACTAACAGACGTCTTATAGCCTCGCTACTGTATATAACCTCGCTACTGTATATAACCATATCTACATGTACATACATGTACCTCTACATGTACATACTACCTCTACATGTACATACTACCTCTACATGTACATACTACCTCTACATGTACATACTACCTCTACATGTACATACTACCTCTACATGTACATACTACCTCTACATGTACATACTACCTCTACATGTACATACTACCTCTACATGTACATACTACCTCTACATGTACATACTACCTCTACATGTACATACTACCTCTACATGTACATACTACCTCTACATGTACATACTACCTCTACATGTACATACTACCTCTACATGTACATACTACCTCTACATGTACATACATCTACATGTACATACTACCTCTACATGTACATACTACCTCTACATGTACATACTACCTCTACATGTACATACTACCTCTACATGTACATACTACCTCTACATGTACATACTACCTCTACATGTACATACTACCTCTACATGTACATACTATACATGTACATACTACCTCTACATGTACATACTACCTCTACATGTACATACTACCTCTACATGTACATACTACCTCTACATGTACATACTACCTCTACATGTACATACTACCTCTACATGTACATACTACCTCTACATGTACATACTACCTCTACATGTACATACTACCTCTACATGTACATACTACCTCTACATGTACATACTACCTCTACATGTACATACTACCTCTACATGTACATACTACCTCTACATGTACATACTACCTCTACATGTACATACTACCTCTACATGTACATACTACCTCTACATGTACATACTACCTCTACATGTACATACTCTCTACATGTACATACTACCTCTACATGTACATACTACCTCTACATGTACATACTACCTCTACATGTACATACTACCTCTACATGTACATACTACCTCTACATGTACATACTACCTCTACATGTACATACTACCTCTACATGTACATACTACCTCTACATGTACATACTACCATCTACATGTACATACTACCTCTACATGTACATACTACCTCTACATGTACATACTACCTCTACATGTACATACTACCTCTACATGTACATACTACCTCTACATGTACATACTACCTCTACATGTACACATACATGTACATACTCTACATGTACATACTACCTCTACATGTACATACTACCTCTACATGTACATACTACCTCTACATGTACATACTACCTCTACATGTACATACTACCTCTACATGTACATACTACCTCTACATGTACATACTACCTCTACATGTACATACTACCTCTACATGTACATACTACCTCTACATGTACATACTACCTCTACATGTACATACTACCTCTACATGTACATACTACCTCTACATGTACATACTACCTCTACATGTACATACTACCTCTACATGTACATACTACCTCTACATGTACATACTACCTCTACATGTACATACTACCTCTACATGTACATACTACCTCTACATGTACATACTACCTCTACATGTACATACTACCTCTACATGTACATACTACCTCTACATGTACATACTACTTACATGTACATACATGTACATACTACCTCTACATGTACATACTACCTCTACATGTACATACTACCTCTACATGTACATACTACCTCTACATGTACATACTACCTCTACATGTACATACTACCTCTACATGTACATACTACCTCTACATGTACATACTACCTCTACATGTACATACTACCTCTACATGTACATACTACCTCTACATGTACATACTACCTCTACATGTACATACTACCTCTACATGTACATACTACCTCTACATGTACATACTACCTCTACATGTACATACTACCTCTACAGACGTCTTATAGCCTCGCTACTGTATATAACCTCGCTACTGTATATAGCCTCACTACTGTATAAAGCCTCTCTACTGTATATAGCCTCTCTACTGTATATAACCTCTCTACTGTATATAGCCTCACTACTGTATAAAGCCTCTCTACTGTATATAGCCTCTACTGTATATAGCCTCTCTACTGTATATAGCCTCTCTACTGTATATAGCCTCTCTACTGTATATAGCCTCTACTGTATATAGCCTCTCTACTGTATATAGCCTCTCTACTGTATATAACCTCTCTACTGTATATAGCCTCACTACTGTATAAAGCCTCTCTACTGTATATAGCCTCTACTGTATATAGCCTCTCTACTGTATATAGCCTCTCTACTGTATATAGCCTCTCTACTGTATATAGCCTCTCTACTGTATAATAGTTGTATTCAGCATTTCACTGTGAGGTCTACTACACCTGTTGTATTCAGCATTTCACTGTAAGGTCTACTACACCTGTTGTATTCAGCATTTCACTGTGAGGTCTACTACACCTGTTGTATTCGGCATTTCACTGTGAGGTCTACTACACCCGTTGTATTCAGCATTTCACTGTGAGGTCTACTACACCTGTTGTATTCAGCATTTCACTGTGAGGTCTACGACACCTGTTGTATTCAGCATTTCACTGTGAGTTCTACTACACCTGTTGTATTCGGCATTTCACTGTAAGGTCTACTACACCTGTTGTATTCGGCATTTTCCTGTGAGATCTACTACACATGTTGTATTCAGCATTTCACTGTAAGGTCTACCACACCTGTTGTATTCAGCATTTCACTGTAAGGTCTACTACACCTGTTGTATTCAGCATTTCACTGTGAGGTCTACTACACCTGTTGTATTCAGCATTTCACTGTGAGGTCTACGACACCTGTTGTATTCAGCATTTCACTGTGAGGTCTACTACCCCTGTTGTATTCAGCATTTCACTGTAAGGTCTACTACACCTGTTGTATTCAGCATTTCACTGTGAGGTCTACTACACCTGTTGTATTCAGCATTTCACTGTAAGGTCTACCTACACCTGTTGCATTCAGCATTTCACTGTGAGGTCTACTACACCTGTTGTATTCAGCATTTCACTGTAAGGTCTACTACCCCTGTTGTATTCAGCATTTCACTGTAAGGTCTACTACACCTGTTGTATTCAGCATTTCACTGTGAGGTCTACTACACCTGTTGTATTCAGCATTTCACTGCAAGGTCTACCTACACCTGTTGTATTCAGCATTTCACTGTGAGGTCTACTACACCTGTTGTATTCGGAGCACGTGACAAACTTTGATTTGATTTGAAATGGTAATCAACTATAATTTCAAAATATGAGAATACAATTAGGTAATAATAAACATGTATCATCATTATAGTAATAAACAGTCATCTGTTAAAATGAAGTTTTGGTTCTTCCTCGTGCGTTAGCAGTGTGGAAAGGGACAGGAAAAAGCTTGTGCAGGAGTTTTTCTGTGAGGGTGAAGGGGGGAGTGGTTCAAGTGAAAACGGATCTTCTCTTCATTCGTTGTGCTGCCGTCTAGTATTTAGCAATTGCAAATATTTTTTTCCGAAGCCATGTCGTCATCTGACCATTAGTTTCTAGACCTTGTATACCTAGTAATTACTCAGAATTGCAAAATATACAATATGTGTTAGTTAATTTGATCACTTAAAAGCATAAAATAGCCATTTACCACATTACAATGAACAATGCAACAATGGTCCATATACCCTTAAACCAAAAACACCATACATTTAGTTAATTATAACAAATCAAACCCTTTCTTAAATGGCAATCAGCAGTTGGAAAAAATAACAATGTGGTCTCCTGACACTGTTTTGCTAAAAACTGGGATGGGGCTGGAGACATGTAACCACTAAAATGTATGGACAGAATTATGGATGCAAGGACTGACCATCCGATTTGACACACTGAACTCTGTCTGCAAAGTAATTGGTGAACCAGGCAAGGCAGTCATCCGAAAAACCGAGGCTACTGAGTCTGCCGATAAGAATATGGTGATTGACAGAGTCGAAAGCCTTGGCAAGGTCGATGAAGACGGCTGCGCAGTACTGTCTTTTATCGATGGCGGTTATGATATCGTTTAGTACCTTGAGTGTGGCTGAGGTGCACCCGTGACCGGCTCGGAAACCAGATTGCACAGCGGAGAAGGTACGGTGGGATTCGAGATGGTCAGTGACCTGTTTGTTAATTTGGCTTTCGAAGACCTTAGATAGGCAGGGCAGGATGGATATAGGTCTGTAACAGTTTGAGTCCAGGGTGTCTTCCCCTTTGAAGAGGGGGATGACTGCGGCAGCTTTCCAATCCTTGGGGATCTCAGACGATATGAAAGAGAGGTTGAACAGGCTGGTAATAGGGGTTGCGACAATGGCGGCGGATAGTTTCAGAAATAGAGGGTCCAGATTGTCAAGCCTAGCTGATTTATATGGGTCCAGGTTTTGCAGCTCTTTCAGAACATCTGCTATCTGGATTTGGGTAAAGGAGAACCTGGAGAGGCTTGGGCGAGGAGCTGCGGGGGGGCCGGAGCTGTTGGCCGAGGTTGGAGTAGCCAGGCGAAAGGCATGGCCAGCCGTTGAGAAATGCTTGTTGAAGTTTTCAATAATCATGGATTTATCGGTGGTGACCGGGTTACCTAGCCTCAGAGCAGTGGGCAGCTGGGAGGAGGTGCTCTTGTTCTCCATGGACTTCACAGTGTCCCAGAACTTTTTGGAGTTGGAGCTACAGGATGCAAACTTCTGCCTGAAGAAGCTGGCCTTTGCTTTCCTGACTGACCGCGTGTATTGGTTCCTGACTTCCATGTTATGAGACTATACAGGACTGACCATCCATGGTACACAAATGATAGTTTAACCATGTTATGAGACTATACAGGACTGACCATCCATGGTACACAAATGATAGTTTAACCATGTTATGAGACTATACAGGACTGACCATCCATGGTACAAAAATGATAGTTTAACCATGTTATGAGACTATACAGGACTGACCATCCATGGTACAAAAATGATAGTTTAACCATGTTATGAGACTATACAGGACTGACCATCCATGGTACAAAAATGATAGTTTAACCATGTTATGAGACTATACAGGACTGACCATCCATGGTACAAAAATGATAGTTTAACCATGTTATGAGACTATACAGGACTGACCATCCATGGTACAAAAATGATAGTTTAACCATGTTATGAGACTATACAGGACTGACCATCCATGGTACAAAAATGATAGTTTAACCATGTTATGAGACTATACAGGACTGACCATCCATGGTACACAAATGATAGTTTAACCATGTTATGTTATCCAGTTGTATTTATTAACCCTTATTTACAAACATTGGAGTAAAACAAGCTTGCATTTTGGGTTCTGATAGAGAATGACACTCGAACAAAGCTCATAAGTTATATTATTTTCTGAATCAGATATCATTAGATATAGTTAGATGTCATTAATTTATAAGTAAAAACATTGATGTAACTGTTGTTTCACCTTTAACAGAAACACACACTGGAAATGAGTGTATTGTGTATTTATCTCTGTCTATTGTGTATTTATCTCTGTCTTTGGTAGATCTTCAGAGCCTTTGATTTGTTTTTAGAAGTGTGCTACCTGTTTGCCATGTAATCAGAGAATTAGAATAATGTGAATAATGAAAAGTGAAGTTATTGCGAGTTCAAACCACAAAATGTTGAACACAAAAAAAGGCAAATGGTAGCAGATAAATAGTAAGCTGATTAAATAAGACTGCTTTTTAGACATTCCTATTTCCCCAACGTAAAGGCCATGTCTGTTTACTTTCTACACAATTTGTTCTTTTTCAGTTTCATCCTAAGAACAGATTGTAGTGGTAAAATATAGGGCTACATTTAGTTGTGCTATTTAAGGGAAATGGAATTCTAAACATCATTTCAGTCAGAAGAGGCTCTGCAAAGGTTTTTTTCAATTAATTTGCTATGGCCTCGTGCTAGTGTTCCTGCCTTGGGTGGTGAATTTGGAATTGTTCTATTGTCCAGTCTAGCTTTGACTAACCCAATCCATTGTATTTGAGTCTGATAAGCAAAGTTTCATCTCCTAATCATGTTTTAGCTCCCCGTCATTTATAATCTCTTCTTGTTGGCTAATGAGCTAGCCATCTTGTCATTGTCATTAAGGCTGAACATATTAATCAGTGTGTGGCTAAGAAGCTAACAAGCTACCACGTTATTTAGCTAATTAGGTTGCCTCTAACAAAGCTGGCTAGCTAGTTATCTAAGCTAGTGCCAGTGTTAGCTATGCAATGTTAGCTAGCTAGGTGGCTAATGTTAGACACCTCTGATTGAATAACATTACTTTCAATAGCTAATGTTTGGTCTACGTTGTGATTACCACTTGATGTTTAAATAAAGTGGTAATTAAATAAGTTAGCTAAATAGCTAGGTTAGTCCATTCTTTTTGACAATGAGCCAAACTAGTTTTTCAGCCAGGTCATGGCTTGTTTTTTTTGCCATGGTGAATGTTTCTTTTGAGGGGGTCAGAATTTTTCAGTCAGAAAGCGAGTGACAAGCCCAGACGAGGAAGGTAATCATAAGGAAAATGTCAGTGTATGAGAATTCATAAACAATACTATGCCTTTCACCTATAATGCTAACTAAATGTAAATTGTTAAGTCTAAATGCATTCAAATCTGATTAACATTCTACACTGCCAATGATGTAGCTGATATATTTAAAATGTTTGTATTAATATTGGTTCTCAAATTGGAAATGTTTAATAGAAGCATTAAAGAGCAGAACCACCAGCAGGGCCCCTACCTCCACATAAACACACCTCAGCATCATCAGACCACCAGCAGGGCCACTACCTCCACATAAACACTGCTCAGCATCATCAGACCACCAGCAGGGCCCCTACCTCCACATAAACACACCTCAGCATCATCAGACCACCAGCAGGGCCCCTACCTCCACATAAACACACCTCAGCATCATCAGACCACCAGCAGGGCCACTACCTCCACATAAACACTGCTCAGCATCATCAGACCACCAGCAGGGCCACTACCTCCACATAAACACACCTCAGCATCATCAGACCACCAGCAGGACCCCTACCTCCACATAAACACACCTCAGCATCATCAGACCACCAGCAGGGCCCCTACCTCCACATAAACACTGCTCAACATCATCAGACCACCAGCAGGGCCACTACCTCCACATAAACACTGCTCAGCATCATCAGACCACCAGCAAGGCCCCTACCTCCACATAAAAACACCTCAGCATCATCAGACCACCAGCAGGGCCCCTACCTCCACATAAACACTGCTCAGCATCATCAGACCACCAGCAGGGCCCCTACCTCCACATAAACACTGCTCAGCATCATCAGACCACCAGCAGGGCCCCTACCTCCACATAAACACACCTCAGCATCATCAGACCACCAGCAGGGCCCCTACCTCCACATAAACACTGCTCAGCATCATCAGACCACCAGCAGGGCCCCTACCTCCACATAAACACTGCTCAGCATCATCAGACCACCAGCAGGGCCCCTACCTCCACATAAACACTGCTCAGCATCATCAGACCACCAGCAGGGCCCCTACCTCCACATAAACACTGCTCAGCATCATCAGACCACCAGCAGGGCCCCTACCTCCACATAAACACACCTCAGCATCATCAGACCACCAGCAGGGCCCCTACCTCCACATAAACACTGCTCAGCATCATCAGACCACCAGCAGGGCCCCTACCTCCACATAAACACACCTCAGCATCATCAGACCACCAGCAGGGCCCCTACCTCCACATAAACACACCTCAGCATCATCAGACCACCAGCAGGGCCACTACCTCCACATAAACACTGCTCAGCATCATCAGACCACCAGCAGGGCCCCTACCTCCACATAAACACTGCTCAGCATCATCAGACCACCAGCAGGGCCCCTACCTCCACATAAACACACCTCAGCATCATCAGACCACCAGCAGGGCCCCTACCTCCACATAAACACTGCTCAGCATCATCAGACCACCAGCAGGGCCCCTACCTCCACATAAACACACCTCAGCATCATCAGACCACCAGCAGGGCCCCTACCTCCACATAAACACTGCTCAGCATCATCAGACCACCAGCAGGGCCCCTACCTCCACATAAACACTGCTCAGCATCATCAGACCACCAGCAGGGCCCCTACCTCCACATAAACACTGCTCAGCATCATCAGACCACCAGCAGGGCCATTATCTCCACATAAACACTGCTCAGCATCATCAGACCACCAGCAGGGCCCCTACCTCCACATAAACACTGCTCAGCATCATCAGACCACCAGCAGGGCCCCTACCTCCACATAAACACTGCTCAGCATCATCAGACCACCAGCAGGGCCCCTACCTCCACATAAACACTGCTCAGCATCATCAGACCACCAGCAGGGCCCCTACCTCCACATAAACACTGCTCAGCATCATCAGACCACCAGCAGGGCCCCTACCTCCACATAAACACTGCTCAGCATCATCAGACCACCAGCAGGGCCACTACCTCCACATAAACACTGCTCAGCATCATCAGACCACCAGCAGGGCCCCTACCTCCACATAAACACACCTCAGCATCATCAGACCACCAGCAGGGCCCCTACCTCCACATAAACACTGCTCAGCATCATCAGACCACCAGCAGGGCCCCTACCTCCACATAAACACTGCTCAGCATCATCAGACCACCAGCAGGGCCCCTACCTCCACATAAACACACCTCAGCATCATCAGACCACCAGCAGGGCCACTACCTCCACATAAACACTGCTCAGCATCATCAGACCACCAGCAGGGCCCCTACCTCCACATGAACACACCTCAGCATCATCAGACCACCAGCAGGGCCCCTACCTCCACATGAACACACCTCAGCATCATCAGACCACCAGCAGGGCCCCTACCTCCACATAAACACTGCTCAGCATCATCAGACCACCAGCAGGGCCACTACCTCCACATAAACACTGCTCAGCATCACCAGACCACCAGCAGGGCCCCTACCTCCATCATCAGACCACCAGCAGGGCCCCTACCTCCACATAAACACTGCTCAGCATCATCAGACCACCAGCAGGGCCCCTACCTCCACATAAACACTGCTCAGCATCATCAGACCACCAGCAGGGCCCCTACCTCCACATAAACACTGCTCAGCATCATCAGACCACCAGCAGGGCCACTACCTCCACATAAACACTGCTCAGCATCATCAGACCACCAGCAGGGCCCCTACCTCCACATAAACACACCTCAGCATCATCAGACCACCAGCAGGGCCACTACCTCCACATAAACACTGCTCAGCATCATCAGACCACCAGCAGGGCCCCTACCTCCACATAAACACTGCTCAGCATCATCAGACCACCAGCAGGGCCCCTACCTCCACATAAACACTGCTCAGCATCATCAGACCACCAGCAGGGCCCCTACCTCCACATAAACACACCTCAGCATCATCAGACCACCAGCAGGGCCACTACCTCCACATAAACACTGCTCAGCATCATCAGACCACCAGCAGGGCCCCTACCTCCACATAAACACACCTCAGCATCATCAGACCACCAGCAGGGTCCCTACCTCCACATAAACATTGCTCAGCATCATCAGACCACCAGCAGGGCTAGAGTCAGGGCCAGAGAAGAGTTAGAGTCAGGGCCAGAGAAGAGTCAAAGTCAGGGCCAGAGAAGAGTCAGAGTCAGGGCCAGAGAAGAGTCAAAGTCAGGGCCAGAGAGGAGTTAGAGTCGGGGCCAGAGAATAGTTAAAGTCAGGGCCAGAGAAGAGTTAGAGTTGGGGCCAGAGAAGAGTCAGAGTCAGGGCCAGAGAAGAGTCAGAGTCAGGGCCAGAGAAGAGTCAGAGTCAGGGCCAGAGAAGAGTCAGAGTCAGGGCCAGAGAAGAGTCAAAGTCAGGGCCAGAGAAGAGTTAGAGTCAGGGCCAGAGAAGAGTCAAAGTCAGGGCCAGAGAAGAGTCAGAGTCAGGGCCAGAGAAGAGTCAAAGTCAGGGCCAGAGAAGAGTTAGAGTCAGGGCCAGAGAAGAGTCAAAGTCAGGGCCAGAGAAGAGTCAGCGTCAGGGCCAGAGAAGAGTTAGAGTCAGGGCCAGAGAAGTGTCAGAGTCAGGGCCAGAGAAGAGTCAGAGTCAGGGCCAGAGAAGAGTCAAAGTCAGGTCCGGAGAGGATTTTGAGTCAGGGCCAGAGAAGAGTTAGAGTCGGGGCCAGAGAATAGTTAAAGTCAGGGCCAGAGAAGAGTTAGAGTTGGGGCCAGAGAAGAGTCAGAGTCAGGGCCAGAGAAGAGTCAGAGTCAGGGCCAGAGAAGAGTCAGAGTCAGGGCCAGAGAAGAGTCAGAGTCGGGGCCAGAGAAGAGTCAGAGTCAGGGCCAGAGAAGAGTCAGAGTCAGGGCCAGAGAAGAGTCAGAGTTGGGGCCAGAGAGGAGTCAGAGTCGGGGCCAGAGAAGAGTCAGAGTCAGGGCCAGAGAAGAGTCAGAGTCAGGGCCAGAGAAGAGTCAGAGTCAGGGCCAGAGAAGAGTCAGAGTCAGGGCCAGAGAAGAGTCAGAGTCAGGGCCAGAGAAGAGTCAGAGTCAGGGCCAGAGAAGAGTCAGAGTCAGGGCCAGAGAAGAGTCAGAGTCAGGGCCAGAGAAGAGTCAGAGTCAGGGCCAGAGAAGAGTCAGAGTCAGGGCCAGAGAAGAGTCAAAGTCAGGGCCAGAGAATAGTTAGAGTCAGGGCCAGAGAAGAGTCAAAGTCAGGGCCAGAAAGAGTCAGGGCCAGAGAAGAGTCAGAGTCAGGGCCAGAGAAGAGTCAAAGTCAGGGCCAGAGAAGAGTCAAAGTCAGGGCCAGAGAAGAGTCAAAGTCAGGGCCAGAGAAGAGTCAGAGTCAGGGCCAGAGAAGAGTCAGAGTCAGGGCCAGAGAAGAGTCAGAGTCAGGGCCAGAGAAGAGTCAAAGTCAGGGCCAGAGAAGAGTCAGAGTCAGGGCCAGAGAAGGGTCAGTCAGGGCCAGAGAAGAGTCAGAGTCAGGGCCAGAGAAGAGTCAGAGTCAGGGCCAGAGAAGAGTCAAAGTCAGGGCCAGAGAGGAGTTAGAGTCGGGGCCAGAGAATAGTTAAAGTCAGGGCCAGAGAAGAGTTAGAGTTGGGGCCAGAGAAGAGTCAGAGTCAGGGCCAGAGAAGAGTCAGAGTCAGGGCCAGAGAAGAGTCAGAGTCAGGGCCAGAGAAGTGTCAGAGTCAGGGCCAGAGAAGAGTCAGTCAGGGCCAGAGAAGAGTCAGAGTCAGGGCCAGAGCAGAGTCAGAGTCAGGGCCAGAGAAGAGTCAAAGTCAGGGCCAGAGAGGAGTTAGAGTCGGGGCCAGAGAATAGTTAAAGTCAGGGCCAGAGAAGAGTTAGAGTTGGGGCCAGAGAAGAGTCAGAGTCAGGGCCAGAGAAGAGTCAGAGTCAGGGCCAGAGAAGAGTCAGAGTCAGGGCCAGAGAAGAGTCAGAGTCAGGGCCAGAGAAGAGTCAGAGTCAGGGCCAGAGAAGAGTCAGAGTCAGGGCCAGAGAAGAGTCAGAGTCAGGGCCAGAGAAGAGTTAGAGTCAGGGCCAGAGAAGAGTCAAAGTCAGGGCCAGAGAAGAGTCAGAGTCAGGGCCAGAGAAGAGTCAGAGTCAGGGCCAGAGAAGAGTCAGAGTCAGGGCCAGAGAAGAGTCAGAGTCAGGGCCAGAGAAGAGTCAGAGTCAGGGCCAGAGAAGAGTCAGAGTCAGGGCAGAGAAGAGAAGAGTCAAAGTCAGGGCCAGAGAAGAGTCAGAGTCAGGGCCAGAGAAGAGTCAGAGTCAGGGCCAGAGAAGAGTCAAAGTCAGGGCCAGAGAAGAGTTAGAGTCAGGGCCAGAGAAGAGTCAAAGTCAGGGCCAGAGAAGAGTTAGAGTCAGGGCCAGAGAAGAGTCAGAGTCAGGGCCAGAGAAGAGTTAGAGTCAGGGCCAGAGAAGAGTCAAAGTCAGGGCCAGAGAAGAGTCAGAGTCAGGGCCAGAGAAGAGTCAGAGTCAGGGCCAGAGAAGAGAGTCAGGGCCAGAGAAGTCAAAGTCAGGGCCAGAGAGGATTTAGAGTCAGGGCCAGAGAAGAGTTAGAGTCGGGGCCAGAGAATAGTTAAAGTCAGGGCCAGAGAAGAGTTAGAGTTGGGGCCAGAGAAGAGTTAGAGTCAGGGCCAGAGAAGAGTCAGAGTCAGGGCCAGAGAAGAGTCAGAGTCAGGGCCAGAGAAGAGTCAGAGTCAGGGCCAGAGAAGAGTCAGAGTCAGGGCCAGAGAAGAGTCAGAGTCAGGGCCAGAGAAGAGTTAGAGTCAGGGCCAGAGAAGAGTCAGAGTCAGGGCCAGAGAAGAGTCAGAGTCAGGGCCAGAGAAGAGTCAGAGTCAGGGCCAGATAAGAGTTAGAGTCAGGGCCAGAGAAGAGTCAGAGTCAGGGCAGAGTCAGAGAAGAGTCAGAGTCAGGGCCAGAGAAGAGTCAGAGTCAGGGCCAGAGAAGAGTCAGAGTCAGGGCCAGAGAAGAGTCAAAGTCAGGGCCAGAGAAGAGTCAGAGTCAGGGCCAGAGAAGAGAAGAGTCAGGGCCAGAGAAGAGTTAGAGTCAGAGTCAGGTCAGGGTCAGACGGTGGCCTTAGAGGGGACCAGAGTGGAGCTCAGCCCCTCAGACCCTTACAACATGGATCACTCTAATGACACCACCAAGAACCCTTACAACATGGATCACTCTAATGACACCACCAAGACCCCTTACAACATGGATCACTCTAATGTCACCACTAAGACCCCTAACAACATGGATCACTCTAATGAGACCACTAAGACCCTTACAACATGGATCACTCTAATGACACCACTAAGACCCTTACAACATGGATCAATGACACCACCAAGACCCCACAACATGGAAGAGTCACTAAGTCATGGGCCAGAGAAGACCACTAAGACCCCTTACAACATGGATCACTCTAATGAGACCACTAAGACCCTTACAACATGGATCACTCTAATGAGACCACTAAGACCCTTACAACATGGATCACTCTAATGAGACCACTAAGACCCTTACAACATGGATCACTCTAATGTCACCACTAAGACCCCTAACAACATGGATCACTCTAATGAGACCACTAAGACCCTTACAACATGGATCAGGGCCTAATGAGACCAGTCCTTACAACATGGATCCCTCTAATGACACCACCAAGAGTACAACATGGATCACTCTAATGGCCAGAGACCCCTAACAGAGTCTAATGAGTCAGGGCCAGACCCTTACAACATGGATCACTCTAATGTCAGGGCCACAACAGAGTCACTCTAAGTCACCAAGACCCCCACAAATGGATCACTCTAATGTCATCACTAAGACCCCTAACAACATGGATCACTCTAATGAGACCACTAAGACCCTTACAACATGGATCACTCTAATGTCACCACCTGCATTTTTGGTTTTATGTATTTTATGACTGATGTCATCCACCTGCTATTTGAAATATATTTCAAACTACTAATTTTTACTGAATTGGTATGCATTCCAGCCCTACTAGAGCTGAGGACCCAGTGACCCACATACTTTCCACTGAACTCTCCCTGCACATTGTGTTGGATTCTAGTCCAACAGAAACTGAACTCCCATATTGTATTGTATTCCAGTCCAACAGAAACTGAACTCCCATACTGTATTGTATTCTAGTCCAACAGAAACTGAACTACCCCTGCAGATTGTATTGTATTCTAGTCCAACAGAAACTGATCTCCCATATTGTATTGTATTCTAGTCCAACAGAAACTGAACTCCAATATTGTATTGTATTCTAGTCCAACAGAAACTGAACTCCCCCTGCATACTGTATTGTATTCCAGTCCAACAGAAACTGAACTCTCTCTGCATATTGTATTGTATTCTAGTCCAACAGAAACTGAACTTCCCCTGCATATTGTATTGTATTCTAGTCCAACAGAAACTAAACTCCCCCTGCATATTGTATTGTATTCTAGTCCAACAGAAACTGAACTCCCCCTGCATATTGTATTGTATTCTAGTCCAACAGAAACTGAACTCCCCCTGCATATTGTATTGTATTCTAGTCCAACAGAAACTGAACTCCCCCTGCATATTGTATTGTATTCTAGTCCAACAGAAACTAAACTCCCCCTGCATACTGTATTGTATTCCAGTCCAACAGAAACTGAACTCCCCCTGCATATTGTATTGTATTCCAGTCCAACAGAAACTGAACTCCCATATTGTATTGTATTCTAGTCCAACAGAAACTGAACTCCCCCTGCAGATTGTATTGTATTCTAGTCCAACAGAAACTGAACTCCCATATTGTATTGTATTCCAGTCCAACAGAAACTGAACTCCCCCTGCATACTGTATTGTAATCTAGTCCAACAGAAACTGAACTCCCCCTGCATACTGTATTGTATTCTAGTCCAACAGAAACTGAACTCCCCCTGCATACTGTATTGTATTCTAGTCCAACAGAAACTGAACTCCCCCTGCAGATTGTATTCTAGTCCAACAGAAACTGAACTCCCCCTGCATACTGTATTGTATTCTAGTCCAACAGAAACTGAACTCCCCCTGCATATTGTATTGTATTCCAGTCCAACAGAAACTGAACTCCCCCTGCATATTGTATTGTATTCTAGTCCAACAGAAACTGAACTCACCCTGCATATTGTATTGTATTCCAGTCCAACAGAAACTGAACTCCCATATTGTATTGTATTCCAGTCCAACAGAAACTGAACTCCCATATTGTATTGTATTCTAGTCCAGCAGAAACTGAACTCCCCCTGCATATTGTATTGTATTCTAGTCCAACAGAAACTGAACTCCCCCTGCATATTGTATTGTATTCTAGTCCAACAGAAACTGAACTCCCATATTGTATTGTATTCCAGTCCAACAGAAACTGAACTCCCATATTGTATTGTATTCCAGTCCAACAGAAACTGAACTCCCATATTGTATTGTATTCTAGTCCAACAGAAACTGAACTCCCCCTGCATATTGTATTGTATTCTAGTCCAACAGAAACTGAACTCCCCCTGCATATTGTATTGTATTCCAGTCCAACAGAAACTGAACTCCCCCTGCATATTGTATTGTATTCTAGTCCAACAGAAACTGAACTCCCATATTGTATTGTATTCCAGTCCAACAGAAACTGAACTCCCCCTGCATATTGTATTGTATTCTAGTCCAACAGAAACTGAACTCCCATATTGTATTGTATTCCAGTCCAACAGAAACTGAACTCCCCCTGCATATTGTATTGTATTCTAGTCCAACAGAAACTGAACTCCCCCTGCATATTGTATTGTATTCCAGTCCAACAGAAACTGAACTCCCCCTGCATATTGTATTGTATTCTAGTCCAACAGAAACTGAACTCCCCCTGCATATTGTATTGTATTCTAGTCCAACAGAAACTGAACTCCCCCTGCATATTGTATTGTATTCCAGTCCAACAGAAACTGAACTCCCCCTGCATATTGTATTGTATTCCAGTCCAACAGAAACTGAACTCCCAAATTCCAGTCCAACAGAAACTGAACTCCCATATTGTATTGTATTCTAGTCCAACAGAAACTGAACTCCCCTGCATATTGTATTGTATTCTAGTCCAACAGAAACTGAACTCCCCCTGCATATTGTATTGTATTCTAGTCCAACAGAAACTGAACTCCCCCTGCATACTGTATTGTATTCTAGTCCAACAGAAACTGAACTCCCCCTGCATATTGTATTGTATTCTAGTCCAACAGAAACTGAACTCCCCCTGCAGATTGTATTGTATTCCAGTCCAACAGAAACTGAACTCCCATATTGTATTGTATTCCAGTCCAACAGAAACTGAACTCCCATATTGTATTGTATTCTAGTCCAACAGAAACTGAACTCCCCCTGCATATTGTATTGTATTCCAGTCCAACAGAAACTGAACTCCCATATTGTATTGTATTCCAGTCCAACAGAAACTGAACTCCCATATTGTATTGTATTCTAGTCCAACAGAAACTGAACTCCCCCTGCATATTGTATTGTATTCTAGTCCAACAGAAACTGAACTCCCCCTGCATATTGTATTGTATTCTAGTCCAACAGAAACTGAACTCCCCCTGCAGATTGTATTGTATTCTAGTCCAACAGAAACTGAACTCCCCCTGCATACTGTATTGTATTCCAGTCCAACAGAAACTGAACTCCCCCTGCATACTGTATTGTATTCTAGTCCAACAGAAACTGAACTCCCCCTGCATACTGTATTGTATTCTAGTCCAACAGAAACTGAACTCCCCCTGCATACTGTATTGTATTCTAGTCCAACAGAAACTGAACTCCCCCTGCATACTGTATTGTATTCCAGTCCAACAGAAACTGAACTCCCCCTGCATATTGTATTCCAGTCCAACAGAAACTGAACTCCCCCTGCAGATTGTATTCCAGTCCAACAGAAACTGAACTCCCATATTGTATTGTATTCTAGTCCAACAGAAACTGAACTCCCCCTGCATATTGTATTGTATTCTAGTCCAACAGAAACTGAACTCACCCTGCATATTGTATATTGTATTCCAGTCCAACAGAAACTGAACTGCCATATTGTATTGTATTCCAGTCCAACAGAAACTGAACTCCCATATTGTATTGTATTCCAGTCCAACAGAAACTGAACTCCCATACTGTATTGTATTCCAGTCCAACAGAAACTGAACTCCCATATTGTATTGTATTCTAGTCCAACAGAAACTGAACTCCCCCTGCATATTGTATTGTATTCTAGCCCAACAGAAACTGAACTCCCCCTGGATATTGTATTGCATTCTAGTCCAACAGAAACTGAACTCCCATATTGTATTGTATTCTAGTCCAACAGAAACTGAACTCCCCCTGCATATTTTATTGTATTCTAGTCCAACAGAAACTAAACTCCCATATTGTATTGTATTCTAGTCCAACAGAAACTGAACTCCCCTGCATATTGTATTGTATTCCAGTCCAACAGAAACTGAACTCCCCCTGCATATTGTATTGTATTCTAGTCCAACAGAAACTGAACTCCCCCTGCATATTGTATTGTATTCTAGTCCAACAGAAACTGAACTCCCCCTGCATATTGTATTGTATTCTAGTCCAACAGAAACTTAACTCCCATATTGTATTGTATTCTAGTCCAACAGAAACTGAACTCCCCCTGCATATTGTATTGTATTCTAGTCCAACAGAAACTGAACTCCCCCTGCATATTGTATTGTATTCTAGTCCAACAGAAACTGAACTCACCCTGCATATTGTATTGTATTCTAGTCCAACAGAAACTGAACTCCCCCTGCATATTGTATTGTATTCTAGTCCAACAGAAACTGAACTCCCCTGCATATTGTATTGTATTCTAGTCCAACAGAAACTGAACTCCCCCTGCATATTGTATTGTATTCTAGTCCAACAGAAACTGAACTCCCCCTGCATATTGTATTGTATTCCAGTCCAACAGAAACTGAACTCCCCCTGCATATTGTATTGTATTCCAGTCCAACAGAAACTGAACTCCCATATTGTATTGTATTCCAGTCCAACAGAAACTGAACTCCCATATTGTATTGTATTCCAGTCCAACAGAAACTGAACTCCCATATTGTATTGTATTCTAGTCCAACAGAAACTGAACTCCCATACTGTATTGTATTTTAGTCCAACAGAAACTGAAGTGGATTTAACAAGTGACATCAATAAGGGATCATAGCTTTCACCTGGATTTACCTGATCAGTTTATGTCAAGAGAAGGAGTTTTGTACACTCAGTCAGTGTATGTCGTTGTCCCACCTAGCTATCTTAAGATGAATAGACTAAAACTGAACTCTAAATGACTAAAATGTAAATGTAATGTAAATGTATTGTATTCCAGTCCAACAGAAACTGAACTCCCATATTGTATTGTATTCTAGTCCAACATAAACTGAACTCCCCCTGCATATTGTGTTGTATTCTAGTCCAACAGAAACTGAACTCCCCCTGCATATTGTATTGTATTCTAGTCCAACAGAAACTGAACTCCCCCGTGGCCACGCAGTCATGGGTGAACAGGGAGTACAGGAGAGGGCTCAGAACGCACCCTTGTGGGGCCCCCGTGTTGAGGATCAGCGGGGAGGAGATGTTGTTGCCTACCCTCACCACCTGGGGCGGCCCGTCAGGAAGTCCAGTACCCAGTTGCACAGGGCGGGGTCGAGACCCAGGGTCTCGAGCTTGATAGCTTGGAGGGTACTATGGTGTTGAATGCCGAGCTGTAGTCGATGAACAGCATTCTCACATAGGTATTCCTCTTGTCCAGGTGGGTTAGGGCAGTGTGCAGTGTGGTTGAGACTCGTCTGTGGACCTATTTGGGCGGTAAGCAAATTGGAGTGGGTCTAGGGTGTCAGGTAGGGTGGAGGTGATATGGTCCTTGACTAGTCTCTCAAAGCACTTCATGATGACGGAAGTGAGTGCTACGGGACGGTAGTCGTTTAGCTCAGTTAAGCTTTCTTGGGAACAGGAACAATGGTGGCCCTCTTGAAGCATGGGAACAGCAGACTGGTATAGGGATTGATTGAATATGTCCGTAAACACACCGGCCAGCTGGTCTGCGCATGCTCTGAGGCGCGGCTGGGGATGCCGTCTGGGCCTGCAGCCTTGCGAGGGTTAACACGTTTAAATGTCTTACTCACCTCGGCTGCAGTGAAGGAGAGACCGCATGTTTCCGTTGCAGGCCGTGTCAGTGGCACTGTATTGTCCTCAAAGCGGGCAAAAAAGTTATTTAGTCTGCCTGGGAGCAAGACATCCTGGTCCGTGACTGGGCTGGATTTCATCTTGTAGTCCGTGATTGACTGTAGACCCTGCCACATGCCTCTTGTGTCTGAGCCATTGAATTGAGATTCCACTTTGTCTCTGTACTGACGCTTAGCTTGTTTAATAGCCTTACGGAGGGAATAGCTGCATTGTTTATATTCAGTCATGTTACCAGACACCTTGCCCTGATTAAAAGCAGTGGTTCGCGCTTTCACGAATGCTGCCATCAATCCACGGTTTCTGGTTAGGGAATGTTTTTATCGTTGCTATGGGAACGACATCTTCGACGCACGTTCTAATGAACTCGCACACCGAATCAGCGTATTCGTCAATATTCCCATCTGACGCAATACGAAACATGTCCCAGTCCACGTGATGGAAGCAGTCTTGGAGTGTAGAGTCAGCTTGGTCTGACCAGCGTTGGACAGACCTCAGCGTGGGAGCCTCTTGTTTTAATTTCTGTCTGTAGGCAGGGATCAGCAAAATGGAGTCGCGGTCAGCTTTTCCGAAAGGGGGGCCGGGCAGGGCCTTATATGCGTCGCGGCAGTTAGAGTAACAATGATCCAAGGTTTTACCACCCCTGGTTGCGCAATCACATTTACATTTACATTTAAGTCATTTAGCAGACGCTCTTATCCAGAGCGACTTACAAATTGGTGCATTCACCTTATGACATCCAGTGGGACAGTCACTTAACAATAGTGCATCTAAAACTTAGGGGGGGTGGGGTGAGAGGGATTACTTAACCTATCCTAGGTATTCCTTAAAGAGGTGGGGTTTCAGGTGTCTCCGGAAGGTGGTGATTGACTCCGCTGTCCTGGCGGAGTCTTGTTTTCAGATTGGCTTTGTTAAAATCCCCAGCTACAATGAATGCAGCCTCCGGATAAATGTTTTCCAGTTTGCAAAGAGTTAAATAAAGTTAGTTCAGAGCCATCGATGTGTCTGCTTGGGGGGGGATATATACGGCTGTGATTATAATCGAAGAGAATTCTCTTGGAAGATAACGGTCTACATTTGATTGTGAGGAATTCTAAATCAGGTGAACAGAAGGATTTGAGTTCCTGTATGTTTCCTTCATCACACCATGTCCCGTTAGTCATGAGGCATACGCCCCCGCCACTCTTCTTACCAGAGAGATGTTTGTTTCTGTCGGCGCGATGCGTGGAGAAACCCGTTGGCTGCACCGCCCTGGATAGCGTTTTCCCAGTAAGCCATGTCTCCGTAAAGCAAAGAACGTTGCAGTCTCTGATGTCCCTCTGGAATGCCACCCTTGCTCGGATTTCATCAACCTTGTTGTCGAGAGACTGGACATTGGCAAGAAGAATACTGGGAAGTGGTGCGCGATGTGCCAGAAACTGAACTCCCCCTGCAGATTGTATTCTAGTCCAACAGAAACTGAACTCCCCCTGCATACTGTATTGTATTCTAGTCCAACAGAAACTGAACTCCCCCTGCATATTGTATTGTATTCCAGTCCAACAGAAACTGAACTCCCCCTGCATATTGTATTGTATTCTAGTCCAACAGAAACTGAACTCCCCCTGCATATTGTATTGTATTCCAGTCCAACAGAAACTGAACTCCCATATTGTATTGTATTCCAGTCCAACAGAAACTGAACTCCCCTGCATATTGTATTGTATTCTAGTCCAACAGAAACTGAACTCCCCCTGCATATTGTATTGTATTCTAGTCCAACAGAAACTGAACTCCCATATTGTATTGTATTCCAGTCCAACAGAAACTGAACTCCCCCTGCATATTGTATTGTATTCTAGTCCAACAGAAACTGAACTCCCATATTGTATTGTATTCCAGTCCAACAGAAACTGAACTCCCCCTGCATATTGTATTGTATTCTAGTCCAACAGAAACTGAACTCCCCCTGCATATTGTATTGTATTCCAGTCCAACAGAAACTGAACTCCCCTGCATATTGTATTGTATTCTAGTCCAACAGAAACTGAACTCCCCCTGCATATTGTATTGTATTCTAGTCCAACAGAAACTGAACTCACCCTGCATATTGTATTGTATTCCAGTCCAACAGAAACTGAACTCCCATATTGTATTGTATTCCAGTCCAACAGAAACTGAACTACCATATTGTATTGTATTCTAGTCCAGCAGAAACTGAACTCCCCCTGCATATTGTATTGTATTCTAGTCCAACAGAAACTGAACTCCCCCTGCATATTGTATTGTATTCTAGTCCAACAGAAACTGAACTCCCATATTGTATTGTATTCCAGTCCAACAGAAACTGAACTCCCATATTGTATTGTATTCCAGTCCAACAGAAACTGAACTCCCATATTGTATTGTATTCTAGTCCAACAGAAACTGAACTCCCCCTGCATATTGTATTGCATTCTAGTCCAACATAAACTGAACTCCCCCTGCATATTGTATTGTATTCCAGTCCAACAGAAACTGAACTCCCATATTGTATTGTATTCTAGTCCGACAGAAACTGAACTCCCCCTGCATATTGTATTGTATTCTAGTCCAACAGAAACTGAACTCCCCCTGCATACTGTATTGTATTCCAGTCCAACAGAAACTGAACTCCCCCTGCATATTGTATTGTATTCTAGTCCAACAGAAACTGAACTCCCATATTGTATTGTATTCCAGTCCAACAGAAACTGAACTCCCCCTGCATATTGTATTGTATTCTAGTCCAACAGAAACTGAACTCCCATATTGTATTGTATTCCAGTCCAACAGAAACTGAACTCCCCCTGCATATTGTATTGTATTCTAGTCCAACAGAAACTGAACTCCCCCTGCATATTGTATTGTATTCCAGTCCAACAGAAACTGAACTCCCCCTGCATATTGTATTGTATTCTAGTCCAACAGAAACTGAACTCCCCCTGCATACTGTATTGTATTCTAGTCCAACAGAAACTGAACTCCCCCTGCATATTGTATTGTATTCCAGTCCAACAGAAACTGAACTCCCCCTGCATATTGTATTGTATTCCAGTCCAACAGAAACTGAACTCCCATGTTGTATTGTATTCCAGTCCAACAGAAACTGAACTCCCATATTGTATTGTATTCTAGTCCAACAGAAGCTGAACTCCCCCTGCAGATTGTATTGTATTCTAGTCCAACAGAAACTGAACTCCCCCTGCATACTGTATTGTATTCTAGTCCAACAGAAACTGAACTCCCCCTGCATACTGTATTGTATTCTAGTCCAACAGAAACTGAACTCCCCCTGCATATTGTATTGTATTCTAGTCCAACAGAAACTGAACTCCCCCTGCAGATTGTATTGTATTCCAGTCCAACAGAAACTGAACTCCCATATTGTATTGTATTCCAGTCCAACAGAAACTGAACTCCCATATTGTATTGTATTCTAGTCCAACAGAAACTGAACTCCCCCTGCATATTGTATTGTATTCCAGTCCAACAGAAACTGAACTCCCATATTGTATTGTATTCCAGTCCAACAGAAACTGAACTCCCATATTGTATTGTATTCTAGTCCAACAGAAACTGAACTCCCCCTGCATATTGTATTGTATTCTAGTCCAACAGAAACTGAACTCCCCCTGCATACTGTATTGTATTCTAGTCCAACAGAAACTGAACTCCCCCTGCATACTGTATTGTATTCTAGTCCAACATAAACTGAACTCCCCCTGCATATTGTGTTGTATTCTAGTCCAACAGAAACTGAACTCCCCCTGCATATTGTATTGTATTCTAGTCCAACAGAAACTGAACTCCCCCTGCATATTGTATTGTATTCTAGTCCAACAGAAACTGAACTCCCCCTGCATATTGTATTGTATTCTAGTCCAACAGAAACTGAACTCCCCCTGCATATTGTATTGTATTCTAGTCCAACAGAAACTGAACTCACCCTGCATATTGTATATTGTATTCCAGTCCAACAGAAACTGAACTGCCATATTGTATTGTATTCCAGTCCAACAGAAACTGAACTCCCATATTGTATTGTATTCTAGTCCAACAGAAACTGAACTCCCCCTGCATATTGTATTGTATTCTAGCCCAACAGAAACTGAACTCCCCCTGCATATTGTATTGTATTCTAGTCCAACAGAAACTGAACTCCCCCCTGCATATTGTATTGCATTCTAGTCCAACAGAAACTGAACTCCCCCTGCATATTGTATTGTATTCTAGTCCAACAGAAACTGAACTCACCCTGCATATTGTATTGTATTCCAGTCCAACAGAAACTGAACTCCCATATTGTATTGTATTCCAGTCCAACAGAAACTGAACTCCCATACTGTATTGTATTCCAGTCCAACAGAAACTGAACTCCCATATTGTATTGTATTCTAGTCCAACAGAAACTGAACTCCCCCTGCATATTGTATTGTATTCTAGCCCAACAGAAACTGAACTCCCCCTGCATATTGTATTGCATTCTAGTCCAACAGAAACTGAACTCCCATATTGTATTGTATTCTAGTCCAACAGAAACTGAACTCCCCCTGCATATTGTATTGTATTCTAGTCCAACAGAAACTAAACTCCCATATTGTATTGTATTCTAGTCCAACAGAAACTGAACTCCCCCTGCATATTGTATTGTATTCCAGTCCAACAGAAACTGAACTCCCCCTGCATATTGTATTGTATTCTAGTCCAACAGAAACTGAACTCCCCCTGCATATTGTATTGTATTCTAGTCCAACAGAAACTGAACTCCCCCTGCATATTGTATTGTATTCTAGTCCAACAGAAACTGAACTCCCATATTGTATTGTATTCTAGTCCAACAGAAACTGAACTCCCCCTGCATATTGTATTGTATTCTAGTCCAACAGAAACTGAACTCCCCCTGCATATTGTATTGTATTCTAGTCCAACAGAAACTGAACTCACCCTGCATATTGTATTGTATTCTAGTCCAACAGAAACTGAACTCCCCCTGCATATTGTATTGTATTCTAGTCCAACAGAAACTGAACTCCCCTGCATATTGTATTGTATTCTAGTCCAACAGAAACTGAACTCCCCCTGCATATTGTATTGTATTCTAGTCCAACAGAAACTGAACTCCCCCTGCATATTGTATTGTATTCCAGTCCAACAGAAACTGAACTCCCCCTGCATATTGTATTGTATTCCAGTCCAACAGAAACTGAACTCCCATATTGTATTGTATTCCAGTCCAACAGAAACTGAACTCCCATATTGTATTGTATTCCAGTCCAACAGAAACTGAACTCCCATATTGTATTGTATTCTAGTCCAACAGAAACTGAACTCCCCCTGCGTATTGTATTGTATTCTAGTCCAACAGAAACTGAACTCCCCCTGCATATTGTATTGCATTCTAGTCCAACAGAAACTGAACTCCCATATTGTATTGTATTCTAGTCCAACAGAAACTGAACTCCCCCTGCATATTGTATTGTATTCTAGTCCAACAGAAACTAAACTCCCATATTGTATTGTATTCTAGTCCAACAGAAACTGAACTCCCCCTGCATATTGTATTGTATTCCAGTCCAACAGAAACTGAACTCCCCCTGCATATTGTATTGTATTCTAGTCCAACAGAAACTGAACTCCCCATGCATATTGTATTGTATTCTAGTCCAACAGAAACTGAACTCCCCATGCATATTGTATTGTATTCTAGTCCAACAGAAACTGAACTCCCATATTGTATTGTATTCTAGTCCAACAGAAACTGAACTCCCCCTGCATATTGTATTGTATTCTAGTCCAACAGAAACTGAACTCCCCTGCATATTGTATTGTATTCTAGTCCAACAGAAACTGAACTCACCCTGCATATTGTATTGTATTCTAGTCCAACAGAAACTGAACTCCCCCTGCATATTGTATTGTATTCTAGTCCAACAGAAACTGAACTCCCCTGCATATTGTATTGTATTCTAGTCCAACAGAAACTGAACTCCCCCTGCATATTGTATTGTATTCTAGTCCAACAGAAACTGAACTCCCCCTGCATATTGTATTGTATTCCAGTCCAACAGAAACTGAACTCCCCCTGCATATTGTATTGTATTCCAGTCCAACAGAAACTGAACTCCCATATTGTATTGTATTCCAGTCCAACAGAAACTGAACTCCCATATTGTATTGTATTCCAGTCCAACAGAAACTGAACTCCCATATTGTATTGTATTCTAGTCCAACAGAAACTGAACTCCCCCTGCGTATTGTATTGTATTCTAGTCCAACAGAAACTGAACTCCCCCTGCATATTGTATTGTATTCTAGTCCAACAGAAACTGAACTCCCATGTTGTATTGTATTCTAGTCCAATAGAAACTGAACTCCCCCTGCATACTGTATTGTATTCCAGTCCAACAGAAACTGAACTCCCCCTGCATATTGTATTGTATTCTAGTCCAACATAAACTGAACTCCCCCTGCATATTGTATTGTATTCCAGTCCAACAGAAACTGAACTCCCATGTTGTATTGTATTCTAGTCCAACAGAAACTGAACTCCCATATTGTATTGTATTCTAGTCCAACAGAAACTGAACTCCCATACTGTATTGTATTCTGAAACTGAACTCCCATATTGTATTGTATTCCAGTCCAACAGAAACTGAACTCCCATATTGTATTGTATTCTAGTCCAACAGAAACTGAACTCCCCCTGCGTATTGTATTCTAGTCCAACAGAAACTGAACTCCCCCTGCATATTGTATTGTATTCTAGTCCAACAGAAACTGAACTCCCATGTTGTATTGTATTCTAGTCCAATAGAAACTGAACTCCCCCTGCATACTGTATTGTATTCCAGTCCAACAGAAACTGAACTCCCCTGCATATTGTATTGTATTCTAGTCCAACAGAAACTGAACTCCCCTGCATATTGTATTGTATTCCAGTCCAACAGAAACTGAACTCCCATGTTGTATTGTATTCTAGTCCAACAGAAACTGAACTCCCCTGCATATTGTATTGTATTCTAGTCCAACAGAAACTGAACTCCCCTGCATATTGTATTGTATTCCAGTCCAACAGAAACTGAACTCCCATGTTGTATTGTATTCCAGTCCAACAGAAACTGAACTCCCATGTTGTATTTTATTCTAGTCCAACAGAAACTGAACTCCCCTGCATATTGTATTGTATTCTAGTCCAACAGAAACTGAACTCCCCCTGCATATTGTATTGTATTCTAGTCCAACAGAAACTGAACTCCCCTTGCATACTGTATTGTATTCTAGTCCAACAGAAACTGAACTCCCCTGCATATTGTATTGTATTCTAGTCCAACAGAAACTGAACTCCCCCTGCATACTGTATTGTATTCTAGTCCAACAGAAACTGAACTCCCCCTGCATATTGTATTGTATTCTAGTCCAACAGAAACTGAACTCCCCTGCATACTGTATTGTATTCTAGTCCAACAGAAACTGAACTCCCCCTGCATAATTGTATTCTAGTCCAACAGAAACTGAACTCCCCTGCATATTGTATTGTATTCTAGTCCAACAGAAACTGAACTCCCCTGCATACTGTATTGTATTCCAGTCCAACAGAAACTGAACTCCCCCTGCATATTGTATTGTATTCTAGTCCAACAGAAACTGAACTCCCCTGCATATTGTATTGTATTCTAGTCCAACAGAAACTGAACTCCCCTGCATATTGTATTGTATTCTAGTCCAACAGAAACTGAACTCCCATATTGTATTGTATTCCAGTCCAACAGAAACTGAACTCCCATATTGTATTGTATTCTAGTCCAACAGAAACTGAACTCCCCTGCATATTGTATTGTATTCTAGTCCAACAGAAACTGAACTCCCCTGCATATTGTATTGTATTCCAGTCCAACAGAAACTGAACTCCCCCCATATTGTATTGTATTCTAGTCCAACAGAAACTGAACTCCCCTGCATATTGTATTGTATTCTAGTCCAACAGAAACTGAACTCCCCTGCATACTGTATTGTATTCCAGTCCAACAGAAACTGAACTCCCCCTGCATATTGTATTGTATTCTAGTCCAACAGAAACTGAACTCCCATATTGTATTGTATTCCAGTCCAACAGAAACTGAACTCCCCTGCATATTGTATTGTATTCTAGTCCAACAGAAACTGAACTCCCATATTGTATTGTATTCCAGTCCAACAGAAACTGAACTCCCCTGCATATTGTATTGTATTCTAGTCCAACAGAAACTGAACTCCCCCTGCATATTGTATTGTATTCCAGTCCAACAGAAACTGAACTCCCCCTGCATATTGTATTGTATTCTAGTCCAACAGAAACTGAACTCCCCCTGCATATTGTATTGTATTCTAGTCCAACAGAAACTGAACTCACCCTGCATATTGTATTGTATTCCAGTCCAACAGAAACTGAACTCCCATATTGTATTGTATTCCAGTCCAACAGAAACTGAACTCCCATATTGTATTGTATTCTAGTCCAGCAGAAACTGAACTCCCCCTGCATATTGTATTGTATTCTAGTCCAACAGAAACTGAACTCCCCCTGCATATTGTATTGTATTCTAGTCCAACAGAAACTGAACTCCCATATTGTATTGTATTCCAGTCCAACAGAAACTGAACTCCCATATTGTATTGTATTCCAGTCCAACAGAAACTGAACTCCCATATTGTATTGTATTCTAGTCCAACAGAAACTGAACTCCCCCTGCATATTGTATTGCATTCTAGTCCAACAGAAACTGAACTCCCCCTGCATATTGTATTGTATTCCAGTCCAACAGAAACTGAACTCCCATATTGTATTGTATTCTAGTCCGACAGAAACTGAACTCCCCCTGCATATTGTATTGTATTCTAGTCCAACAGAAACTGAACTCCCCCTGCATACTGTATTGTATTCCAGTCCAACAGAAACTGAACTCCCCCTGCATATTGTATTGTATTCTAGTCCAACAGAAACTGAACTCCCATATTGTATTGTATTCCAGTCCAACAGAAACTGAACTCCCCCTGCATATTGTATTGTATTCTAGTCCAACAGAAACTGAACTCCCATATTGTATTGTATTCCAGTCCAACAGAAACTGAACTCCCCTGCATATTGTATTGTATTCTAGTCCAACAGAAACTGAACTCCCCCTGCATATTGTATTGTATTCCAGTCCAACAGAAACTGAACTCCCCTGCATATTGTATTGTATTCTAGTCCAACAGAAACTGAACTCCCCCTGCATATTGTATTGTATTCTAGTCCAACAGAAACTGAACTCCCCCTGCATATTGTATTGTATTCCAGTCCAACAGAAACTGAACTCCCCCTGCATATTGTATTGTATTCCAGTCCAACAGAAACTGAACTCCCATGTTGTATTGTATTCCAGTCCAACAGAAACTGAACTCCCATATTGTATTGTATTCTAGTCCAACAGAAACTGAACTCCCCTGCATATTGTATTGTATTCTAGTCCAACAGAAACTGAACTCCCCCTGCATACTGTATTGTATTCTAGTCCAACAGAAACTGAACTCCCCCTGCATACTGTATTGTATTCTAGTCCAACAGAAACTGAACTCCCCTGCATATTGTATTGTATTCTAGTCCAACAGAAACTGAACTCCCCTGCAGATTGTATTGTATTCCAGTCCAACAGAAACTGAACTCCCATATTGTATTGTATTCCAGTCCAACAGAAACTGAACTCCCATATTGTATTGTATTCTAGTCCAACAGAAACTGAACTCCCCCTGCATATTGTATTGTATTCCAGTCCAACAGAAACTGAACTCCCATATTGTATTGTATTCCAGTCCAACAGAAACTGAACTCCCATATTGTATTGTATTCTAGTCCAACAGAAACTGAACTCCCCCTGCATATTGTATTGTATTCTAGTCCAACAGAAACTGAACTCCCCTGCATATTGTATTGTATTCTAGTCCAACAGAAACTGAACTCCCCCTGCATATTGTATTGTATTCTAGTCCAACAGAAACTGAACTCCCCCTGCATACTGTATTGTATTCCAGTCCAACAGAAACTGAACTCCCCCTGCATACTGTATTGTATTCTAGTCCAACAGAAACTGAACTCCCCCTGCATACTGTATTGTATTCTAGTCCAACAGAAACTGAACTCCCCCTGCATATTGTATTGTATTCTAGTCCAACATAAACTGAACTCCCCCTGCATATTGTATTGTATTCTAGTCCAACAGAAACTGAACTCCCCTGCATATTGTATTGTATTCTAGTCCAACAGAAACTGAACTCCCCCTGCATATTGTATTGTATTCTAGTCCAACAGAAACTGAACTCCCCCTGCATATTGTATTGTATTCTAGTCCAACAGAAACTGAACTCCCCCTGCATATTGTATTGTATTCTAGTCCAACAGAAACTGAACTCACCCTGCATATTGTATATTGTATTCCAGTCCAACAGAAACTGAACTGCCATATTGTATTGTATTCCAGTCCAACAGAAACTGAACTCCCATATTGTATTGTATTCTAGTCCAACAGAAACTGAACTCCCCCTGCATATTGTATTGTATTCTAGCCCAACAGAAACTGAACTCCCCCTGCATATTGTATTGTATTCTAGTCCAACAGAAACTGAACTCCCCCCTGCATATTGTATTGCATTCTAGTCCAACAGAAACTGAACTCCCCCTGCATATTGTATTGTATTCTAGTCCAACAGAAACTGAACTCACCCTGCATATTGTATTGTATTCCAGTCCAACAGAAACTGAACTCCCATACTGTATTGTATTCCAGTCCAACAGAAACTGAACTCCCATATTGTATTGTATTCTAGTCCAACAGAAACTGAACTCCCCCTGCATATTGTATTGTATTCTAGCCCAACAGAAACTGAACTCCCCCTGCATATTGTATTGCATTCTAGTCCAACAGAAACTGAACTCCCATATTGTATTGTATTCTAGTCCAACAGAAACTGAACTCCCCCTGCATATTGTATTGTATTCTAGTCCAACAGAAACTAAACTCCCATATTGTATTGTATTCTAGTCCAACAGAAACTGAACTCCCCCTGCATATTGTATTGTATTCCAGTCCAACAGAAACTGAACTCCCCCTGCATATTGTATTGTATTCTAGTCCAACAGAAACTGAACTCCCCCTGCATATTGTATTGTATTCTAGTCCAACAGAAACTGAACTCCCCTGCATATTGTATTGTATTCTAGTCCAACAGAAACTGAACTCCCATATTGTATTGTATTCTAGTCCAACAGAAACTGAACTCCCCCATATTGTATTGTATTCTAGTCCAACAGAAACTGAACTCCCCCTGCATATTGTATTGTATTCTAGTCCAACAGAAACTGAACTCACCCTGCATATTGTATTGTATTCTAGTCCAACAGAAACTGAACTCCCCCTGCATATTGTATTGTATTCTAGTCCAACAGAAACTGAACTCCCCTGCATATTGTATTGTATTCTAGTCCAACAGAAACTGAACTCCCCCTGCATATTGTATTGTATTCTAGTCCAACAGAAACTGAACTCCCCCTGCATATTGTATTGTATTCCAGTCCAACAGAAACTGAACTCCCCTGCATATTGTATTGTATTCCAGTCCAACAGAAACTGAACTCCCATATTGTATTGTATTCCAGTCCAACAGAAACTGAACTCCCATATTGTATTGTATTCCAGTCCAACAGAAACTGAACTCCCATATTGTATTGTATTCTAGTCCAACAGAAACTGAACTCCCCCTGCGTATTGTATTGTATTCTAGTCCAACAGAAACTGAACTCCCCCTGCATATTGTATTGCATTCTAGTCCAACAGAAACTGAACTCCCATATTGTATTGTATTCTAGTCCAACAGAAACTGAACTCCCCCTGCATATTGTATTGTATTCTAGTCCAACAGAAACTAAACTCCCATATTGTATTGTATTCTAGTCCAACAGAAACTGAACTCCCCCTGCATATTGTATTGTATTCTAGTCCAACAGAAACTGAACTCCCCCTGCATATTGTATTGTATTCTAGTCCAACAGAAACTGAACTCCCCCTGCATATTGTATTGTATTCCAGTCCAACAGAAACTGAACTCCCATGTTGTATTGTATTCTAGTCCAACAGAAACTGAACTCCCCCTGCATATTGTATTGTATTCTAGTCCAACAGAAACTGAACTCCCCCTGCATATTGTATTGTATTCTAGTCCAACAGAAACTGAACTCACCCTGCATATTGTATTGTATTCTAGTCCAACAGAAACTGAACTCCCCCTGCATATTGTATTGTATTCTAGTCCAACAGAAACTGAACTCCCCTGCATATTGTATTGTATTCTAGTCCAACAGAAACTGAACTCCCCCTGCATATTGTATTGTATTCTAGTCCAACAGAAACTGAACTCCCCCTGCATATTTTATTGTATTCCAGTCCAACAGAAACTGAACTCCCCCTGCATATTGTATTGTATTCCAGTCCAACAGAAACTGAACTCCCATATTGTATTGTATTCCAGTCCAACAGAAACTGAACTCCCATATTGTATTGTATTCCAGTCCAACAGAAACTGAACTCCCATATTGTATTGTATTCTAGTCCAACAGAAACTGAACTCCCCCTGCGTATTGTATTGTATTCTAGTCCAACAGAAACTGAACTCCCCCTGCATATTGTATTGTATTCTAGTCCAACAGAAACTGAACTCCCATGTTGTATTGTATTCTAGTCCAATAGAAACTGAACTCCCCCTGCATACTGTATTGTATTCCAGTCCAACAGAAACTGAACTCCCCCTGCATATTGTATTGTATTCTAGTCCAACATAAACTGAACTCCCCCTGCATATTGTATTGTATTCCAGTCCAACAGAAACTGAACTCCCATGTTGTATTGTATTCTAGTCCAACAGAAACTGAACTCCCATATTGTATTGTATTCTAGTCCAACAGAAACTGAACTCCCATACTGTATTGTATTCTAGTCCAACAGAAACTGAACTCCCATATTGTTTTGTATTGCAGTCCAACAGAAACTGAACTCCCATATTGTATTGTATTCTAGTCCAACAGAAACTGAACTCCCCCTGCGTATTGTATTCTAGTCCAACAGAAACTGAACTCCCCCTGCATATTGTATTGTATTCTAGTCCAACAGAAACTGAACTCCCATGTTGTATTGTATTCTAGTCCAATAGAAACTGAACTCCCCCTGCATACTGTATTGTATTCCAGTCCAACAGAATCTGAACTCCCCCTGCATATTGTATTGTATTCTAGTCCAACATAAACTGAACTCCCCCTGCATATTGTATTGTATTCCAGTCCAACAGAAACTGAACTCCCATGTTGTATTGTATTCTAGTCCAACAGAAACTGAACTCCCCCTGCATATTGTATTGTATTCTAGTCCAACATAAACTGAACTCCCCCTGCATATTGTATTGTATTCCAGTCCAACAGAAACTGAACTCCCATGTTGTATTGTATTCCAGTCCAACAGAAACTGAACTCCCATGTTGTATTGTATTCTAGTCCAACAGAAACTGAACTCCCCCTGCATACTGTATTGTATTCTAGTCCAACAGAAACTGAACTCCCCCTGCATATTGTATTGTATTCTAGTCCAACAGAAACGGAACTCCCCTTGCATACTGTATTGTATTCTAGTCCAACAGAAACTGAACTCCCCCTGCATACTGTATTGTATTCTAGTCCAACAGAAACTGAACTCCCCCTGCATACTGTATTGTATTCTAGTCCAACAGAAACTGAACTCCCCCTGCATATTGTATTGTATTCTAGTCCAACAGAAACTGAACTCCCCCTGCATACTGTATTGTATTCTAGTCCAACAGAAACTGAACTCCCCCTGCATACTGTATTGTATTCTAGTCCAACAGAAACTGAACTCCCCCTGCATATTGTATTGTATTCTAGTCCAACAGAAACTGAACTCCCCCTGCATACTGTATTGTATTCCAGTCCAACAGAAACTGAACTCGCATATTGTATTGTATTCTAGTCCAACAGAAACTGAACTCCCCCTGCATATTGTATTGTATTCTAGTCCAACAGAAACTGAACTCACCCTGCATACTGTATTGTATTCCAGTCCAACAGAAACTGAACTCCCCCTGCATACTGTATTTTATTCTAGTCCAACAGAAACTGAACTCCCCCTGCATACTGTATTGTATTCCAGTCCAACAGAAACCCTTTGACAGAGCTTTACTCTTTGTGTGGCTGCCAGTTTGCAAATTTGTTTGATATTCTTTGGGGATATTATTTTCTCTTTGGAAAGCTTCTTCTTAAGTTGCATCAATACACTGTGTTTTCATTCCCCCTGTCCCGCTCAACACCACTTACAGGATTACTATGTCATTGTGGAAATGTTCTTTTTGGGTCACCTCATGTTTTTATATTGGTGGACAATTTCGGGAAGATCTTGAGGTTTCTCATAACAGAATGTATACCAGGCAGGATAAACGAGTAACCTCTGGAAATGAAATTCCTTGAACCTTTTCCCTGACGTTCTTCTTCTATTGCCTTATTGGGGGCTGTGTAATCAACTTCGGTGACCCTAGAACCATTTTGCCTCTCAATGGTTAATTGTGTACTTTGCCTCAAGCCCGTTCCAACCTACAATACCAGTCGAAAGTTCGGACACATCTATTCATTCAAGGGTTTTTCTTTATTTTTTACTAATTTCTCCATTGTAGAATTATAGTGAAGACATCACAACTATGAATTAACAGATATGGAATCATGTGGTAACCAAAAAAGTGTTAAACAAATCAAAATATATTTTATACTTTATATTCTTCAAAGTAGCCACAGTTTGTCTTGATGACAGCTTTGCAAACTCTTGGCATTCTCTCAACCAGCTACACCTGGAATGCTTTTTCAACAGTCTTCAAGGAGTTCCCACATTTGCTGAGCACTTGTTGGCGGCTTTTTCTTCACTCTGCAGTCCAACTCAACCCAAGCCATCTCAATTGGGTTGAGGTCAGGTGAATGTGGAGGCCAGGTCATCTGATGCAGCACTTCATCACTCTCCTTCTTGGTCAAGTAGCCCTTACACAGCCAGGAGGTGTGTTTTGGGTCATTGTCCTGTTGGAAAACAAATGATAGTCCCACTAAGCGCATACCAAATGAGTGGTGTATAGCTGCAGAATACTGTGGTAGCCATGCTGTTTAAGTGTGCCTTGAATTATAAATCACAGACAATGTCACCAGCAAAACACCCCCACACCATCACACCTCCTCTTCCATCCTTCATGGTGGGAACCACACATCCGTTCACCTACTCTGCTTCTCACAAAGACACAGCGGTTGGAACCAAAAATCTCACATTTGGACTCATCAGACAGTTTCCCATTGGTCTAATGTCCATTGCTCATTTAGATCAATAGAGTCCATATTAACAAAGGAAATTGAAAGACTAACAGTACAGTTAGATAGCAATAAAAATGGTACTATGGAGACACAGAATAAGTTAGAGGAAAAACAAAAAGAAATGGAGGAACTTATTCAAGAAAGATCCAGTGTAATATGTTATAAAAATAAAGCGAACTGGATGGAATATGGGGAAAAATGCACCAAAATGCTTTTTCAATCTTCAATATAGAAATGCTACCAAAACAAATGTATTAACTTGTTACAAATGATGGAGTCACGCATGATTCACCAAATGATATTTTGAAAGAGGAAGTAAAGTACTTTAAGAATATGTTTTCATTTCAGGCTCCTCCTCCATCTCCACTGACTGAAACTAATTATATGGATTTTTTTCATAATAATATTATAAAATTAACATCTGTACAGAAAGACTCATGTGAAGGACAAATTTCAGAGGAGGAACTGCTTGATGCAATTGTGGCCTTTAAGGATGGGAAAACTCCAGGGCTGGATGGCAGACCAGTTGAAGTATACACAACTTTTTTTATATACTCAAAGGACACGTTATTAGCATGTTTTAACCACTCCTATATAAATGGTAGATTATCAGACACGCAACAAGAAGGTCTGATTTCATTATTACTGAAACAGGACCCAAGTGGTATATATAAAGATCCAGTCCATTTAAAAAATTGGAGACCTCTTACACTTCAGTGTTGTGATGCAAAAATCCTAGCAAAATGCTTGGCGCATAGAATTTAAAAAGTATTGTCAGATATTATTCATCCTAATCAGACAGGTTTTTTTTACATGGACGATCCATTGGAGATAATATAAGACAAGTACTGGAAACAATAGAACACTATGAAATATCGGGGACACCAGGCCTGGTTTTCATAGCTGATTTTGAAAAGGAGTTTGATAAAGTACGACTGGAGTTTATATATAAATGCCTAGAATATTTCAATTTTGGGGAATCTCTTATAAAATGGGTTAAAGTTACGTATAGTATCCCTAGGTGTAAAATAGTAAATAATGGCTACATCTCAGAAAGTTTTAAACTCTCTAGAGTAAAACAAAGTCGTCCACTATCGGCATATCTATTTATTATTGCCATTGAAATGTTAGCTGTTAAGATTAGATCAAACAATAATATTAAGGGATTAGAAATCCGTGGCTTAAAAACTAAGGTGTCATTGTACGCTGATTCATGTTTTCTTTTAAAAACACAATTAGAGTCTCTCCTCAGCCTCATAGAGGATCTAGATACTTTTAGAATTAGAGTCTCTCCACGGCCTCATAGAGGATCTAGATACTTTTAGAATTAGAGTCTCTCCTCAGCCTCATAGAGGATCTAGATACTTTTAGAATTAGAGTCTCTCCACAGCCTCATAGAGGATCTAGATACTTTTAGAATTAGAATCTCTCCTCAGCCTCATAGAGGATCTATATACTTCTGCTATTCTCTCTGGATTAAAACCACAATTAGAATCTCTCCTCAGCCTCATAGAGGATCTAGATACTTCTGCTATTCTCTCTGGATTAAAACCACAATTAGCATCTCTCCTCAGCCTCATAGAGGATCTAGATACTTCTGCTATTCTCTCTGGATTAAAACCACAAGTAGAATCTCTCCTCAGCCTCATAGAAGATCTAGATACTTCTGCTATTCTCTCTGGATTAAAACCACAATTAGAGTCTCTCCATGGCCTCATAGAGGATCTAGATACTTCTGCTATTCTCTCTGGATTAAAACCACAATTAGAATCTCTCCTCAGCCTCATCGAGGATCTAGATACTTCTGCTATTATCTCTGGATTAAAACCACAATTAGAATCTCTCCTCAGCCTCATAGAGGATCTAGATACTTCTGCTATTTTCTCTGGATTAAAACCACAATTAGAGTCTCTCCTCAGCCTCATAGAGGATCTAGATACTTCTGATATTCTCTCTGGATTAAAATCACAATTAGAATCTCTCCTCAGCCTCATAGAGGATCTAGATACTTCTGCTATTCTCTCTGGATTAAAACCACAATTAGAATCTCTCCTCAGCCTCATAGAGGATCTAGATACTTTTGCTATTCTCTCTGGATTAAAACCACATTTAGAGTCTCTCCTCAGCCTCATAGAGGATCTAGATACTTCTGCTATTCTCTCTGGATTAAAACCACAATTAGAGTCTCTCCATTGCCTCATAGAGGATCTAGATACTTTTGCTATTCTCTCTGGATTAAAACCACAATTAGAGTCTCTCCTCAGCCTCATAGAGTATCTAGATACTGCTGCTATTCTCTCTGGATTAAAACCACAATTAGAATCTCTCCTCAGCCTCATAGAGGATCTAGATACTTTTGCTATTCTCTCTGGATTAAAACCACAATTAGAGTCTCTCCTCAGCCTCATAGAGGATCTAGATACTTCTGCTATTCTCTCTGGATTAAAACCACAATTAGAGTCTCTCCATGGCCTCATAGACGATCTAGATACTTTTGCTATTCTCTCTGGATTAAAACCACAATTAGAGTCTCTCCATGGCCTCATAGAGGATCTAGATACTTTTGCTATTCTCTCTGGATTAAAACCACAATTAGAATCTCTCCTCAGCCTCATAGAGGATCTAGATACTTTTGCTATTCTCTCTGGATTAAAACCACAATTAGAGTCTCTCCTCAGCCTCATAGAGGATCTAGATACTTCTGCTATTCTCTCTGGATTAAAACCACAATTAGAGTCTCTCCATGGCCTCATAGAGGATCTAGATACTTTTGCTATTCTCTCTGGATTAAAACCACAATTAGAGTCTCTCCATGGCCTCATAGAGGATCTAGATACTTTTGCTATTCTCTCTGGATTAAAAACAAATTATGATAAGTGTACTATATTACGTATTGGATCACTAAAAAATGCTAATTTAGTGTATCAATAAAATGGTCTGATTGTCACGTTCTGACCTTAGTTCTTTGGTTATGTCCTTGTTTAGTATGGTCAGGACGTGAGTTGGTGTAAAGATCCTCGTCTGTTGTTTGTAGAAAGGCAGACCGAAATGCAGCGTGTAGGTTACTCATGACTTTTAATGAAGCTATACGGTACATGAAATAACGGAAGAAGAAAACAACAAACGAATGAAACAAAATACAGCCTATCTGGTGACTAACACTAAGACAGGTACAATCACCCACGAAACACAACGCGCACTCAGGCTGCCTAAATACGGTTCCCAATCCGAGACAAAGAGAATCAGCTGACTCCAATTAGGAATCGCCTCAGGCAGCCAAGCCTAACTAGACACACCCCTACTAATACACACTCCTAATTAATACAAACCCCAATACGAAATACAACATATAAACCCATGTCGCACCCTGGCCTACCCAAACATATAACAAAAACACAAGATACAATGACCAAGGCGTGACAGTTGGGTGGGTTATCTATTTTCCTTTTTCTATGATTTGGGAATTCGGTGTTTGGCCAGGTATGGTTCTCAATCAGAGGCAGCTGTATATCGTTGTCCCTGATTGAGAACCATACTGTTTCCTGGGTGATTGTTTCCTGTGTCTGTGTGTTCCACACGGAACTGTTTCCTGGGTGATTGTTTCCTGTGTCTGTGTGTTCCACACGGACTGTTTCCTGGGTGACTGTTTCCACACGGAACCTGGGTGATTGTTTCCTGTGTCTGTGTGTTCCACACGGAACTGTTTCCTGGGTGATTGTTTCCTGTGTCTGTGTGTTCCACACGGAACTGTTTCCTGGGTGATTGTTTCCTGTGTCTGTGTGTTCCTGGGTGACACGGAACTGTTTCCTGGGTGATTGTTTCCTGTGTCTGTGTGTTCCACTGGGTGATTGTTTCCTGTGTCGGAACTGTTTCCTGGGTGATTGTTTCCTGTGTCTGTGTGTTCCACACTGTGTGGAACTGTTTCCTGGGTGATTGTTTCCTGTGTCTGTGTGTTCCACACGGAACTGTTTCCTGGGTGATTGTTTCCTGTGTCTGTGTGTTCCACACGGAACTGTTTCCTGGGTGATTGTTTCCTGTGTCTGTGTGTTCCACACGGAACTGTTTCCTGGGTGATTGTTTCCTGTGTCTGTGTGTTCACGGAACTGTTTCCTGGGTGACGGAACTGTTTCCTGGGTGATTGTTTCCTGTGTCTGTGTGTTCCACACGGTGTTCCTGTTTCCTGGGTGATTGTTTCCTGTGTCTGTGTGTTCCACACGGAACTGTTTCCTGGGTGATTGTTTCCTGTGTCTGTGTGTTCCACGGAACTGTTTCCTGGGTGATTGTTTCCTGTGTCTGTGTGTTCCACACGGAACTGTTTCCTGGGTGATTGTTTCCTGTGTCTGTGTGTTCCACACGGAACTGTTTCCTGGGTGATTGTTTCCTGTGTCTGTGTGTTCCACACGGAACTGTTTCCTGGGTGATTGTTTCCTGTGTCTGTGTGTTCCACACGGAACTGTTTCCTGGGTGATTGTTTCCTGTGTCTGTGTGTTCCACACGGAACTGTTTCCTGGGTGATTGTTTCCTGTGTCTGTGTATTCCACACGGAACTGTTTCCTGGGTGATTGTTTCCTGTGTCTGTGTGTTCCACACGGAACTGTTTCGGTTTCTTATTTCATTTTGTTATTTTTGTATTTTGTGGTGTTCAGTTTGTTCTATTAAATATGGACACTTACCACGCTGCGCATTGGTCCTCCTCTTCTCCTTCATACGACGACCGTTACGCTGATGGAGATGTGGACATACTCGGAATACAAATCCCAAAAGAAAGAAATCACTCCAATACATTTTATAGAAAGTTAGCAAAAATAGATAAGATCTTGCTACCTTGGAAAGGAAAATATACCTGTCTATTTGTGAAAAAAATCACCCTGATTAACTCTTTAGTCATATCACAGTTTACATATTTGCTTATGGTTTTACCTACACCTAGTGACCTGCTTTTTAAATTATATGAACATAAAATGTTCAATTTTATATGGAACAACAAGCCAGATAAAATTAAAAGGGCCTATTCATGTAACGAATATGAATTCGGGTGGCAGAAATTATTAAATATTAAAGCATTAGACCTCTCACTAAAGGCATCAGTCATACAAAAGTTATACTTTAATCCAAACTAGTTCTCTAGTCAATTGGTATGAATGTCTCACCCTATGTTCAAGAATGGCCCTTTTCCCTTTATTCAGATTACAACCTCTCACTTTCGGTTGTTTGAAAAGGAAATAATCTCGAAAATATCTTTATTTTTTAAACAAGCCTAAGAAAGTTGGTTGCAATTTCAGTTTAATCCACCTGAAAAGACAGAACAAATAATACAACAAATATTGTGGTTAAATTTAAATATACTTATTGATTTTAAAAAATGTATTTTTCGAAGAAATTTAAAAAAAAAAGGCATAGTTTTTGTGAATGATATCATAAATAGGACTGGTGGAGTTATGTCACACATGCAGCTAACACAGACATATGGAAATGTCTGCTCTACACAAAATTAATTGCAGCATTACCGCAAAAATGGAAGAGGCAAGTAGAAGGGGAAAAAAGTAAGGAACTTGTATGTCTTGTATGTCGGCCCTTAACATAAATGGTTAAAGAAAAGTGTGATAAGTAAAAACATATACCAATTTCATTTAAGGACCAAAAACTGACCGCTGTGCCATATAAATTGCAAAATAGTTGGTAAGAGATGTTCGATGTACCCATTCCATGGCACATGGTTTATGAATTGATATGCAGAACAACACCGGATTCAAAACTTCACATTTTTCAATATAAATTACTATACAAAATTATTGCAACTAATAGAATATTATATATATGGGGGATACAATCTTCCCAGCTCTGCAGATTCTGCTGTGAGGAGGCAGAGTCATGAGATCATTTATTTTGGTATTGTCCATATGTAGCTCGTTTTTGGTCACAGGTCCAGTAATGGCTGAAGAATTGCAACATTTGCCTAGAACTAACGCTGCAGACAGCAATACTGGGTGATTTGAAAAGACATAGTTAATCAATCAATAATATAATAATTATTTTAGCAAAAATGTTTGTAGAAGCTATGAGAATAGAAAGATTCAAGTCGTTTGTGAAGCATCACAGCACAATTGAAACATATATGGGAAATAGAAATCCAAAATGGATGATGTTGAGAGGTAGATGGGAGGGGCTGAGAGGTAGATGGGAGGGGCTGAGAGATAGATGGGAGGGGCTGAGAGATAGATGGGAGGGGCTGAGAGATAGATGGGAGGGGCTGAGAGATAGATGGGAGGGGCTGAGAGATAGATGGGAGAGGTTGAATGGAGCTGGAGGGTGGGACTGGATGATGTTGAGAGGTAGATGGGAGAGGTTGAATGGAGCTGAAGGGTGGGACTGGATGATGTTGAGAGGTAGATGGGAGAGGTTGAATGGAGCTGAAGGGTGGGACTGGATGGTCTTCAGAGATAGATGGGAGAGGTTGAATGGAGCTGAAGGGTGGGACTGGATGATGTTGAGAGGTAGATGGGAGAGGTTGAATGGAGCTGAAGGGTGGGACTGGATGATGTTCAGAGGTAGATGGGAGAGGTTGAATGGAGCTGAAGGGTGGGACTGGATGATGTTCAGAGGTAGATGGTAGAGGTTGAATGGAGCTGAAGGGTGGGACTTGATGATGTTGAGAGGTAGATGGGAGAGGTTGAATGGAGCTGGAGGGTGGGACTGGATGATGTTGAGAGATAGATGGGAGGGGTTGAATGGAGCTGAAGGGTGGGACTTGATGATGTTCAGAGATAGATGGGAGGGGTTGAATGGAGCTGAAGGGTGGGACTTGATGATGTTCAGAGATAGATGGGAGGGGTTGAATGGAGCTGGAGGGTGGGACTGGATGATGTTGAGAGATAGATGGGAGGGGTTGAATGGAGCTGGAGGGTGTGACTGGATGATGTTGAGAGATAGATGGGAGGGGTTGAATGGAGCTGAAGGGTGGGACTTGATGATGTTCAGAGATAGATGGGAGGGGTTGAATGGAGCTGGAGGGTGGGACTGGATGATGTTGAGAGGTAGATGGGAGAGGTTGAATGGTGCTGAAGGGTGGGACTGGATGATGTTGAGAGATAGATGGGAGGGGTTGAATGAAGCTGAAGGGTGGGACTTGATGATGTTCAGAGATAGATGGGAGGGGTTGAATGGAGCTGGAGGGTGGGACTGGATGATGTTGAGAGATAGATGGGAGAGGTTGAATGGAGCTGAAGGGTGGGACTGGATGATGTTGAGAGATGGATGGGAGAGGTTGAATGGAGCTGAAGGGTGGGACTTGATGATGTTGAGAGGTAGATGGGAGAGGTTGAATGGAGCTGAAGGGTGGGACTTGATGATGTTGAGAGGTAGATGGGAGAGGTTGAATGGAGCTGGAGGGTGGGACTGGATGATGTTGAGAGGTAGATGGGAGAGGTTGAATGGAGCTGAAGGGTGGGACTGGATGATGTTGAGAGGTAGATGGGAGAGGTTGAATGGTGCTGAAGGGTGGGACTGGATGATGTTGAGAGGTAGATGGGAGAGGTTGAATGGAGCTGAAGGGTGGGACTGGATGATGTTGAGAGATAGATGGGAGAGGTTGAATGGAGCTGAAGGGTGGGACTGGATGGTGTTGAGAGATAGATGGGAGAGGTTGAATGGAGCTGAAGGGTGGGACTGGATGATGTTGAGAGATAGATGGGAGGGGTTGAATGGAGCTGGAGGGTGTGACTGGATGATGTTGAGAGATAGATGGGAGGGGTTGAATGGAGCTGAAGGGTGGGACTGGATGATGTTGAGAGATGGATGGGAGAGGTTGAATGGAGCTGGAGGGTGGGACTGGATGATGTTGAGAGATAGATGGGAGAGGTTGAATGGAGCTGAAGGGTGGGACTGCATGATGTTGAGAGATAGATGGGAGAGGTTGAATGGAGCTGAAGGGTGGGACTGGATGATGTTGAGAGATAGATGGGAGGGGTTGAATGGAGCTGAAGGGTGGGACTGGATGATGTTGAGAGATAGATGGGAGGGGTTGAATGGAGCTGAAGGGTGGGACTGGATGGTGTTGAGAGATAGATGGGAGGGGTTGAGAGATAGATGGGAGGGGCTGAGAGATAGATGGGAGAGGTTGAATGGAGCTGAAGGGTGGGACTGGATGATGTTGAGAGATAGATGGGAGGGGTTGAGATATAGATGGGAGGGGCTAAGTGATAGATGGGAGGGGCTGAGAGATAGATGGGAGAGGTTGAATGGAGCTGAAGGGTGGGACTGGATGATGTTGAGAGATAGATGGGAGGGGTTGAATGGAGCTGAAGGGTGGGACTGGATGATGTTGAGAGATAGATGGGAGGGGTTGAATGGAGCTGAAGGGTGGGACTGGATGGTGTTGAGAGATAGATGGGAGGGGTTGAGAGATAGATGGGAGGGGCTGAGAGATAGATGGGAGAGGTTGAATGGAGCTGAAGGGTGGGACTGGATGATGTTGAGAGATAGATGGGAGGGGTTGAGATATAGATGGGAGGGGCTAAGTGATAGATGGGAGGGGCTGAGAGATAGATGGGAGAGGTTGAATGGAGCTGAAGGGTGGGACTGGATGATGTTGAGAGGTATATGGGAGGGGTTGAATGGAGCTGAAGGGTGGGACTGGATGATGTTGAGAGATAGATGGGAGAGGTTGAATGGAGCTGAAGGGTGGGACTGGATGGTGTTGAGAGATAGATGGGAGAGGTTGAATGGAGCTGAAGGGTGGGACTGGATGATGTTGAGAGATAGATGGGAGTGGTTGAATGGAGCTGGAGGGTGTGACTGGATGATGTTGAGAGATAGATGGGAGGGGTTGAATGGAGCTGAAGGGTGGGACTTGATGATGTTCAGAGATAGATGGGAGGGGTTGAATGGAGCTGAAGGGTGGGACTTGATGATGTTCAGAGATAGATGGGAGGGGTTGATTGGAGCTGGAGGGTGGGACTGGATGATGTTGAGAGGTAGATGGGAGAGGTTGAATGGTGCTGAAGGGTGGGACTGGATGATGTTGAGCGATAGATGGGAGGGGTTGAATGAAGCTGAAGGGTGGGACTTGATGATGTTCAGAGAAAGATGGGAGGGGTTGAATGGAGCTGGAGGGTGGGACTGGATGATGTTGAGAGATAGATGGGAGAGGTTGAATGGAGCTGAAGGGTGGGACTGGATGATGTTGAGAGATGGATGGGAGAGGTTGAATGGAGCTGAAGGGTGGGACTGGATGATGTTGAGAGATAGATGGGAGAGGTTGAATGGAGCTGAAGGGTGGGACTGCATGATGTTGAGAGATAGATGGGAGAGGTTGAATGGAGCTGAAGGGTGGGACTGGATGATGTTGAGAGATAGATGGGAGGGGTTGAATGGAGCTGAAGGGTGGGACTGGATGATGTTGAGAGATAGATGGGAGGGGTTGAATGGAGCTGAAGGGTGGGACTGGATGGTGTTGAGAGATAGATGGGAGGGGTTGAGAGATAGATGGGAGGGGCTGAGAGATAGATGGGAGAGGTTGAATGGAGCTGAAGGGTGGGACTGGATGATGTTGAGAGATAGATGGGAGGGGTTGAGATATAGATGGGAGGGGCTAAGTGATAGATGGGAGGGGCTGAGAGATAGATGGGAGAGGTTGAATGGAGCTGAAGGGTGGGACTGGATGATGTTGAGAGGTATATGGGAGGGGTTGAATGGAGCTGAAGGGTGGGACTGGATGATGTTGAGAGATAGATGGGAGAGGTTGAATGGAGCTGAAGGGTGGGACTGGATGATGTTGAGAGGTAGATGGGAGAGGTTGAATGGAGCTGAAGGGTCTAATAACAAGATAAAACATGTAGAACATACGGGATCTGTAAAATGTATATATGTTCAGAACTTTTGTGAAATAGCACAGTTACAAATAGAAATCAAACTGGATGGACATCAGAAATAGAGGAAGGACTAAAAACAAACAAAGAATAACTATTGTAAAAGAGACTATGAATGTAAAATGTGTATTAAGATGTGTAAATTGAAGGTAGAAGCCGAAGTGTTTATTAGTTTACTTCAATTGGGGGATCGGCGGTAGGGTTTGGGGAATAATAATAAAGGCATATTATTTTAAAAAGTATGTATGTATGTATAGGTATGTGTATGTATAGGTATGTGTATGTATAGGTATGTGTATGTATAGGTATGTGTATGTATAGGTATGTGTATGTATAGGTATGTGTATGTATATGTGTATATAGGTATGTATATGTATATATGTGTATATGTATGTCTATATAGGTATGTGTATGTATATATGTCAAATCAAATCAAATGTTATTTGTCACATACACATGGTTAGCAGATGTTAGTGCAAGTGTAGCGAAATGATTGTGCTTCTAGTTCCGACAATGCAGTAATAGCCAACAAGTAATCTAGCTAACAATTCAAAACTACTACCTTATAGGGGATAAAGAATATGTACATAAAGATATATGAATGAGTGATGGTACAGAGCGGCATAGGCAAGATACAGTAGATGGTATTGAGTGCAGTATATACATATGAGATGAGTATGTAAACAAAGTGGCATAGTTAAAGTGGCTAGTGATACATGTATTACATAAAGATGCAGTAGATGATATAGAGTACAGTATATACGTATACATATGAGATGAATAATGTAGGGTATGTAAACATTATAATAGGCAGCATTGTTTAAAGTGGCTAGTGATATATTTTACATCAATTCCCATCAATTCCCATTATTAAAGTGGCTGGAGTTGAGTCAGTGTGTTGGCAGCAGCCACTCAATGTTAGTGGTGGCTGTTTAACAGTCTGATAGCCTTGAGATAGAAGCTGTTTTTCAGTCTCTCGGTCCCAGCTTTGATGCACCTGTACTGACCTCGCCTTCTGGATGATAGCGGGGTGAACAGGCAGTGGCTCGGGTGGTTGCTGTCCTTGATGATCTTTATGGCCTTCCTGTGACATCGGGTGGTGTAGGTGTCCTGGAGGGCAGGTAGTTTGCCCCCGGTGATGCGTTGTGCAGACCTCACTACCCTCTGGAGAGCCTTCCGGTTGTGGGCGGAGCAGTTGCCGTACCAGGCGGTGATACAGCCCGCCAGGATGCTCTCGATTGTGCATCTGTAGAAGTTTGTGAGTGCTTTTGGTGACAAGCCGAATTTCTTCAGCCTCCTGAGGTTGAAGAGGCGCTGCTGCGCCTTCTTCACGATGCTGTCTGTGTGAGTGGACCAATTCAGTTTGTCTGTGATGTGTATGCCGAGGAACTTAAAACTAGCTACCCTCTCCACTACTGTTCCATCGATGTGGATAGGGGGGTGTTCCCTCTGCTGTTTCCTGAAGTCCACAATCATCTCCTTAGTTTTGTTGACGTGGAGTGTGAGGTTATTTTCCTGACACCACACTCCGAGGGCCCTCACCTCCTCCCTGTAGGCCGTCTCGTCGTTGTTGGTAATCAAGCCTACCACTGTTGTGTCGTCCGCAAACTTGATGATTGAGTTGGAGGCGTGCGTGGCCACGCAGTCGTGGGTGAACAGGGAGTACAGGAGAGGGCTCAGAATGCACCCTTGTGGGGCCCCAGTGTTGAGGATCAGCGGGGTGGAGATGTTGTTGCCTACCCTCACCACCTGGGGGCGGCCCGTCAGGAAGTCCAGTACCCAGTTGCACAGTGCGGGGTTCGAGACCCAGGGTCTCGAGCTTGATGATGAGCTTGGAGGGCATATTAATATATAGGTATATAGGTATACTGTGTTATTGACTTGTTAATTGTTTACTCCATGTGTAACTCTGTGTTGTCTGTTCACACTGCTATGCTTTATCTTGGCCAGGACGCAGTTGCAAATGAGAACTTGTTCTCAACTAGCCTACCTGGTTAAATGAAGGTGAAATAAAAAATATTTTTTAAAAATTAAAAACGTGTATATAGGTATGTGTATGTATATATAGGTATGTGTATGTATATTTGTCTAAATGTATGTATATATAGGTAGGTGTATGTATATATGTGTATATAGGTATGTGTATGTATATATGTGTATGTGTATATATATATGTGTATGTGTATATAGGTATGTGTATGTGTTTTTATAGGAATGTGTATATAGGTATGTGTATGTGTTTTTATAGGTATGTGTATATAGGTATGTGTATGTAGGTATGTATGTATATGTATATATGTGTATATAGGTATGTGTATGTATATATAGGTATATGTATATAGGTATGTATATGTATATGTATATATGTGTATATAGGTATGTATATATAGGTATGTGTATGTGTTTTTATAGGTAGGTGTATATAGGTATGTGTATGTGTTTTTATAGGTATGTGTATATAGGTATGTGTATGTGTTTTTATAGGTATGTGTATATAGGTATGTGTATGTAGGTATGTATATGTATATGTATATGTACATAAAGATATATGTGTATATAGGTATGTATATGTATATATGTGTATATAGGTATGTATGTATATAGGTATGTGTATGTATATATGTGTATATAGGTATGTATATATAGGTATGTGTATGTGTTTTTATAGGTATGTGTATATAGGTATGTATATATAGGTATGTGTATGTGTTTTTATAGGTATGTGTATATAGGTATGTGTATATAGGTATGTGTATGTATATATATAGGTATGTGTATATAGGTATGTGTATGTGTTTTTATAGGTATGTGTATGTAGGTATGTATATGTATATGTATATATGTGTATATATAGGTATGTGTATGTGTATATGTGTATATAGGTATGTATATATAGGTATGTGTAATGTGTATGTGTATGTGTATATGTGTATATGTATGTATATATAGGTATGCTTATATAGGTATGTGTATGTATATATAGGTATGTGTATATAGGTATGTGTATGTATATGTATATATGTGTATATAGGTATGTGTATGTATATATGTGTATATAGGTATGTATATATAGGTATGTGTAATGTGTATGTGTATGTGTATATGTGTATATGTATGTATATATAGGTATGCTTATATAGGTATGTGTATGTATATATAGGTATGTGTATATAGGTATGTGTATGTGTATGTATATATAGGTATGTGTATATAGGTATGTGTATGTGTATATATAGGTATGTATATATGTGTATATAGGTATGTGTATGTATATATGTGTATATAGGTATGTGTATGTATATATGTGTATATAGGTATGTATATATAGGTATATAGGTATGTATATATAGGTATGTGTATGTATATATAGGTATGTGTATGTATATATAGGTATATGTATGTATATATAGGTATATGTATGTATATATAGGTATGTGTATGTATATATAGGTATGTGTATGTATATATAGGTATGTGTATGTTTATATAGGTATGTGTATGTATATATAGGTATGTGTATGTATATATAGGTATGTGTATATAGGTATGTGTATGTATATATAGGTATGTATATATATATAGGTATGTGTATATAGGTATGTGTATATAGGTATGTGTATGTATATATATAGGTATGTGTATATAGGTATGTATATATAGGTATGTATATATAGGTATGTATATATAGGTATGTATATATATAGGTATGTATATATAGGTATGTATATATAGGTATGTATATATATATAGGTATGTGTATATAGGTATGTGTATATAGGTATGTGTATGTAGGTATGTATATGTATATGTATACATGTGTATATAGGTATGTGTATGTGTATGTGTATATAGGTATGTGTATGTTTATATAGGTATGTGTATATAGGTATGTGTATGTGTATATATAGGTATGTGTATGTGTATATAGGTATGTGTATGTGTATATATAGGTATGTGTATGTGTATATAGGTATGTGTATGTGTATATATAGGTATGTGTATGTGTATATATAGGTATGTGTATATAGGTATGTGTATGTGTATATATAGGTATGTGTATATAGGTATGTGTATGTGTATATATAGGTATGTGTATGTGTATATAGGTATGTGTATGTGTATATATAGGTATGTGTATGTGTATATATAGGTATGTGTATATAGGTATATGTATGTTTATATAGGTATGTGTATATAGGTATGTGTATGTGTATATATAGGTATGTGTATATAGGTATGTGTATGTGTATATATAGGTATGTGTATATAGGTATGTGTATATAGGTATGTGTATATATAGGTATGTGTATGTGTATATATAGGTATGTGTATATAGGTATGTGTATATATAGGTATGTGTATATAGGTATGTGTATATAGGTATGTGTATATATAGGTATGTGTATGTGTATATATAGGTATGTGTATATAGGTATGTGTATGTGTATATATAGGTATGTGTATATAGGTATGTGTATGTTTATATAGGTATGTGTATATAGGTATGTGTATGTGTATATATAGGTATGTGTATATAGGTATGTGTATATAGGTATGTGTATATATAGGTATGTGTATGTGTATATATAGGTATGTGTATATAGGTATGTGTATGTTTATATAGGTATGTGTATATAGGTATGTGTATGTGTATATATAGGTATGTGTATATAGGTATGTGTATGTGTATATAGGTATGTGTATATAGGTATGTGTATGTGTATATATAGGTATGTGTATGTGTATATATAGGTATGTGTATATAGGTATGTGTATGTATATATAGGTATGTGTATATAGGTATGTGTATGTGTATATATAGGTATGTGTATATAGGTATGTGTATGTGTATATATAGGTATGTGTATATAGGTATGTGTATGTGTATATATAGGTATGTGTATATAGGTATGTGTATGTGTATATATAGGTATGTGTATATAGGTATGTGTATGTGTATATATAGGTATGTGTATATAGGTATGTGTATGTTTATATAGGTATGTGTATATATAGGTATGTGTATATAGGTATGTGTATGTGTATATATAGGTATGTGTATATAGGTATGTGTATATAGGTATGTGTATATATAGGTATGTGTATATAGGTATGTGTATGTGTATATATAGGTATGTGTATATATAGGTATGTGTATATAGGTATGTGTATGTGTATATATAGGTATGTGTATATAGGTATGTGTATGTGTATATATAGGTATGTGTATATATAGGTATGTGTATATAGGTATGTGTATGTGTATATATAGGTATGTGTATATAGGTATGTGTATGTTTATATAGGTATGTGTATATAGGTATGTGTATGTGTATATATAGGTATGTGTATATAGGTATGTGTATGTGTATATATAGGTATGTGTATATAGGTATGTGTATATAGGTATGTGTATATATAGGTATGTGTATGTGTATATATAGGTATGTGTATATAGGTATGTGTATGTGTATATAGGTATGTGTATATAGGTATGTGTATGTGTATATATAGGTATGTGTATGTGTATATAGGTATGTGTATATAGGTATGTGTATGTGTATATATAGGTATGTGTATATATAGGTATGTGTATATAGGTATGTGTATGTGTATATATAGGTATGTGTATGTGTATATAGGTATGTGTATATAGGTATGTGTATGTGTATATATAGGTATGTGTATATATAGGTATGTGTATATAGGTATGTGTATGTTTATATAGGTATGTGTATATAGGTATGTGTATGTTTATATAGGTATGTGTATGTTTATATAGGTATGTGTATGTGTATATATAGGTATGTGTATATATAGGTATGTGTATATAGGTATGTGTATGTTTATATAGGTATGTGTATATAGGTATGTGTATGTTTATATAGGTATGTGTATGTGTATATAGGTATGTGTATGTTTATATAGGTATGTGTATATATAGGTATGTGTATATAGGTATGTGTATGTATATATAGGTATGTGTATATAGGTATGTGTATGTGTATATATAGGTATGTGTATATAGGTATGTGTATGTTTATATAGGTATGTGTATATAGGTATGTGTATGTGTATATAGGTATGTGTATATAGGTATGTGTATGTGTATATATAGGTATGTGTATATATAGGTATGTGTATATAGGTATGTGTATGTTTATATAGGTATGTGTATGTATATATAGGTATGTGTATATAGGTATGTGTATGTGTATATATAGGTATGTGTATGTTTATATAGGTATGTGTATATAGGTATGTGTATGTGTATATATAGGTATGTGTATATAGGTATGTGTATGTGTATATATAGGTATGTGTATATAGGTATGTGTATGTATATATAGGTATGTGTATATAGGTATGTGTATGTGTATATATAGGTATGTGTATATAGGTATGTGTATGTGTATATATAGGTATGTGTATATAGGTATGTGTATGTGTATATATAGGTATGTGTATATAGGTATGTGTATGTATATATAGGTATGTGTATATAGGTATGTGTATGTGTATATATAGGTATGTGTATATAGGTATGTGTATGTGTATATATAGGTATGTGTATATAGGTATGTGTATGTGTATATATAGGTATGTGTATATAGGTATGTGTATGTGTATATATAGGTATGTGTATATAGGTATGTGTATGTATATATAGGTATGTGTATATAGGTATGTGTATGTGTATATATAGGTATGTGTATATAGGTATGTGTATGTGTATATATAGGTATGTGTATATAGGTATGTGTATGTGTATATATAGGTATGTGTATATAGGTATATGTATGTTTATATAGGTATGTGTATATAGGTATGTGTATGTGTATGTATATATAGGTATGTGTATATAGGTATGTGTATGTGTATATATAGGTATGTGTATATAGGTATGTGTATGTGTATATATAGGTATGTGTATATAGGTATGTGTATGTGTATATATAGGTATGTGTATATAGGTATGTGTATGTATATATAGGTATGTGTATATAGGTATGTGTATGTGTATGTATATATAGGTATGTGTATATAGGTATGTGTATGTGTATATATAGGTATGTATATATGTGTATATAGGTATGTGTATGTATATATGTGTATATATAGGTATGTGTATATAGGTATGTGTATGTGTATATATAGGTATGTGTATATAGGTATGTTTATATAGGTATGTTTATATAGTATATAAGTATATACATATATATATGGTCTTTTACCAAATAGGGCTGTCTTCTGTATACCACCCCTACCTTGTCACAACACAACTGATTGGCTCAAACGCATTAAGAAGGAAAGAAAATACAACAATTCACTTGTAACAAGGCACACCTGTTAATTGAAACGCATCCCAAGTTACTACCTCATGAAGCTTGTTGAAAGAATGCCAAGTGTGTGCAAAACTGTCGTCAAGGCAAAGGCTGGCTACTTTGAAGAATGTCAAATATACATTTACATTACATTTAAGTCATTTAGCAGACGCTCTTATCTTATCCAGGCAGACTAAATAACTTTTTTGCCCGCTTTGAGGACAATACAGTGCCACTGACACGGCCTGCAACGGAAACATGCAGTCTCTCCTTCACTGCAGCCGAGGTGATTAAGACATTTAAACGTGTTAACCCTCGCAAGGCTGCAGGCCCAGACGGCATCCCCAGCCGCGCCCTCCGAGCATGCGCAGACCAGCTGGCCGGTGTGTTTACGGACATATTCAATCAATCCCTATACCAGTCTGCTGTTCCCACATGCTTCAAGAGGGCCACCATTGTTCCTGTTCCCAAGAAAGCTAAGGTAACTGAGCTAAACGACTACCGCCCCGTAGCACTCACTTCCGTCATCATGAAGTGCTTTGAGAGACTAGTCAAGGACCATATCACCTCCACCCTACCTGACACCCTAGACCCACTCCAATTTGCTTACCGCCCAAATAGGTCCACAGACGATGCAATCTCAACCACACTGCACACTGCCCTAACCCACCTGGACAAGAGGAATACCTATGTGAGAATGCTGTTCATCGACTACAGCTCGGCATTCAACACCATAGTACCCTCCAAGCTCGTCATCAAGCTCGAGACCCTGGGTCTCGACCCCGCCCTGTGCAACTGGGTACTGGACTTCCTGACGGGCCGCCCCCAGGTGGTGAGGGTAGGCAACAACATCTCCTCCCCGCTGATCCTCAACACGGGGGCCCCACAAGGGTGCGTTCTGAGCCCTCTCCTGTACTCCCTGTTCACCCACGACTGCGTGGCCACGCACGCCTCCAACTCAATCATCAAGTTTGCGGACGACACAACAGTGGTAGGCTTGATTACCAACAACGACGAGACGGCCTACAGGGAGGAGGTGAGGGCCCTTGGAGTGTGGTGTCAGGAAAATAACCTCACACTCAACGTCAACAAAACTAAGGAGATGATTGTGGACTTCAGGAAACAGCAGAGGGAACACCCCCTATCCACATCGATGGAACAGTAGTGGAGAGGGTAGCTAGTTTTAAGTTCCTCGGCATACACATCACAGACAAACTGAATTGGTCCACTCACACTGACAGCGTCGTGAAGAAGGCGCAGCAGCGCCTATTCAACCTCAGGAGGCTGAAGAAATTCGGCTTGTCACCAAAAGCACTCACAAACTTCTACAGATGCACAATCGAGAGCATCCTGGCGGGCTGTATCACCGCCTGGTACGGCAACTGCTCCGCCCTCAACCGTAAGGCTCTCCAGAGGGTAGTGAGGACTGCACAACGCATCACCGGGGGCAAACTACCTGCCCTCCAGGACACCTACACCACCCGTTGTTACAGGAAGGCCATAAAGATCATCAAGGACATCAACCACCCGAACCACTGCCTGTTCACCCCGCTATCATCCAGAAGGCGAGGTCAGTACAGGTGCATCAAAGCTGGGACAGAGAGACTGAAAAACAGCTTCTATCTCAAGGCCATCAGACTGTTAAATAGCCACCACTAACATTGAGTGGCTGCTGCCAACACACTGTCATTGACACTGACCCAACTCCAGCCATTTTAATAATGGGAATTGATGGGAAATGATGTAAATATATCATTAGCCACTTTAAACAATGCTACCTTATATAATGTTACTTACCCTACATTATTCATCTCATATGCATATGTATATACTGTACTCTACAACATCGACTGCATCCTTATGTAACACATGTATCACTAGCCACTTTAACTATGCCACTTTGTTTACTTTGTCTACACACTCATCTCATATGTATATACTGTACTCGATACCATCTACTGTATGCTGCTCTGTACCATCACTCATTCATATATCCTTATGTACATGTTCCTTATCCCCTTACACTGTGTATAAGACAGTAGTTTTGGAATTGTTAGTTAGATTACTTGTTGGTTATCACTGCATTGTCGGAACTAGAAGCACAAGCATTTCGCTACACTCGCATTAACATCTGCTAACCATGTGTATGTGACAAATAAAATTTGATTTGATTTTGATTTTGACTTACAAATTGGTGAATTCACCTTATGACATCCAGTAGAACAGTCACTTTACAATAGTGCATCTAAATCTTAAAGGGGGGGGTGAGAAGGATTACTTATCCTATCCTAGGTATTCCTTAAAGAGGTGGGTTTTCAGGTGTCTCCGGAAGGTGGTGATTGACTCCGCTGTCCTGGCGTCGTGAGGGAGTTTGTTCCACCATTGGGGGGCCAGAGCAACGAACAGTTTTGACTGGGCTGAGCGGGAACTGTACTTCCTCAGTGGTAGGGAGGCGAGCAGGCCAGAGGTGGATGAACGCAGTGCCCTTGTTTGGGTGTAGGGCCTGATCAGAGCCTGGAGGTACTGAGGTGCCGTTCCCCTCACAGCTCCGTAGGCAAGCACCATGGTCTTGTAGCGGATGCGAGCTTCAACTGGAAGCCAGTGGAGAGAGCGGAGGAGCGGGGTGACGTGAGAGAACTTGGGAAGGTTGAACACCAGACGGGCTGCGGCGTTCTGGATGAGTTGTAGGGGTTAATGGCACAGGCAGGGAGCCCAGCCAACAGCGAGTTGCAGTAATCCAGACGGGAGACGACAAGTGCCTGGATTAGGACCTGCGCCGCTTCCTGTGTGAGGCAGGGTCGTACTCTGCGGATGTTGTAGAGCATGAACCTACAGGAACGGGCCACCGCCTTGATGTTAGTTGAGAACGACAGGGTGTTGTCCAGGATCACGCCAAGGTTCTTAGCGCTCTGGGAGGAGGACACAATGGAGTTGTCAACCGTGATGGCGAGATCATGGAACGGGCAGTCCTTCCCCGGGAGGAAGAGCAGCTCCGTCTTGCTGAGGTTCAGCTTGAGGTGGTGATCCGTCATCCACATTGATATGTCTGCCAGACATGCAGAGATGCGATTCGCCACCTGGTCATCAGAAGGGGGAAAGGAGAAGATTCATTGTGTGTCGTCTGCATAGCCATGATAGGAGAGACCATGTGAGGTTATGACAGAGCCAAGTGACTTGGTGTATAGCGAGAATAGGAGAGGGCCTAGAACAGAGCCCTGGGGGACACCAGTGGTGAGAGCGCATGGTGAGGAGACAGATTCTCGCCACGCCACCTGGTAGGAGCGACCTGTCAGGTAGGACGCCGGAGATGCCCAACTCGGAGAGGCGCCGGAGATGCCCAACTCGGAGAGGGTGGAGAGGAGGATCTGATGGTTCACAGTATCGAAGGCAGCCGATAGGTCTAGAAGGATGAGAGCAGAGGAGAGAGAGTTAGCTTTAGCAGTGCAGAGCGCCTCCGTGATACAGAGAAGAGCAGTCTCAGTTGAATGACTAGTCTTGAAACCTGACTGATTTGGATCAAGAAGGTCATTCAGAGAGAGATAGCGGGAGAGCTGGCCAAGGACGGCACGTTCAAGAGTTTTGGAGAGAAAAGAAAGAAGGGATACTGGTCTGTAGTTGTTGACATCGGAGGGATCGAGTGTAGGTTTTTTCAGAAGGGGTGCAACTCTCGCTCTCTTGAAGACGGAAGGGACGTAGCCAGCGGTCAGGGATGAGTTGATGAGCGAGGTGAGGTAAGGGAGAAGGTCTCCGGAAATGGTCTGGAGAAGAGAGGAGGGGATAGGGTCAAGCGGGCAGGTTGTTGGGCGGCCGGCCATCACAAGACGCGAGATTTCATCTGGAGAGAGAGGGGAGAAAGAGGTCAGAGCACAGGGTAGGGCAGTGTGAGCAGAACCAGCGGTGCCGTTTGACTTAGCAAACGAGGATCGGATGTCGTCGACCTTCTTTTCAAAATGGTTGACGAAGTCATCTGCAGAGAGGGAGGAGGGGGGGAGGAGGATTCAGGAGGGAGGAGAAGGTGGCAAAGAGCTTCCTAGGGTTAGAGGCAGATGCTTGGAATTTAGAGTGGCTTTAGCAGCATGAAGAGTCAGGGCAGTCTATATATGAAGAATCAGGGCAGTCTATATATGAAGAGTCAGGGCAGTCTATATATGAAGAGTCAGGGCAGTCTATATATGAAGCGTTAACAGTCTATATATGAAGAGTCAAAAGTCTATATATGAAGAGTCATCAACAGTCTATATATGAAGAGTCATCAACAGTCTATATATGAAGAGTCATCAACAGTCTATATATGAAGAGTCAGGGCAGTCTATATATGAAGCGTTAACAGTCTATATATGAAGAGTCATCAACAGTCTATATATGAAGAGTCATCAACAGTCTATATATGAAGAGTCAGGGCAGTCTATATATGAAGAGTCACCAACAGTCTATATATGAAGAGTCAGGGCAGTCTATATATGAAGAGTTATCAACAGTCTGTATATGAAGAGTCAGGGCAGTCTATATATGAAGAGTCAGGGCAGTCTATATATGAAGCATCAACAGTCTATATATGAAGAGTCAACAGACTATATATGAAGAGTCATCAACCGTCTATATATGAAGAGTCAGGGCAGTCTATATATGAAGCGTCAACAGTCTATATATGAAGAGTCAACAGACTATATATGAAGAGTCATCAACCGTCTATATATGAAGAGTCAGGGCAGTCTATATATGAAGAGTTATCAACAGTCTATATATGAAGAGTCATCAACAGTCTATATATGAAGAGTCAGGGCAGTCTATATATGAAGCGTCAACAGTCTATATATGAAGAGTCATCAACAGTCTATATATGAAGCGGTAAAAGTCTATATATGAAGCGTCAACAGTCTATATATGAAGGGTCATCAACAGTCTATATATGAAGCGCCAAAAGTCTATATATGAAGCGTCAACAGTCTATATATGAAGCGTCATCAACAATCTGTATATGAAGAGTCATCAACATTCTATATATGAAGAGTCATCAACAGTCTATATATGAAGCGCCAAAAGTCTATATATGAAGCGTCAACAGTCTATATATGAAGCATCATCAACAATCTGTATATGAAGAGTCATCAACAGTCTATATATAAAGAGTCATCAACAGTCTATATATGAAGAGTCATCAACAGTCTGTATATGAAGGGTCATCAACAGTCTGTATATGAATCGTAAGGGGAGTCTATATATAAAGAGTCATCAACAGTCTATATATGAAGAGTCATCAACAGTCTGTATATGAAGAGTCATCAACAGTCTATATATGAAGAGTCATCAACAGTCTATATATGAAGAGTCATCAACAGTCTATATATGAAGAGTCATCAACAGTCTATATATGAAGAGTCATCAACAGTCTATATATGAAGAGTCATCAACAGTCTATATATGAAGAGTCATCAACAGTCTATATATGAAGAGTCATCAACAGTCTATATATGAAGAGTCAGGGCAGTCTATATATGAAGAGTCATCAACAGTCTGTATATGAAGTCATCAACAGTCTGTATATAAAGAGTCATCAACAGTCTATATATGAAGAGTCATCAACAGTCTGTATATGAAGGGTCATCAACAGTCTGTATATGAATCGTAAGGGGAGTCTATATATAAAGAGTCATCAACAGTCTATATATGAAGAGTCATCAACAGTCTGTATATGAAGAGTCATCAACAGTCTATATATGCAGAGTCATCAACAGTCTATATATGAATATATGAAGAGTCATCAGCAGTCTTTATATGAATCGTAAGGGGAGTCTATATATAAAGAGTCATCAACAGTCTGTATATGAAGGGTCATGGCAGTCTATATATAAAGAGTCATCTACAGTCTGTATATGAAGGGTCATGGCAGTCTATATGTGAAGAACAAAATATGTTTCCTATACACAACAAAGTCATTACTACTCCCCTTACGATTCTTTATATGAATCGTAAAGTCTATATATAAAGAGTCATCAACAGTCTGTATATGAAGGGTCATGGCAGTCTATATATAAAGAGTTATCAACAGTCTGTATATGAAGAGTCAGGGCAGTCTATATATGAAGAGTCAGGGCAGTCTATATATGAAGCGTCAACAGTCTATATATGAAGAGTCAACAGACTATATATGAAGAGTCATCAACCGTCTATATATGAAGAGTCAGGGCAGTCTATATATGAAGCGTCAACAGTCTATATATGAAGAGTCAACAGACTATATATGAAGAGTCATCAACCGTCTATATATGAAGAGTCAGGGCAGTCTATATATGAAGAGTTATCAACAGTCTATATATGAAGGGTCATCAACAGTCTATATATGAAGCGCCAAAAGTCTATATATGAAGCGTCAACAACAATCTGTATATGAAGAGTCATCAACAGTCTATATATGAAGAGTCATCAACAGTCTATATATGAAGAGTCATCAACAGTCTATATATGAAGAGTCATCAACAGTCTATATATGAAGAGTCATCAACAGTCTGTATATGAAGGGTCATCAACAGTCTGTATATGAAGAGTCATCAACAGTCTATATATGAAGAGTCATCAACAGTCTATATATGAAGCACCAAAAGTCTATATATGAAGCGTCAACAGTCTATATATGAAGCATCATCAACAATCTGTATATGAAGAGTCATCAACAGTCTATATATAAAGAGTCATCAACAGTCTATATATGAAGAGTCATCAACAGTCTGTATATGAAGGGTCATCAACAGTCTGTATATGAATCGTAAGGGGAGTCTATATATAAAGAGTCATCAACAGTCTATATATGAAGAGTCATCAACAGTCTGTATATGAAGAGTCATCAACAGTCTATATATGAAGCGCCAAAAGTCATCAACAGTCTATATATCATCATCAACAATCTGTATATGAAGAGTCATCAACAGTCTATATATAAAGAGTCATCAACAGTCTATATATGAAGAGTCATCAACAGTCTGTATATGAAGGGTCATCAACAGTCTGTATATGAATCGTAAGGGGAGTCTATATATAAAGAGTCATCAACAGTCTATATATGAAGAGTCATCAACAGTCTGTATATGAAGAGTCATCAACAGTCTATATATGAAGAGTCATCAACAGTCTATATATGAAGAGTCATCAACAGTCTATATATGAAGAGTCATCAACAGTCTATATATGAAGAGTCATCAACAGTCTATATATGAAGAGTCATCAACAGTCTATATATGAAGAGTCATCAACAGTCTATATATGAAGAGTCATCAACAGTCTATATATGAAGAGTCAGGGCAGTCTATATATGAAGAGTCATCAACAGTCTGTATATGAAGTCATCAACAGTCTGTATATAAAGAGTCATCAACAGTCTATATATGAAGAGTCATCAACAGTCTGTATATGAAGGGTCATCAACAGTCTGTATATGAATCGTAAGGGGAGTCTATATATAAAGAGTCATCAACAGTCTATATATGAAGAGTCATCAACAGTCTGTATATGAAGAGTCATCAACAGTCTATATATGCAGAGTCATCAACAGTCTATATATGAATATATGAAGAGTCATCAGCAGTCTTTATATGAATCGTAAGGGGAGTCTATATATAAAGAGTCATCAACAGTCTGTATATGAAGGGTCATGGCAGTCTATATATAAAGAGTCATCTACAGTCTGTATATGAAGGGTCATGGCAGTCTATATGTGAAGAACAAAATATGTTTCCTATACACAACAAAGTCATTACTACTCCCCTTACGATTCTTTATATGAATCGTAAGGGGAGTCTATATATAAAGAGTCATCAACAGTCTGTATATGAAGGGTCATGGCAGTCTATATATAAAGAGTTATCAACAGTCTGTATATGAAGAGTCAGGGCAGTCTATATATGAAGAGTCAGGGCAGTCTATATATGAAGCGTCAACAGTCTATATATGAAGAGTCAACAGACTATATATGAAGAGTCATCAACCGTCTATATATGAAGAGTCAGGGCAGTCTATATATGAAGCGTCAACAGTCTATATATGAAGAGTCAACAGACTATATATGAAGAGTCATCAACCGTCTATATATGAAGAGTCAGGGCAGTCTATATATGAAGAGTTATCAACAGTCTATATATGAAGGGTCATCAACAGTCTATATATGAAGCGCCAAAAGTCTATATATGAAGCGTCAACAACAATCTGTATATGAAGAGTCATCAACAGTCTATATATGAAGAGTCATCAACAGTCTATATATGAAGAGTCATCAACAGTCTATATATGAAGAGTCATCAACAGTCTATATATGAAGAGTCATCAACAGTCTGTATATGAAGGGTCATCAACAGTCTGTATATGAAGAGTCATCAACAGTCTATATATGAAGAGTCATCAACAGTCTATATATGAAGCACCAAAAGTCTATATATGAAGCGTCAACAGTCTATATATGAAGCATCATCAACAATCTGTATATGAAGAGTCATCAACAGTCTATATATAAAGAGTCATCAACAGTCTATATATGAAGAGTCATCAACAGTCTGTATATGAAGGGTCATCAACAGTCTGTATATGAATCGTAAGGGGAGTCTATATATAAAGAGTCATCAACAGTCTATATATGAAGAGTCATCAACAGTCTGTATATGAAGAGTCATCAACAGTCTATATATGAAGAGTCATCAACAGTCTATATATGAAGAGTCATCAACAGTCTATATATGAAGAGTCATCAACAGTCTATATATGAAGAGTCATCAACAGTCTATATATGAAGAGTCATCAACAGTCTATATATGAAGAGTCATCAACAGTCTATATATGAAGAGTCATCAACAGTCTATATATGAAGAGTCAGGGCAGTCTATATATGAAGAGTCATCAACAGTCTGTATATGAAGTCATCAACAGTCTGTATATAAAGAGTCATCAACAGTCTATATATGAAGAGTCATCAACAGTCTGTATATGAAGGGTCATCAACAGTCTGTATATGAATCGTAAGGGGAGTCTATATATAAAGAGTCATCAACAGTCTATATATGAAGAGTCATCAACAGTCTGTATATGAAGAGTCATCAACAGTCTATATATGAAGAGTCATCAACAGTCTATATATGAATATATGAAGAGTCATCAGCAGTCTTTATATGAATCGTAAGGGGAGTCTATATATAAAGAGTCATCAACAGTCTGTATATGAAGGGTCATGGCAGTCTATATATAAAGAGTCATCTACAGTCTGTATATGAAGGGTCATGGCAGTCTATATGTGAAGAACAAAATATGTTTCCTATACACAACAAAGTCATTACTTCCTAATATGTAGGGTTATTAAGGTGGTTTTGAAAATGTTACATGTTTTCATTATACCTGGTAAACAAATATATTCTGTCAGTGCCTGCAAAACAAAAAGAAACCTTCATAATCATTCATTCAGCTGGATGTATGGGAAAAGGACCGAAACAGAGGCTCTATGTCCAGAGACTGGGTCTTGACTAAATTATTTCTTAATGGAGCGGGGATGCTCATTTGCATAACAATTATGGGAACTGCATGGGATTACTTTTTCTATCAGCACTAGAGAAAGAGAGAGAGCGAGAGAGGGAGAGAGAGAGAATAAGCTAAGCAATGTTTAAAAATAGCATAGCCTACATTTGCAACAGTGCATTCTAATTTTAGAGAGAGAGAGAGAGAGGGAGAAAGGGAGAGTGAGAGAGAGAAAACAAGAGAGAGAGGAAAGAAAGAAAGAAAGAAAGAAAGAAAGAAAGAAAGAAAGAAAGAAAGAAAGAAAGAAAGAAAGAAAGAAAGAAAGAGAAGAAAGAGAGAGAGGGAAAGAGGGAGAGAGAGAGCAGAGAGAGAAAGAGGGAGAGAGAGAGCAGAGAGAGAAAGAGGGAGAGAGAGCAGAGAGAGAGAGAGAGAGAGAGAGAGAGAGAGAGAAAGAGCAGAGAGAGAAAGAGGGAGAGAGAGAGCAGAGAGAGAGAGAGAAAGAAACACAGCTCATCACAGCACTGGACAAATGTTATTAACACATAACAACACAGCAACCTTTGGCAAAGGACACCTAGAACTATCAATGATTGGACAGGTGCACCAGCAACTGCATCTAATATGCAGACTACTGGGCTAGACAGACCCTTTAATTCATAAACACACACACACACACGAAACACCCTAAACACACACATACAAGGGGTTGCAGATTGTATTGTACTTATTTTTAGTTCAACCTTATTGCCTTCGTATTGATTTGTTGACAACTATTCTTTATTTTGTTGCCATTGGTATTATCGCTCCTCTTCCACCCCAGCTGCCAAACTAACCCTGATTCAGATGACCATCCTACCCATGACAGATTACGGAGACATCATTTATAGACCGGCAGGTAAGGGTGCTCTCGAGCGGCTAGATGTTCTTTACCATTCGGCCATCAGATTTGCCACAAATGCTCCTTATAGGACACATCACTGCACTCTATCCTCTTCCGTAAACTGGTCATCAGATACCTACTACAGCCCTCATCCTCCACATACAACACCTGTTCTGCCAGTCACATTCAGTCACATTCTGTTAAAGGTCCCCAAAGCACACACATCCCTGGGTCTTCCTTTTTTCAGCTAGCGACTGGAACGAACTGCAACAAACACTCAAATTGGACAGTTTTATCTCAATCTCTTCATTCAAAGACTCAATCATGGACAATCTTACTGACAGTTGTGGCTGCTTTGCGTGATGTATTGTTATCTGTACCTTCTTGCCCTTTGTGCTGTTGTCTGTGCCAAATGATGTTTGTACCATGTCTTGCGCTGCTACCATTTTGCGTTGCTACCATGTTGTTGTCATGTTGTTAACTATGTGTCTGTTTATCCCTGTTCTCTCCTCTCTGCACAGACCATACAAACGCTCCACACCGCGTGGCCGCGGCCACCCTAATCTGGTGGTCCCAGCGCGCACGACCCAGGTGGAGTTCCAGGTCTCCGGTAGCCTCTGGAATTGCCGATCTGCGGTCAACAAGGCAGAGTTCATCTCAGCCTATGCCTCCCTCCAGTCCCTCGACTTCTTGGCACTAACGGAAACATGGATCACCACAGACAACACTGCTACTCCTACTGCTCTCTCTTCGTCCGCCCACGTGTTCTCGCACACCCCGAGAGCTTCTGGTCAGCGGGGTGGTGGCACCGGGATCCTCATCTCTCCCAAGTGGTCATTCTCTCTTTCTCCCCTTACCCATCTGTCTATCGCCTCCTTTGAATTCCATGCTGTCACAGTTACCAGCCCTTTCAAGCTTAACATCCTTATAATTTATCGCCCTCCAGGTTCCCTCGGAGAGTTCATCAATGAGCTTGATGCCTTGATAAGCTCCTTTCCTGAGGACGGCTCACCTCTCACAGTTCTGGGCGACTTTAACCTCCCCACGTCTACCTTTGACTCATTCCTCTCTGCCTCCTTCTTTCCACTCCTCTCCTCTTTTGACCTCACCCTCTCACCTTCCCCCTACTCACAAGGCAGGCAATACGCTCGACCTCATCTTTACTAGATGCTGTTCTTCCACTAACCTCATTGCAACTCTCCTCCAAGTCTCCGACCACTACCTTGTATCCTTTTCCCTCTCGCTCTCATCCAACACCTCCCACACTGCCCCTACTCGGATGGTATCGCGCCGTCCCAACCTTCGCTCTCTCTCCCCCGCTACTCTCTCCTCTTCCATCCTATCATCTCTTCCCTCCGCTCAAACCTTCTCCAACCTATCTCCTGATTCTGCCTCCTCAACCCTCCTCTCCTCCCTCTCTGCATCCTTTGACTCTCTATGTCCCCTATCCTCCAGGCCGGCTCGGTCCTCCCCTCCCGCTCCATGGCTCGATGACTCATTGCGAGCTCACAGAACAGGGCTCCGGGCAGCCGAGCGGAAATGGAGGAAAACTCGCCTCCCTGCGGACCTGGCATCCTTTCACTCCCTCCTCTCTACATTTTCCTCCTCTGTCTCTGCTGCTAAAGCCACTTTCTACCACGCTAAATTCCAAGCATCTGCCTCTAACCCTAGGAAGCTCTTTGCCACCTTCCCCTCCCTCCTGAATCCTCCTCCCCCTCCCCCCTCCTCCCTCTCTGCAGACGACTTCGTCAACCATTTTGAAAAGAAGGTCGACGACATCCGATCCTCGTTTGCTAAGTCAAACGACACCGCTGGTTCTGCTCACACTGCCCTACCCTGTGCTCTGACCTCTTTCTCCCCTCTCTCTCCAGATGAAATCTCGCGTCTTGTGACGGCCGGCCGCCCGCCCAACAACCTGCCCGCTTGACCCTATCCCCTCCTCTCTTCTCCAGACCATTTCCGGAGACCTTCTCCCTTACCTCACCTCGCTCAAGAACTCATCCCTGACCGCTGGCTACGTCCCTTCCGTCTTCAAGAGAGCGAGAGTTGCACCCCTTCTGAAAAAACCTACACTCGATCCCTCCGATGTCAACAATTACAGACCAGTATCCCTTCTTTCTTTTCTCTCCAAAACTCTTGAACGTGCCGTCCTTGGCCAGCTCTCCCGCTATCTCTCTCTGAATGACCTTCTTGATCCAAATCAGTCAGGTTTCAAGACTAGTCATTCAACTGAGACTGCTCTCCTCTGTATCACGGAGGCGCTCCGCACTGCTAAAGCTAACTCTCTCTCCTCTGCTCTCATCCTTCTAGATCTATCGGCTGCCTTCGATACTGTGAACCATCAGATCCTCCTCTCCACCCTCTCCGAGTTGGGCATCTCCGGCGCGGCCCACGCTTGGATTGCGTCCTACCTGACAGGTCGCTCCTACCAGGTGGCGTGGCGAGAATCTGTCTCCTCACCACGCGCTCTCACCACTGGTGTCCCCCAGGGCTCTGTTCTAGGCCCTCTCCTATTCTCGCTATAGACCAAGTGTGGTCCTTCTGTAGCTCATTTGGTAGAGCATGGCGCTTGTAACGCCAGGGTAGTGGGTTCAATCCCCGGGACCACCCATACGTAGAATGTATGCACACATGACTGTAAGTCGCTTTGGATAAAAGCGTCTGCTAAATGGCATATATTATTATTATTATATTATTAAGTCACTTGGCTCTGTCATAACCTCACATGGTCTCTCCTATCATTGCTATGCAGACGACACACAACTAATCTTCTCCTTTCCCTCTTCTGATGACCAGGTGGCGAATCGCATCTCTGCATGTCTGGCAGACATATCAGTGTGGATGACGGATCACCACCTCAAGCTGAACCTCGGCAAGACGGAGCTGCTCTTCCTCCCGGGGAAGGACTGCCCGTTCCATGATCTCGCCATCACGGTTGACAACTCCATTGTGTCCTCCTCCCAGAGCGCTAAGAACCTTGGTGTGATCCTGAACAACACCCTGTCGTTCTCAACCAACATCAAGGCGGTGGCCCGTTCCTGTAGGTTCATGCTCTACAACATCCGCAGAGTACGACCCTGCCTCACACAGGAAGCGGCGCAGGTCCTAATCCAGGCACTTGTCATCTCCCGTCTGGATTACTGCAACTCGCTGTTGGCTGGGCTCCCTGCCTGTGCCATTAAACCCCTTCAACTCATCCAGAACGCCGCAGCCCGTCTGGTGTTCAACCTTCCCAAGTTCTCTCACGTCACCCCGCTCCTCCGTTCTCTCCACTGGCTTCCAGTTGAAGCTCGCATCCGCTACAAGACCATGGTGCTTGCCTACGGAGCTGTGAGGGGAACGGCACCTCAGTACCTCCAGGCTCTGATCAGGCCCTACACCCAAACAAGGGCACTGCGTTCATCCACCTCTGGCCTGCTCGCCTCCCTACCACTGAGGAAGTACAGCTCCCGCTCAGCCCAGTCAAAACTGTTCGCTGCTCTGGCCCCCCAATGGTGGAACAAACTCCCTCACGACGCCAGGACAGCGGAGTCAATCACCACCTTCCGGAGACACCTGAAACCCCACCTCTTTAAGGAATACCTAGGATAGGATAAGTATTCCCTCTTCCCCCCCCCCCCCTTTAAGATTTAGATGCACTATTGTAAAGTGACTGTTCCACTGGATGTCATAAGGTGAATGCACCAATTTGTAAGTCGCTCTGGATAAGAGCGTCTGCTAAATGACTTAAATGTAATGTAATGTGTTGCTACCATGCTGTGTTGCTATGTGTTACTGCCTTGCTATGTTGTTGTCTTAGGTCTGTTTTTATGTAGTGCATAGAAGGCCAGTATCCTGGAGTCGCCTCTTCTCTGTTGACGTTGAGACTGGTGTTTTGCGGGTACTATTCAATGAAGCTGCCATTTGAGGACTTGCGAGGCATCTGTTTCTCAAACTAGACACTCTAATGAGCATCTCCTCTTGCTCAGTTGTGCACCGGGGCCTCCCACTCCTCTTTCTATTCTGGTTAGAGACAGTGTGTGCTGTTCTGTGAAGGGAGATAGGTTTGGGTCATGCTGATGATTTGGTTCTTCTATCACCAACCAAAGAAGGTCTTCAACAGAACCTTAATATTCTAGAGCAATATTGCCACAATATTGCACATCCGGTGAACAGGTCAGGGTTCCAAAGCCGCAGGCAGAACAGTTGAAACTGGAGCAGCAGCACGGCCAAGTGGACTGGGGACAGCAAGGAGTCATCATGCCAGGTAGTCCTGAGGCATGGTCCTATACAAATTGATGGTAAGTGGTGTTGGGGGAAAAACATACAACATTATAAAATCCATGTACACAAACAACAAGTGTGCGATTAAAATTGGCAAAAAACACACATTTCTTTCCACAGGGCCGTGCAGTGAGACGGGATAAAGCTTAAACTCCAGCCTCTTCAACATATATATCAACGAATTGGCGCGGGCACTAGAACAGTCTGCAGCACCCGGCCTACTAGAATCTGAAGTCAAATGTCTACTGTTTTCTGAAGATCTGGTACTTCTGTCCCCAACCAAGGAGGGCCTATAGCAGCACCTAGATATTCTGCACAGATTCTGTCAGACCTGGGCCCTGACAGTAAATCTCAGTAAGACAAAAAATAATGGTCTTCCAAAAAATGTCCAGTTCCCAGGACCATGACACCATGGCATCTAGACACCGTTGCCCGAGAAAACTATACGTTGCACAGAAAACTATACATCTCTCGGCCTAAGGTCACTTCCACAAAGCTGTGAACGATCTGAGAGACAAGGCAAGAAGAGCCTTCTATGCCATCAAAAGGACCATACAATTCGATATACCAATTAGGATCTGGCTAAAAATACTTGAATCAGTTATAAAACCCATTGCCCTTTATGGTTGTGAGGTCTGGGGTCCGCTCATCAACCAAGAATTCACAAAATGGGACAAACACCAAATTGAGACTCCGCATGCAGAATTCTGCAAAAAATATCCTCTGTTACAACGTAAAACACCAAGTAATGCAGGCAGAGCAGAATTAGGCCGATACCCCATAATTATTGAAATGCAGAAAAGAGACGTTAAATTCTACAACAACCTAAATTGAAGTGATTCCCAAACCTTCCATAACAAAGCAATCACCTACAGAGAGATGAACCTGGAGAAGAGTCCCCTAAGCAAGCTGGTAACACACTTGCTTTGGAAAGAAAACAATAAAAAAATTTATATAAAATAGAAAAGTGTATTTTGGCCTGGGCTCTGTTCACAAACAGACCCTACAGAGCCCCAGGACAGCAACACAATTAGATCCAAACAAATCACGAGAAAAACTAAAAGATAATTACTTAACACATTGGAAAGAATTAACAAAAAAACAGAGCAAACTAGAATGCTATTTGGCCATAAACAGAGAGTACACAGTGGCAGAATACCTGACCACTGTGACTGACTCAAACTTAAGGAACACTTTGACTATGTACAGACTCAGTGAGCATAGCCTTGCTATTGAGAAAGGCCGCCGTAGGCAGACATGGCTCTCAAGAGAAGACAGGCTATGTGCTCACTGCCCACAAAATGAGGTGGAAACCGACCTGTACTTCCTAACCTCCTGCCCAATGTATGACCATATTAGAGACACATATTTCCCTCAGATTACACAGATCCACAAAGAATTCAAAAACAAACCTAATTTTGACACACTCCCATATCTACTGGGTGAAATACCACAGACCACAGTATGCCATCACAGCAGCAAGATTTGTGTTCTTCAACCAGTGAAGAACAAACACCATAGTAAAATACAACTCAAATTCGTGTTTATTTATTTTCCCTTTTGTACTTTAACCATTTGTACATCGTTACAACACCGTACATATATATAATATGACATTTGAAATGTCTTTATTATTTTGGAACTTCTGTCAGTGTAATATTTACTCTATTTTTTTTGTTTACTTCCCTTTTGTTTGTGATCTACTTCACTTGCTTTGGCAATGTTAAGAAATGTTTTCCATACCAATAAAGCCCTTAAATTTATATAATTTACTAATGCATGACTATAGTGTATTCATAATGTATGAAGGCTTAAATAGTTGATTCGTCATTTATTAAGGAATAACTATAGTTTATTCATCATTTATTAAGGAATAACTATAGTTTATTCATCATTTATTAAGGAATAACTATAGTTTATTCATCATTTATTAAGGAATAACTATAGTTTATTCATCATTTATTAAGGAATAACTATAGAATAACTATAGTTTATTCATCATTTATTAAGGAATAACTATAGTTTATTCATCATTTATTAAGGAATAACTATAGTTTATTCATCATTTACTAAGGAATAACTATAGTTTATTCATCATTTATTAAGGAATAACTATAGTTTATTCATCATTTATTAAGGAATAACTATAGTTTATTCATCATTTACTAAGGAATAACTATAGTTTATTCATCATTTATTCATTTATTAAGGCATAACTATAGTTTATTCATCATTTCCCAAGACATGACTATAGTTTATTAATCATTTATTAAGGAATAACTATAGTTTATTCATCATTTACTAAGGAATAACTATAGTTTATTCATCATTTACTAAGGAATAACTATAGTTTATTCATCATTTATTAAGGAATAACTATAGTTTATTCATCATTTATTAAGGAATAACTATAGTTTATTCATCATTTATTAAGGAATAACTATAGTTTATTCATCATTTATTAAGGAATAACTATAGTTTATTCATCATTTATTAAGAAATAACTAGTTTATTCATCATTTATTAAGTAGTTTATTCATCATTTATTAAGGAATAACTATAGTTTATTCATCATTTATTCATTTATTAAGGCATAACTATAGTTTATTCATCATTTCCATTTATTAAGACATGACTATAGTTTATTAATCATTTATTAAGGAATAACTATAGTTTATTCATCATTTACTAAGGAATAACTATAGTTTATTCATCATTTATTAAGGAATAACTATAGTTTATTCATCATTTATTAAGGAATAACTATAGTTTATTCATCATTTACTAAGGAATAACTATAGTTTATTCATCATTTATTAAGGAATAACTATAGTTTATTCATCATTTATTAAGGAATAACTATAGTTTATTCATCATTTATTAAGGAATAACTATAGTTTATTCATCATTTATTAAGGAATAACTATAGTTTATTCATCATTTATTCATTTATTAAGGCATAACTATAGTTTATTCATCATTTCCCAAGACATGACTATAGTTTATTAATCATTTACTAAGGCATGACAATACAATGGCATTTCAATTGCTATAACAATGAAACGGAACAAGTTTCCCGACACAAAAACACTCCAGATTAGTCTCAAATCTAAATCACAGTCGTAAGAATAGTTGATTAAACGTTGCTGTAGATAAAGTTCTCCCCACTAGAGAAGAGGGATGTGGTCTCTGTAAAGGCTCTCTGTCCCAGTGAATGATCCCAAGCCCTGCCCATTCCGAGGTTCAGATCACATGAGTCAGAGTCGGATGTCCTGCCTGGAGTGTAGAACCAAGTCAGCTTCAACTTTACAACAGTGAGAAGGCAATGATTTACAATGCGCGCTGTCACTCCTGTTTCATGGCAAAATCGGTCAACTCTCGAAAGTTAATCTGTGCAGTTATTTGAGTTTCGCTCAAGATAAGTTTTTAGCTGTTCTCTTTGTGTTTCTTTTTGGAAAAGTTACCGATACAGTTGGGTAGATATGCACGTTGTTATATTAGCTAGTGTGTCTTTCCGAAACAGCAGAAAGAAGAGTACACTTTTCGGAGATTACAATAGTTAGCCATATTGTTGGGAGAAAATACATTCACAATAATTGAACAACTTCATCGAAGTTACTTTTGGAAGAATTTACTTTTGGAAGTTGGATGATTTGAGGTTTCAAGTTTCGTTCTGAAGAAAACGTTGCATTGATTTTGGCTCTTTGAATCTTTTAGAGACATTTTTTCTCGGGCAAATAGGTTTTGTATTGTTTTTGGAATAACCATGGATCCCAGCCAGCACAACCCTCCAGCCGGTCACCAGATAGTCCATGTCCGGGGAGACACGGAGACTGATCTGGAGGCCCTTTTCAACGCTGTTATGAACCCGAAAAACACAATCGTCCCCGCCTCCGTCCCCATGAGGATGAGAAAGCTACCCGATTCCTTCTTCAAACCGCCTGAGCCAAAGTCCCACTCCAGACAAGTAAGACGTTAGAGACCACCCTCACACACACAACCACCTACTAGGCCCCCGACGCTTTACTGACGAGTAGAGGAAAACCTTTTGTGTCGTTTTACTCTTACGCACACTTGTTACTATTCGGGAGTGTCCTACAACTCCAGACAAAAGCGGGAGGTTTAAAACATATTTAATAGTCGCCAAAGTTCAGGAGCATGTCTTTAACTAATTCAACTGATTGAGAAGTTCTTCTATTTCCTAAATACAGACCAATCAACAACTGAGCATGGTAACCTTTGAGGGAGTTGTTGATTAATGTTTAAAGTGTTATTACTATAGTAGTGCGTGCTGTGTGCATGGATTACTGTATTATACTTTTACAAATAGTTATTTGAAGTTAGTACACAAGTTGCATCAAGTTGTAGTTGCAAAAGTGATATGGGTTATTTTATAATAAATCTGTATTTTTTTACGTTGCATAAATAAGCTTATTAAAATACAGTACCACTATAAAATATACATTATTCATTTTAAGATTGATTAAAGGTGTAACGTTTGATGTTTCTAAATTTGAACAAAATGTCTGTGATCAAAAAATGGACTGTAATAATTACTTCAATAGCAACAGATACATTTGTGTAGAAGTGGATGCTGCCAGCGAGGTTTGTCAAACAATGTAGCGGTTACAAAATCATATACTGGTTTTTGAATCACTCAATCCTATTGACAATTTCTTCTTTTTAGTTTCTGATGTTTGGTAAAAGAGTTGAGCTAACAGTGTGCATTCGCGGTTTGACGGTGTGCATTCGGGGTTTGACTTGCAGACTTGTCGGGGAATGGCTGTCGGGACAGTTGTTTTCCCTGATTCGCTGTAGCAGCATGCGGCAGCACCCCTCTCCTCCTATGCCTTTATGAGCAGCACCATCAAACGTCTCCTACTTGTTATTCATGTTTATTCAAGCTCATGCCCCATCATGTTTATTCTTATTGCATGGAACAACTGCTTCTTTATTACATTCTTTACTCTTTACAAAACTTGGCTATACTTCATTACAAGAATGACTTTGAAGTGAGTAGTGACCTACATGTAGTTTAACTATAATTGTGACTACATTTCACAGTAGCTTGGTGGTAGTTCACTAGTTAATAGCCTTTTTGTTGTTGCCATGGAGTGGTAGAGCTAACTACTGGAACTACAAACCACTTTTTCTTCTCCTTCTCCTGCCTAATTATCACTTGAAACATTCTTGTTGTGTTTAATAGACTACATTATACATTCTGTTAAAATATAACCCCAAAAGTTATCTCTTCTTTAATTTTTTTGTCTGTGACATGTTAGATTTACATATGATAATTTTTCACAAAGTAGTTTGGATGTAGTGGACTACTTTTTCAAAGTAACTATAGTTCAGCGTCTGCTAAATGACTTAAATGTAAATGTTCAGTAAACCGTATTTTTGTTATTGGCTTTAGGGGCGGCAGGTTGCCGTGAGGTTAGAGTATTGGGCCAGTAACCAAAAGGCTGCTGGTTCGAATAGCCGAGCTGACAAGGTGAAACATCTGTCCATGTGCCCGTGAGCAAGGCACTTAACCCTAATTGCTCCAGGGACACTGTACAACGGTGACCGTGGCTGTGACCCCACTCCCTGTGGTTGTCTCAGGGGTAGTTGGGATATGCAAGAAACACCTTTCCATTACACACGGTGTGTAACAAGACAATATTAAAGTATATTAATAGTAACTTCTTCCAGTGTGAGGGAACTGGTAGCTTGGTAAACTGTATTCAGAGTAGCTTTCCCAATACTCGTAGCTTGGTAACTGTATTCAGAGTAGCTTTCCCAACACTGGTAGCTTGGTAAACTGTATTCAGAGTAGCTTTCCCAACACTGGTAGCTTGGTAAACTGTATTCAGAGTAGCTTTCCCAACACTGGTAGCTTGGTAAACTGTATTCAGAGTAGCTTTCCCAACACTGGTAGCTTGGTAAACTGTATTCAGAGTAGCTTTCCCAACACTGGTAGCTTGGTAAACTGTATTCAGAGTAGCTTTCCCAACACTGGTAGCTTGGTAACTGTATTCAGAGTAGCTTTCCCAACACTGGTAGCTTGGTAAACTGTATTCAGAGTAGCTTTCCCAACACTGGTAGCTTGGTAAACTGTATTCAGAGTAGCTTTCCCAACACTGGTAGCTTGGTAAACTGTATTCAGAGTAGCTTTCCCAACACTGGTAGCTTGGTAAACTGTATTCAGAGTAGCTTTCCCAACACTGGTAGCTTGGTAACTGTATTCAGAGTAGCTTTCCCAACACTGGTAGCTTGGTAAACTGTATTCAGAGTAGCTTTCCCAACACTGGTAGCTTGGTAAACTGTATTCAGAGTAGCTTTCCCAACACTGGTAGCTTGGTAAACTGTATTCAGAGTAGCTTTCCCAACACTGGTAGCTTGTTAAACTGTATTCTCCTCTCTTTCCCTTCTCTCTCCCCTCTTCCCCTCCTCTCCCCCTCCTCATCCCGCCTCATCTCCTCTCCTTCCTACCTCCACCCAGGCTAGCACAGATGCAGTAACGGCTGGTGCCCTCGCCCCCCACCATGTGCGTGCCCACTCATCTCCGGCCTCTCTACAGCTAGGGGCAGTGTCACCCCTGTTGGGCATGGTCCCCGCGGGCGCGCCTCCATCAAACCTCCGACAGTCGTCCTATGAGATCCCAGATGACATGCCCCTGCCCCCGGGTTGGGAGGTGGCTCAGACCCCCTCTGGACAGAGATACTTCCTCAAGTAAGTTTAAAAACAACACGTTAATAACACACTATGTAGGCTGCATCCTTTCTGGTTGTATCACCGCCTGGTGCGGCAACTGCACTGCCCACAACCACAGGGCTCTCCATCAAAGCAGGGATCGAGAGACTGAAAAACAGCTACTATCTCAAGGCCATCAGACTGTTAAACGGCCATCACCAGCTGTTGTTGTGAATTGTTAGATATTACTGCACTGTTGGAGCTAGAAACACAAGCATTTAGTTAGATATTACTGCACTGTTGGAGCTAGAAACACAAGCATTTAGTTAGATATTACTGTACTGTTGGAGCTAGAAACACAAGCATTTAGTTAGATACTACTGTACTGTTGGAGCTAGAAACACAAGTATTTAGTTAGATACTACTGTTGGAGCTAGGAACACAAGCATTTAGTTAGATACTACTACACTGTTGGAGCTAGAAACACAAGCATTTAGTTAGATACTACTACACTGTTGGAGCTAGGAACACAAGCATTTAGTTAGATACTACTGTACTGTTGGAGCTAGAAACACAAGCATTTAGTTAGATATTATTGCACTGTTGGAGCTAGAAACACAAGCATTTAGTTAGATACTACTGTACTGTTGGAGCTAGAAACACAAGCATTTAGTTAGATATTACTGCACTGTTGGAGCTAGAAACACAAGCATTTAGTTAGATATTACTGCACTGTTGGAGCTAGGAACACAAGCATTTAGTTAGATACTACTGTTGGAGCTAGGAACACAAGCATTTAGTTAGATATTACTGTTGGAGCTAGGAACACAAGCATTTAGTTAGATATTACTGCACTGTTGGAGCTAGAAACACAAGCATTTAGTTAGATACTACTGTTGGAGCTAGGAACACAAGCATTTAGTTAGATACTACTGTTGGAGCTAGGAACACAAGCATTTAGTTAGATACTACTGTTGGAGCTAGGAACACAAGCATTTAGTTAGATATTACTGCACTGTTGGAGCTAGAAACACAAGCATTTAGTTAGATACTACTGCACTGTTGGAGCTAGGAACACAAGCATTTAGTTAGATACTACTGCACTGTTGGAGCTAGAAACACAAGCATTTAGTTAGATATTACTGCACTGTTGGAGCTAGGAACACAAGCATTTAGTTAGATACTACTGCATTGTTGGAGCTAGAAACACAAGCATTTAGTTAGATACTATTGCATTGTTGGAGCTAGAAACACAAGCATTTAGTTAGATACTACTGCATTGTTGGAGCTAGAAACACAAGCATTTAGTTAGATATTACTGCACTGTTGGAGCTAGAAACACAAGCATTTAGTTAGATACTACTGCACTGTTGGAGCTAGAAACACAAGCATTTAGTTAGATATTACTGCACTGTTGGAGCTAGGAACACAAGCATTTAGTTAGATATTACTGCACTGTTGGAGCTAGAAACACAAGCATTTAGTTAGATACTACTGCACTGTTGGAGCTAGAAACACAAGCATTTAGTTAGATATTACTGCACTGTTGGAGCTAGGAACACAAGCATTTAGTTAGATACTACTGCATTGTTGGAGCTAGAAACACAAGCATTTAGTTAGATATTACTGCACTGTTGGAGCTAGAAACACAAGCATTTAGTTAGATACTACTGCACTGTTGGAGCTAGAAACACAAGCATTTAGTTAGATATTACTGCACTGTTGGAGCTAGAAACACAAGCATTTAGTTAGATACTACTGCACTGTTGGAGCTAGAAACACAAGCATTTAGTTAGATATTACTGCACTGTTGGAGCTAGAAACACAAGCATTTAGTTAGATACTACTGCACTGTTGGAGCTAGAAACACAAGCATTTAGTTAGATACTAATACACTGTTGGAGCTATAAACACAAGCATTTAGTTAGATACTACTGCACTGTTGGAGCTAGAAACACAAGCATTTAGTTAGATACTACTGCACTGTTGGAGCTAGAAACACAAGCATTTAGTTAGATATTACTGTTGGAGTTAGGAACACAAGCATTTAGTTAGATACTACTGCACTGTTGGAGCTAGGAACACAAGCATTTAGTTAGATACTACTGCACTGTTGGAGTTAGGAACACAAGCATTTAGTTAGATACTACTGCACTGTTGGAGCTAGGAACACAAGCATTTAGTTAGATATTATTGTTGGAGTTAGGAACACAAGCATTTAGTTGGATACTACTGCACTGTTGGAGCTAGGAACACAAGCATTTAGTTAGATATTACTGCACTGTTGGAGCTAGGAACACAAGCATTTAGTTAGATATTACTGCACTGTTGGAGCTAGAAACAAAAGCATTTAGTTAGATATTACTAGAAACACAAGCATTTAGTTAGATACTACTGCACTGTTGGAGCTAGAAACACAAGCATTTAGTTAGATATTACTGTTGGAGTTAGGAACACAAGCATTTAGTTAGATACTACTGCACTGTTGGAGCTAGGAACACAAGCATTTAGTTAGATACTACTGCACTGTTGGAGTTAGGAACACAAGCATTTAGTTAGATACTACTGCACTGTTGGAGCTAGGAACACAAGCATTTAGTTAGATACTACTGCACTGTTGGAGCTAGAAACACAAGCATTTAGTTAGATACTACTGTTGGAGTTAGGAACACAAGCATTTAGTTAGATATTACTGTACTGTTGGAGCTAGAAACACAAGCATTTAATTAGATATTACTGCACGATTGGAGCTAGAAACACAAGCATTTAGTTAGATATTACTGTTGGAGTTAGGAACACAAGCATTTAGTTAGATACTACTGCACTGTTGGAGCTAGAAACACAAGCATTTAGTTAGATATTACTGCACTGTTGGAGCTAGGTACACAAGCATTTAGTTAGATATTACTGCACTGTTGGAGCTAGAAACACAAGCATTTAGTTAGATACTACTGTTGGAGTTAGGAACACAAGCATTTAGTTAGATACTACTGCACTGTTGGAGCTAGAAACACAAGCATTTAGTTAGATATTACTGCACTGTTGGAGCTAGGAACACAAGCATTTAGTTAGATATTACTGCACTGTTGGAGCTAGGAACACAAGCATTTAGCTAGATATTACTGTTGGAGTTAGGAACACAAGCATTTAGTTAGATATTACTGTTGGAGTTAGGAACACAAGCATTTAGTTAGATATTACTGTTGGAGTTAGGAACCCAAGCATTTAGTTAGATACTACTGCACTGTTGGAGCTAAGGGAGGAGCAGGCAGGAAGGGAGGAGCAGGCAGGAAGGGAGGAGTAGGAAGGAAGGGAGGAGTAGGAAGGAAGGGAGGAGCAGGCAGGAAGGGAGGAGCAGACAGGAAGGGAGGAGCAGGCAGGAAGGGAGGAGCAGGCAGGAAGGGAGGAGCAGACAGGAAGGGAGGAGAAGACAGGAAGGGAGGAGCAGACAGGAAGGGAGGAGCAGACAGGAAGGGAGGAGAAGACAGGAAGGGAGGAGCAGACAGGAAGGGAGGAGAAGACAGGAAGGGAGGAGCAGGAAGGAAGGGAGGAGCAGGAAGGAAGGGAGGAGCAGGCAGGAAGGGAGGAGCAGGCAGGAAGGGAGGAGCAGGCAGGAAGGGAGGAGTAGGAAGGAAGGGAGGAGTAGGAAGGAAGGGAGGAGCAGGCAGGAAGGGAGGAGCAGACAGGAAGGGAGGAGCAGGAAGGGAGGGAGGAGCAGACAGGAAGGGAGGTGCAGGCAGGAAGGGAGGAGCAGACAGGAAGGTAGGAGCAGACAGGAAGGGAGGAGTAGGAAGGAAGGGAGGAGCAGGCAGGAAGGGAGGAGAAGAAAGGAAGGGAGGAGCAGACAGGAAGGGAGGAGCAGACAGGAAGGGAGGAGCAGGCAGGAAGGGAGGAGCAGACAGGAAGGGAGGAGCAGACAGGAAGGGAGTAGAGGCAGGAAGGGAGGAGTATGAAGGAAGGGAGGAGAAGACAGGAAGGGAGGAGCAGGAAGGAAGGGAGGAGCAGACAGGAAGGGAGGAGAAGACAGGAAGGGAGGAGCAGACAGGAAGGGAGGAGAAGACAGGAAGGGAGGAGCAGGAAGGAAGGGAGGAGCAGGAAGGAAGGGAGGAGCAGACAGGAAGGGAGAAGGCAGGAAGGGAGGAGCAGACAGGATGGGAGGATCAGACAGGAAGGGAGGAGCAGACAGGAAGGGAGGAGCAGGCAGGAAGGGAGGAGTAGGAAGGAAGGGAGGAGCAGGCAGGAAGGGAGGAGCAGACAGCAAGGGAGGAGCAGACAGGAAGGGAGGAGCAGACAGGAAGGGAGGAGCAGGCAGGAAGGGAGGAGAATACAGGAAGGGAGGAGCAGACAGGAAGGGAGGAGCAGACTGGAAGGGAGTACAGGCAGGAAGGGAAGAGTATGAAGGAAGGGAGGAGAAGATAGGAAGGGAGGAGCAGGAAGGAAGGGGGGGGAAGACAGGAAGGGAGGAGCAGACAGGAAGGGAGGAGCAGACAGGAAGGGAGTAGAGGCAGGAAGGGAGGAGCAGACAGGAAGGGAGGAGAAGACAGGAAGGGAGTAGAGGCAGGAAGGGAGGAGTAGGAAGGAAGGGAGGAGAAGACAGGAAGGGAGGAGCAGGAAGGAAGGGAGGAGCAGACAGGAAGGGAGGAGAAGACAGGAAGGGCGGAGAAGACAGGAAGGGAGGAGCAGGGAGCTGTATTGTGATCCTGTCTCTACTCTATAAAAGCTCAAACACACCTGTAGGATTGTCAAATGTTTGCCTGCCAACAGTACTTTGCACCTCTGAACAATGTCGGCATTCAACCAATCTTTTTTGTGTTCATACAGCAAAGACCTTGAAAGAGTCAGCCTTGTTAAAATACTCCAACCAAGATGGTGAAAGTAGCATTGATTGGCAGTGTTGACCATATGCGTTGCTTAGTCATGCTATTTTAAAGAAGGCCTTAGTTGATACTAGCCAGATGGCTACAGCTAGATAACTACCTAGCAAGATGACGAAGAAACATTTTAATTCACTTTCTATAATAATAATAATTATTATTATAACCCCATACTGCCAGTGCCAGACCATAGACAAATGTTTAGCTAGCTAACATTACCATATTTACCAGCTAGCACAGCATCCTAGCTAGCTAGCTAAGTATGGTGCTCGGCAACTATCCATTGTGATTTAATTATGTCAATACAGTGGTTAGCTAGCTTGTGTCAGGACCCGGTTTCGAACCCGGGTCTCCGGAGTGAGAAACAGTCACTTAACCAACTGAGCCACGAATAGTCGGCAGAACCCAGAAGATGAGGCAGACACAGCAGTACTTGAGACGGTGTATTTAATTAAGTAAAAAGTGAAGTTCTTCAGGAAAACATGTAACTCCACAACCTCAAGAGGAATTCCACAAGAACAAAGGTAATCCTCCAAGACAAAAATGTAAATCCACAAGGTGGAAGGTATAGCACAAAAAGCCTCAAAAGATACTCAAAAACAAACAAAGAAGAACAAAAAACAGAATTCCACAAGAGACTCCACCGGGATCAACAAGAGTTCTCAGAGTACTAGGGCTGGTGCTAACATACAAACACAGAGCCAAGAACTGAGGGAAACAAAGGGTTTAAATACAATCAGGGGAAACGAGGCACAGGTGCAAATAATAATGGGGATCAAGGGAAAACAAAAGGTCAAAAGGCACAATGGGGGCATCTAGTGACCAAAAACCAGAACAACCCTGGCCAAATCCTGACAGCTTGGAGGAAGTATTTAGTGTTGTGTGCATTGCATCTCTGTACTTAGCTAGCTACCATCCCATAGCCTACATAGCCTATGAATTGTGACTGACTCATGACATTTAGCCAAAGACAGTACAGTTTGTTAGATAGGTAGAAACTGATCACACTTGTAGGAAATGTCATGGCGACGTTCGCTAGCTAAGCTAATGCCCGGAAACACGCCATCAGAGGTACGTTCAGTTCGCTTTAATGTTTGCTATGTTCCGCAAAACGTTCTTGTGTGTTCTTGAACAGGGGGTCTGTTTGCTACCGTTTGGTGTGGCGAGGTGTGACTTGATACAATGAGTGACGTATTTAAAGGGATTGGCCATGCTGACAGCGTTCCCCAACCCACAACCCAACTCCTCCCAGTTTTTCAACTGGTCATTCATTACTGAACGCATCCCTGATCTAACGGTTGTCTCGCGCTGTTCAATCAAAGGCACTCCTTTGATAACAAGTTGTTTTCACGAAAACGTGTCAGTTTGTCATCTTCAAGAGGTTGGATTACTAAGATGTTCAACTAGATAATGACTCTATAGTCTATATAGTCTATATCTATAGTCGATTGTATTTAACAACTAAGGAAGACCTTCTCCCTGACTCCCCAAACCTCGGCCTGGGCCTGGTCCGCTTGGTCTGCCTGGTCCGCCTGGTCCGCTTGGTCTGCTTGGTCCGCCTGGTCTGCTTGGTCCGCCTGGTCCGCTTGGTCCGTCTGGTCCGCTTGGTCCGCTTGGTCCGCCTGGTCCGTCTGGTCCGCCTGGTCTTCTTGGTCCGCCTGGTCTGCCTGGTCCACCTGGTCTGCTTGGTCCGCCTGGTCCGCTTGGTCCGCCTGGTTCGCTTGGTCCGCCTGGTCCACCTGGTCCGCCTGGTCCACCTGGTCCGCCTGGTTCGCTTGGTCCGCCTGGTCCACCTGGTCCGCCTGGTTCGCTTGGTCCGCCTGGTCCACCTGGTTCGCTTGGTCTGCCTGGTCCGCCTGGTCCGCCTGGTCCGCTTGGTCCGCTTTGACGCGTTCCTAGAAGTCTGGTGATGTTGCGCCTCTGGGCTTAGAAACTCTGTGATTTAACCTTGGATTAGTGGAGAAAATGCCCTCTTTTTCCTTTTTGTTGTCACTCCTGTTGGTTCCCCATGTCGGAGTTCATGCTCTCTGATTGGCTCAAAGTCAAGTTGTTGGCTACCAGGATCGAAAACGATGTCACGGGTGCAGACCTATTGGTCGCGGGTGGCAGGTTTTTGGGCTACTATTAAATTGCACCACGGCCCACGTAAAAATAGAGATATAGAGATATTAACTGTAACCTGCTGCTGCTGACGAGTGAGTGTGAGACTACTGTTTACCAGCAGACTATTTAGATTGGTCACTATGGAGACTCCTATTTACCAGCAGACTATTTAGATTGGTCATTATGGAGACTCCTGTTTACCAGCAGACTATTTAGATTGGTCACTATGGAGACTCTACTGTTTACCAGCAGACTATTTAGATTGGTCATTATGGAGACTACTGTTTACCAGCAGACTATTTAGATTGGTCATTATGGAGACTACTGTTTACCAGCAGACTATTTAGATTGGTCATTATGGAGACTACTGTTTACCAGCAGACTATTTAGATTGGTCATTATGGAAACTACTGTTTACCAGCAGACTATTTAGATTGGTCACTATGGAGACTCCTGTTTACCAGAAGACTATTTAGATTGGTCACTATGGAGACTCCTGTTTACCAGTAGACTATTTAGATTGGTTATTATGGAGACTACTGTTTACCAGTTGTAGGTAGACTATTTAGATTGGTCATTATGGAGACTACTGTTTACCAGTGGTAGGTAGACTATTTAGATTGGTCATTATGGAGACTACTGTTTACCAGTGGTAGGTAGATGTCACGTTCTGACCTTAGTTCCTTGGATTTATCTTTGTTTTAGTATGGTCAGGACGTGATTTGGGTGGTTTGTCTATGTTCCCTTTTCTATGTTGTGTTTTGCGTTTGGCCTGGTATGGTTCTCAATCAGAGGCAGGTGTCGTTAGTTGTCTCTGATTGAGAATCATACTTAGGTAGCCTTTTCCCACTTGTGTTTCGTGGGTGTTTATTTTCTGTGTGTTCCACATGGAACTGTTTCCTGGGTGTTTATTTTCTGTGTGTTCCACACGGAACTGTTTCCTGGGTGTTTATTTTCTGTGTCTGTGTGTTCCACACGGAACTGTTTCCTGGGTGTTTATTTTCTGTGTGTTCCACACGGAACTGTTTCCTGGGTGTTTATTTTCTGTGTGTTCCACACAGAACTGTTTCGGTTGGTTATTTCACGTGTCCTTTATTGTTTTGTTTCAGTGTTCACTTGTTTTAATAAAGAGCATGAACACGTACCACGCTGCGCCTTCGTCCTCCGATCCTTACCACTTTTCCTCGTCAGAGGAAGACAGCCGTTACAGTAGACTATTTGGATTGGTCTTTACGGGAGACTCCTGTTTACAATAAAACATATTAACTGATATAACGGCTACAAAGCATTGGAAAATGACTTTAGGCGCACTAGAGCTCTTTAGATAAATGATCTCAGAGGTGGTTTAAAGTCAACTACATTCAAATGTCGACTTTTCTTATGGATAACCGCATCAAGTGTGTTGTACTCAGTTGGAGCCCTGCGAGAGTAGAACTTTTGAAATGGAAGTTACGGAACTGCCTCGCGTGCTTCTGTTATGGGAAAATGTCCACAATTAAAAGGACATTACATGTGGAGAATCATAGGCTACATTGGCATCTGTTGCCTATTAATTTATATACCATTCCAGGCTACAGCAGCGTAACATTTTATACAATAAATATGTTGAAATGACGATATAGCTGGCAAACAGATTTAATACATAGCATTTGACTGGGTTTTTATTTGTGGCCTCGTGTTATTATGCCCTTGTTAATGGCCATGTTTAGTTAATGTCAAGGCTCAGGATAAGACCCAGATGCAGACTGTATTACAGAAGCAGGGGGCAGGCAAACGACAGGTTGAGATTCCCTGTCAAATGTATCTATAGCACATACAAAATGTATTTACATTTGTAAAGTGACTGTTCCACTGGATGTCATAAGGTGAATGCACCAATTTGTAAGTCGCTCTGGATAAGAGCGTCTGCTAAATGACTTAAATGTAATGTAATGTATAAACTGTGTGGTTTGAGCCCTGAATGCTGATTGGTTGAACGCCATGGTATATCAGACTGTGTACCATGGGAATGACAAAAACATGACTTTTTACTATTCTAATTACATTGCTAACCAGTTTATAATAGCAATAACGCACCTCAGGGGTTTGTGGTATATGTCCAATATACCACGGCTAAGGGCTGTGTTTAAAGAGCAGCCTTTATCCGTGGTATATTGGATATATACCACACCTCCTCTGGACTTATTGTTTAGTCATAGAAGTCCAAACAAGTTAAATCCATTGATCTGGAGAGTTTAATAAGGGGGATTTATCTTTTCTCTGATGACGTATTCTTAAACATACAATAATTATTATTTGGGAAGGAAAACCATATTTAGCTTCTTAGCCTACGTCGTTAAAAATGACGTCGATATACCTTCTTAATTCGCTCGATAACGTTATGGAAAAAGTGTCTCTTGGATAAATGTGTCAACTCCTCTCTTGCTGAGATAGTTTTTTTTGGGCTAGTTTTTAGGCCTTGTGGGTAGGTTTTCAGAGGTCATTGGGCTAGTTTTCAGGCCTTGCGGGTAGGTTTTCAGAGGTCGTTGGGCTAGTTTTCAGGCCTTGCGGGTAGGTTTTCAGAGGTCATTGGGCTAGTTTTCAGGCCTTGTGGGTAGGTTTTCAGAGGTCATTGGGATAGTTTTCAGCCCTTGCGGGTAGGTTTTCAGAGGTCATTGGGCTAGTTTTCAGGCCTTGAGGGTAGGTTTTCAGAGGTCATTGAGCTAGTTTTCAGCCCTTGCGGGTAGGTTTTCAGAGGTCATTGGGCTAGTTTTCAGGCCTTGAGAGTAGGTTTTCAGAGGTCATTGGGCTAGTTTTCAGGCCTTGCGGGTAGGTTTTCAGAGGTCATTGGGCTAGTTTTCAGGCCTTGCGGGTAGGTTTTCAGAGGTCATTGGGCTAGTTTTCAGGCCTTGCGGGTAGGTTTTCAGAGGTCATTGGGCTAGTTTTCAGGCCTTGAGGGTAGGTTTTCAGAGGTCATTGGGCTAGTTTTCAGGCCTTGTGGGTAGGTTTTCAGAGGTCATTGGGCTAGTTTTCAGGCCTTGTGGGTAGGTTTTCAGAGGTCATTGGGCTAGTTTTCAGGCCTTGTGGGTAGGTTTTCAGAGGTCATTGGGCTAGTTTTCAGGCCTTGTGGGTAGGTTTTCAGAGGTCATTGGGCTAGTTTTCAGGCCTTGAGGGTAGGTTTTCAGAGGTAGGTTTTCAGAGGTCATTGGGCTAGTTTTCAGGCCTTGAGGGTAGGTTTTCAGAGGTCATTGGGCTAGTTTTCAGAGGCCTTGCGGGTAGGTTTTCAGAGGTCATTGGGCTAGTTTTCAGGCCGGGTAGGTTTTGTCATTGGGTCAGGCCTTGTGGGGTTTTCAGAGGTCAGGCCTTTGGGTAGGCTTGGGTTTTCAGGCCTTGTGGGTAGATTTTCAGAGGTCATTGGGCTAGTTTTCAGGCCTTGTGGGTAGGTTTTCAGAGGTCATTGGGCTAGTTTTCAGGCCTTGTGGGTAGGTGTTCAGAGGTCATTGGGCTAAACATTTTAGCTGGACCTGGCAACACTGTTGGCCACTGACAAGTATTGCAATTCTACAAGTAGAAATGGCAGGTTTGTTGCTGCTTGGTCAGCACGCAGCAGGAACGACCTCCTACTGTTATAAGTACTTATTGGCAGTCTATCGGCAGGGAGCTTCTCGGTCTGTTTTATGCTTAAGGCAGGGACGTGTAGAGAGAGGTGTGTGGTCTGAATAACTGTCAGCAGAAATGGCCTATTTACAATATCTATTACAGGCTGATGATGTTGAGATGTGTTGCTTTCCACTCTTTGTTTCTTTCTGTCATTGTACAGACGGAAAACTCAGCATGGAGCCTCATGTTTGTGTAGTTTTGTTGTTTTCAGATCCTACAGCTATGTTTTAACTCTGGAATATGTCCCAATTGGCACCCTATTCCCTTTATAGTGCACTACTTTTGACCAGAAGTAGTGCATTAAATACATAACAGGGTGCCATTTGGGACATATTCTCTGTTTCGTAACGTTATAATAAACTTGTAAATTCCAGTGTGGAAGAAAATACAGTAGTTCAGTTTGTGGGGTTCCCTCCCTAAAGGGAAGCTCTATATAGTAGTTCAGTTTGTGGGGTTCCCTCCCTAAAGGGAAGCTCTATACAGTAGTTCAGTTTGTGGGGTTCCCTCCCTAAAGGGAAGCTCTATATAGTAGTTCAGTTTGTGGGGTTTCCTCCCTAAAGGGAAGCTCTATACAGTAGTTCAGTTTGTGGGATTTCCTCCCTAAAGGGAAGCTCTATACAGTAGTTCAGTCTGTGGGGTTCCCTCCCTAAAGGGAAGCTCTATACAGTAGTTCAGTTTGTGGGGTTCTCTCCCTAAAGGGACACTCTATACAGTAGTATACAGTACTACTCTTTTTTGATTCCATTTTCCATGAACGTTTTTAAAAAGTTCATGAAAGTTTCATGACAGTTATTTGTTCATTTCGTTCAGTGATGGACTCTTCTCTTCTCTCTGTGCAGCCATCTGGACCAGTCGACCACCTGGCTGGACCCTCGTAAGGCCCTCCTACAGATGAACCAGGCCCCTCCCACCAGCCCAGTACCAGTCCAGCAGCAGAACATCATGAGCCCAGCTAGTGGTCAGGACACACACACACACACACACACACACACACACACACACACACACACACACACACACACACACACACACACACACACACACACACACACACACACACACACACACACACACACACGCAGCTGACAACATAGGGGGTTCTTTTGGAGCATTCAAGGGCTTAAATCAAATCAAATCAAATGTATTTATATAGCCCTTCGTACATCAGCTGATATCTCAAAGTGCTGTACAGAAACTACACCTGCATTGCTTGCTGTTTGGGGTTTTAGGTTGGGTTTCTGTACAGCACTTTGAGAAATCAGCTGATGTACGAAGGGCTTTATAAATACATTTGATTTGATCTGATTTGAAACAGCAAGCAATGCAGGTGTAGAAGCACGGTGGCTAGGAAAAACTCCCTAGAAAGGCCAAAACCTAGGAAGAAACCTAGAGAGGAACCAGGCTATGTGGGGTGGAGATTATAACAGAACATGGCCAAGATGTTCATAAATGACCAGCATGGTCAAATAATAATAATCACAGGCAGAACAGTTGAAACTGGAGCAGCAGCACAGTCAGGTGAGAGAGAGAGAGAGAGAGAGAGAGAGAGAGAGAGAGAGAGAGAGAGAGAGAGAGAGAGAGGCAGGCAGGCCACCACTAGAGGGATATCTTCAACCACCAACTTACCATCCTGAGACAAGGCCGAGTATAGCCCACAAAGACCTCCGCCATGGCACAACCCAAGGGGGGGGCGCCAACCCACACAGGAAGATCACATCAGTGACTCAACCCATTCAAGTGACGCACCCCTCCTAGGGACAGTATGAAAGAGCCCTAGTAAGCTAGTGACTCAGCCCCTGTAATAGGGTTAGAGGCAGAGAATCACAGTGGAAAGAGGCGAACCGGCCAGGCAGAGACAGCAAGGGCGGTTCGTTGCTCCAGAGCCTTTCCGTTCACCTTCCCACTCCTGGGCCAGACTACACTCAATCATATGACCCACTGAAGAGATGAGTCTTCAATAAAGACTTAAAGGTTGAGACTGAGTCTGTGTCTCTAACAAGGGGAGGCAGACCATTCCATAAAAAGGGAGCTCTAGAGGAGAAGGCCTTGCCTCCAGCTGTTTGCTTAGAAATTCTAGGGACAGTAAGGAGGCCTGCTTCTTGTGACCGTAACGAACATGTAGGTATGTATGGCAGGACCAAATCGGAAAGATAGGTAGGAGCAAACCCATGTAATGCTTTGTATGTTAGCAGTAAAACCTTGAAATCAGCCCTTGCCTTAACAGGAAGCCAGTGTAGGGAGGCTAGCACTGGAGTAATATGATCAATTTATTTGGTTCTAGTCAGGATTCTAGCAGCCGTATTTAGCACTAACTGAAGTTTATTTAGTGCTTTATCTGGGTAGCCGGAAAGTAGAGCATTGCAGTAGTCTAACCTAGAAGTAACAAAAGCATGGATTAATTTTTCTGCGTAATTTTTGGACAGAAAGTTTCTGATTTTTGCAATGTTTGGGGCTTCACCATGTTTCATTGAAATGTACAGATGTGTGTTGATCAGTGGTATCAAAAGCAGCTCTAAGGTCTAGGAGCACGAGGACAGATGCAGAGCCTCGGTCTGACGCCATTAAAAGGCCATTTACCACCTTCACAAGTGCAGTCTCAGTGCTATGATGGGGTCTAAAACCAGACTGAAGCATTTCGTATACATTGTTTGTCTTCAGAAAGGCAGTGAGTTGCTGCGCAACAGTTTTTTCTAACATTTATGAGAGGAATGGAAGATTCGATAAAGGCTGATAGTTTTTATATTTTCTGGGTCAAGGTTTGGCTTTTTCAAGAGAGGCTTTATTACTGCCACTTTTAGTGAGTTTGGTACACATCCAGTGGATAGAGAGCCGTTTATTATGTTCAACATAGGAGGGCCAAGCACAGGAAGCAGCTCTTTCAGTAGTTTAGTTGGAATAGGGTCCAGTATGCAGCTTGAAGGTTTAGAGGCCATGATTATTTTCATCATTGTGTCAAGAGATATAGTACTAAAACACTTGAGCGTCTCTCTTGATCCTAGGTCCTGGCAGAGTTGTGCAGACTCAGGACAACTGAGCTTTAGAGGAATACGCAGATTTAAAGAGGAGTCCGTAATTTGCATTCTAATGATCATGATCTTTTCCTCAAAGAAGTTCATGAATTTATTACTGCTGAAGTGAAAGCCATCCTCTCTTGGAGAATGCTGCTTTTTAGTTAGCTTTGCGACAGTATCAAAAATACATTTCGGATTGTTCTTATTATCTTCAATTAAGTTGGCAAAATAGGATGATCGAGTAGCAGTCAGGGCTCTTCGGTACTGCACGGTACTGTCTTTCTAAGCTAGTCGGAAGACTTCCAGTTTGGTGTGGCGCCATTTCCGTTACAATTTTCTCGAAGCTTGCTTCAGAGCACGGGTATTTTCTGTATACCAGGGAGCTAGTTTCTTATGAGAAATGTTTTAGGGGTGCAACTGCATCTAGGGTATTGCGCAACATTAAATTGAGTTCCTCAGTTAGGTGGTTAACTGATTGTTGTCCTCTGACGTCCTTGGGTAGGCAGAGGGAGTCTGGAAGGACATCAAGGAATCTTTGTTGTCTGTGAATTTATAGCACAACTTTTGATGCTCCTTGGTTGGGTTGGGGTCTGAGCAGATTATTTGTTGCGATTGCGAACGTAATAAAATGGTGGTCCGATAGGAAAAACCTTAAGATTCACAACATTTATTCCATGGGACAAAACTAGGTCCAGAGTATGACTGTGACAGTGAGTAGGTCCAGAGACATGTTGGACTAAACCCACTAAGTCGATGATGGCTCCGAAAGCCTTTTGGAGTGGGTCTGTAGACTTTTCCATGTGAATATTAAAGTCACCAAAGATTAGAATATTATCTGCTATGACTACAAGGTCCGATAGGAATTCAGGGAACTCTGTGAGCAACGCTGTATATGGCCCAGGAGGCCTGTAAACAGTAGCTATAAAAAGTGATTGAGTAGGCTGCATAGATTTCATGACTGGAAGCTCAAAAGACGAACATTTTGTTTTCTTTTTTGTAAATTGAAATTTGCTATCGTAAATGTTAGCAATACCTACGCCTTTGCGGGATGCACGGAGGATATGGTCACTAGTGTAACCAGGAGGTGAGGCCTCATTTAACACAGTAAATTCATCAGGCTTAAGCCATGTTTCAGTCAGGCCAATCACATCAAGATTATGATCAGTGATTAGTTCATTGACTATAACTGCCTTGGAAGTGAGGGATCGAACATTAAGTAGCCCTATTTTGAGATGTGAGATATCACGATCTCTTTCAATAATGGCAGGAATGGAGGAGGTCTTTATTCTAGTGAGATTGCTAAGGCGAACACCGCCATGTTTAGTTTTGCCCAACCTAGGTCGAGTCACAGACACGGTCTCAATGTTGATAGCTGTGCTGACTACACTGACTGTGCTAGTGGCAGACTCCACTAAGCTGGAAGGATGGCTAACAGCCTGCTGCCTGGCCTGCACCCTATTTTATTGTGGAGCTAGAGGAGTTAGAGCCCTGTTGGTAGATAAGATGAGAGCACCCCTCCAGCTAGGATGGAGTCCGTCACTCCTCAGCAGGTCAGGCTTGGTCCTGTTTGTGGGTGAGTCCCAGAAATAGGGCCAATTATCTACAAATTCTATATTTTGGGAGGGGCAGAAACAGTTTTCAACCAGCGATTGAGATGTGAGATTCTGCTGTAGAGCTCCTCACTCCCCCTAACTGGGAGGGGGCCAGAGACAATTACTCGATGCCAACACATCTTTCTAGTTGATTTACAGGCTGAAGCTATGTTGCGTTTGGTGATCTCTGACTGTTTCATCTTAACATGACTCTAGTCAGTGAGCTGTCTCAGTTGGTGTCCTAGTGGAATTTGCCCTAGGTGGGTTAGAGAGAGGTAGAACTAGACTATTCATAGGTGGGGTTAGAGAGAGGTAGAACTAGACTATTCCTAGGTGGGGTTAGAGAGAGGTAGAACTAGACTATTCATAGGTGGGGTTAGAGAGAGGTAGAACTAACATCTATCTGGTAAGAAGAGTGGCGGGGGCGTATGCCTCATGACTAACGGGACATGGTGTGATGAAGGAAACATACAGGAACTCAAATCCTTCTGTTCACCTGATTTAGAATTCCTCACAATCAAATGTAGACCGCATTATCTTCCAAGAGAATTCTCTTCGATTATAATCACAGCCGTATATATCCCCCCCCCAAGCAGACACATCGATGGCTCTGACCGAACTTTATTTAACTCTTTGCAAACTGGAAAACATTTATCCGGAGGCTGCATTCATTGTAGCTGGGGATTTTAACAAAGCCAATCTGAAAACAAGACTCCCTAAATTTTATCAGCATATCGATTGCGCAACCAGGGGTGGAAAAACCTTGGATCATTGTTACTCTAACTTCCGCGACGCATATAAGGTCCTGCCCCGCCCCCCCTTTCGGAAAAGCTGACCACGACTCCATTTTGCTGATCCCTGCCTACAGGCAGAAATTAATACAAGAGGCTCCCACGCTGAGGTCTGTCCAACGCTGGTCAGACCAAGCTGACTCTACACTCCAAGACTGCTTCCATCACGCGGACTGGGACATGTTTCGTATTGCGTCAGATGGGAATATTGACGAATACGCTGATTCGGTGTGCGAGTTCATTAGAACGTGCGTCGAAGATGTCGTTCCCATAGCAACGATAAAAACATTCCCTAACCAGAAACCGTGGATTGATGGCAGCATTCGCGTGAAACTGAAAGCGCGAACCACTGCTTTTAATCAGGGCAAGGTGTCTGGCAACATGACTGAATACAAACAGTGCAGCTATTCCCTCCGTAAGGCTATCAAACAAGCTAAGCGTCAGTACAGAGACAAAGTGGAATCTCAATTCAATGGCTCAGACACAAGAGGCATGTGGCAGGGTCTACAGTCAATCACGGACTACAAGATGAAATCCAGCCCAGTCACGGACCAGGATGTCTTGCTCCCAGGCAGACTAAATAACTTTTTGCCCGCTTTGAGGACAATACAGTGCCACTGACACGGCCTGCAACGGAAACATGCGGTCTCTCCTTCACTGCAGCCGAGGTGAGTAAGACATTTAAACGTTTAACCCTCGCAAGGCTGCAGGCCCAGACGGCATCCCCAGCCGCGCCCTCAGAGCATGCGCAGACCAGCTGGCCGGTGTGTTTACGGACATATTCAATCAATCCCTATACCAGTCTGCTGTTCCCACATGCTTCAAGAGGGCCACCATTGTTCCTGTTCCCAAGAAAGCTAAGGTAACTGAGCTAAACGACTACCGCCCGTAGCACTCACTTCCGTCATCATGAAGTGCTTTGAGAGACTAGTCAAGGACCATATCACCTCCACCCTACCTGACACCCTAGACCCACTCCAATTTGCTTACCGCCCAAATAGGTCCACAGACGATGCAATCTCAACCACACTGCACACTGCCCTAACCCACCTGGACAAGAGGAATACCTATGTGAGAATGCTGTTCATCGACTACAGCTCGGCATTCAACACCATAGTACCCTCCAAGCTCGTCATCAAGCTCGAGACCCTGGGTCTCGACCCCGCCCTGTGCAACTGGGTACTGGACTTCCTGACGGGCCGCCCCAGGTGGTGAGGGTAGGCAACAACATCTCCTCCCCGCTGATCCTCAACACGGGGGCCCCACAAGGGTGCGTTCTGAGCCCTCTCCTGTACTCCCTGTTCACCCACGACTGCGTGGCCACGCACGCCTCCAACTCAATCATCAAGTTTGCGGACGACACAACAGTGGTAGGCTTGATTACCAACAACGACGAGACGGCCTACAGGGAGGAGGTGAGGGCCCTCGGAGTGTGGTGTCAGGAAAATAACCTCACACTCAACGTCAACAAAACTAAGGAGATGATTGTGGACTTCAGGAAACAGCAGAGGGAACACCCCCTATCCACATCGATGGAACAGTAGTGGAGAGGGTAGCTAGTTTTAAGTTCCTCGGCATACACATCACAGACAAACTGAATTGGTCCACTCACACTGACAGCGTCGTGAAGAAGGCGCAGCAGCGCCTATTCAACCTCAGGAGGCTGAAGAAATTCGGCTTGTCACCAAAAGCACTCACAAACTTCTACAGATGCACAATCGAGAGCATCCTGGCGGGCTGTATCACCGCCTGGTACGGCAACTGCTCCGCCCTCAACCGTAAGGCTCTCCAGAGGGTAGTGAGGACTGCACAACGCATCACCGGGGGCAAACTACCTGCCCTCCAGGACACCTACACCACCCGTTGTTACAGGAAGGCCATAAAGATCATCAAGGACATCAACCACCCGAACCACTGCCTGTTCACCCCGCTATCATCCAGAAGGCGAGGTCAGTACAGGTGCATCAAAGCTGGGACCGAGAGACTGAAAAACAGCTTCTATCTCAAGGCCATCAGACTGTTAAACAGCCACCACTAACACTGAGTGGCTGCTGCCAACACACTGTCATTGACACTGACCCAACTCCAGCCATTTTAATAATGGGAATTGATGGGAAATGATGTAAATATATCACTAGCCACTTTAAACAATGCTACCTTATATAATGTTACTTACCCTACATTATTCATCTCATATGCATATGTATATACTGTACTCTACATCATCGACTGCATCCTTATGTAACACATGTATCACTAGCCACTTTAACTATGCCACTTTGTTTACTTTGTCTACACACTCATCTCATATGTATATACTGTACTCGATACCATCTACTGTATGCTGCTCTGTACCATCACTCATTCATATATCCTTATGTACATGTTCCTTATCCCCTTACACTGTGTATAAGACAGTAGTTTTGGAATTGTTAGTTAGATTACTTGTTGGTTATCACTGCATTGTCGGAACTAGAAGCACAAGCATTTCGCTACACTCGCATTAACATCTGCTAACCATGTGTATGTGACAAATAAAATTTGATTTGATTTGATTTGATTTGATTTGAACTAGACTATTCATAGGTGGGGTTAGAGAGAGGTAGAACTAGACTATTCATAGGTGGGGTTAGAGAGAGGTAGAACTAGACTATTCATAGGTGGGGTTAGAGAGAGGTAGAACTAGACTATTCATAGGTGGGGTTAGAGAGAGGTAGAACTAGACTATTCATAGGTGGGGTTAGAGAGAGGTAGAACTAGACTTCCTATTTGGGGTTAGAGAGAGGTAGAACTAGACTATTCATAGGTGGGTTAAGAGAGAGGTAGAACTAGACTATTCATAGGTGGGTTAAGAGAGAGGTAGAACTAGACTATTCCTAGGTGGGCTTAGATAGAGGTAGAACTAGACTATTCATAGGTGGGGTTAGAGAGAGGTAGAACTAGACTATTCATAGGTGGGGTTAGAGAGAGGTAGAACTAGACTATTCATAGGTGGGTTAAGAGAGAGGTAGAACTAGACTATTCCTAGGTGGGGTTAGAGAGAGGTAGAACTAGACTATTCATAGGTGGGGTTAGAGAGAGGTAGAACTAGACTATTCATAGGTGGGGTTAGAGAGAGGTAGAACTAGACTATTCATAGGTGGGGTTAGAGAGAGGTAGAACTAGACTATTCATAGGGGGGTTAGAGAGAGGTAGAACTAGACTATTCATAGGTAGGTTAAGAGAGAGGTAGAACTAGAGTATTCATAGGTGGGTTAAGAGAGAGGTAGAACTAGACTATTCCTAGGTGGGGTTAGAGAGAGGTAGAACTAGACTATTCATAGGTGGGGTTAGAGAGAGGTAGAACTAGACTATTCATAGGTGGGGTTAGAGAGAGGTAGAACTAGACTATTCCTAGGTGGGGTTAGAGAGAGGTAGAACTAGACTATTCCTAGGTGGGTTAGAGAGAGGTAGAACTAGACTATTCCTAGGTGGGGTTAGAGAGAGGTAGAACTAGACTATTCATAGGTGGGGTTAGAGAGAGGTAGAACGAGAATCGACAGAGACAGAAGTCATGTTAGTGAACCAACTGAGACGGCTCACTGACTAGAGTCATGTTAGTGAATCATCTGAGACGGCTCTCTGACTAGAGTCATGTTAGTGAATCAACTGAGACAGTTCACTGACTAGAGTCATGTTAGTGAATCAACTGAGACAGCTCACTGACTAGAGTCATGTTAGTGAATCAACTGAGACAGTTCACTGACTAGAGTCATGTTAGTGAATCAACTGAGACAGTTCACTGACTAGAGTCATGTTAGTGAATCAACTGAGACAGCTCACTGACTAGAGTCATGTTAGTGAATCAACTGAGACATCTCACTGACTAGAGTCATGTTAGTGAATCAACTGAGACAGTTCACTGACTAGAGTCATGTTAGTGAATCAACTGAGACAGTTCACTGACTAGAGTCATGTTAGTGAATCAACTGAGACAGTTCACTGACTAGAGTCATGTTAGTGAATCAACTGAGACGGCTCACTGACTAGAGTCATGTTAGTGAATCAACTGAGACAGTTCACTGACTAGAGTCATGTTAGTGAATCAACTGAGACAGTTCACTGACTAGAGTCATGTTAGTGAATCAACTGAGACGGCTCACTGACTAGAGTCATGTTAGTGAATCAACTGAGACAGCTCACTGACTAGAGTCATGTTAGTGAATCAACTGAGACAGTTCACTGACTAGAGTCATGTTAGTGAATCAACTGAGACAGTTCACTGACTAGAGTCATGTTAGTGAATCAACTGAGACGGCTCACTGACTAGAGTCATGTTAGTGAATCAACTGAGACAGCTCACTGACTAGAGTCATGTTAGTGAATCAACTGAGACAGTTCACTGACTAGAGTCATGTTAGTGAATCAACTGAGACAGTTCACTGACTAGAGTCATGTTAGTGAATCAACTGAGACGGCTCTCTGACTAGAGTCATGTTAGTGAATCAACTGAGACAGTTCACTGACTAGAGTCATGTTAGTGAATCAACTGAGACAGCTCACTGACTAGAGTCATGTTAGTGAATCAACTGAGACAGTTCACTGACTAGAGTCATGTTAGTGAATCAACTGAGACAGTTCACTGACTAGAGTCATGTTAGTGAATCAACTGAGACAGTTCACTGACTAGAGTCATGTTAGTGAATCAACTGAGACAGTTCACTGACTAGAGTCATGTTAGTGAATCAACTGAGACGGCTCACTGACTAGAGTCATGTTAGTGAATCAACTGAGACAGCTCACTGACTAGAGTCATGTTAGTGAATCAACTGAGACAGTTCACTGACTAGAGTCATGTTAGTGAATCAACTGAGACAGTTCACTGACTAGAGTCATGTTAGTGAATCAACTGAGACAGCTCACTGACTAGAGTCATGTTAGTGAATCAACTGAGACATCTCACTGACTAGAGTCATGTTAGTGAATCAACTGAGACAGTTCACTGACTAGAGTCATGTTAGTGAATCAACTGAGACAGTTCACTGACTAGAGTCATGTTAGTGAATCAACTGAGACAGTTCACTGACTAGAGTCATGTTAGTGAATCAACTGAGACAGTTCACTGACTAGAGTCATGTTAGTGAATCAACTGAGACGGCTCACTGACTAGAGTCATGTTAGTGAATCAACTGAGACAGTTCACTGACTAGAGTCATGTTAGTGAATCAACTGAGACAGTTCACTGACTAGAGTCATATTAGTGAATCAACTGAGACGGCTCACTGACTAGAGTCATGTTAGTGAATCAACTGAGACAGCTCACTGACTAGAGTCATGTTAGTGAATCAACTGAGACAGTTCACTGACTAGAGTCATGTTAGTGAATCAACTGAGACAGTTCACTGACTAGAGTCATGTTAGTGAATCAACTGAGACGGCTCACTGACTAGAGTCATGTTAGTGAATCAACTGAGACAGCTCACTGACTAGAGTCATGTTAGTGAATCAACTGAGACAGTTCACTGACTAGAGTCATGTTAGTGAATCAACTGAGACAGTTCACTGACTAGAGTCATATTAGTGAATCAACTGAGACGGCTCTCTGACTAGAGTCATGTTAGTGAATCAACTGAGACAGTTCACTGACTAGAGTCATGTTAGTGAATCAACTGAGACAGCTCACTGACTAGAGTCATGTTAGTGAATCAACTGAGACAGTTCACTGACTAGAGTCATGTTAGTGAATCAACTGAGACAGTTCACTGACTAGAGTCATGTTAGTGAATCAACTGAGACAGTTCACTGACTAGAGTCATGTTAATGAATCAACTGAGACGGCTCAAATCGAATAATCTGTATATTAATTTAAAATCGGTAACTTTATTCATTCAATAGCGGTTGTTATTTGAGCTTCTAATCATCTCTCTATTTGGTCTGACATGTTGTTTGGACCCCTTATCGGCTGCTCGTAGTTAGGTTTTGAACAGATGTTGAACACACCCATCCAGATGACTTTCTGCCTTTATTGGTGGGTTTCCTGAAACTAGCTGTTGCGGATCTATTCAGTATCACTCTGTGATTACAGCCCTCCTTCTGTTTCCACACGCTGGACAGACAGTATGCCTTAGCAGAATCACCACACACACCCTGCCTGCCCAGCCGCAGCCTAATCTCCCTGTGTATGTGCCTGTCTCTCTCAGGTCCTCTCCCTGACGGCTGGGAACAGGCCGGCACCTCTGAGGGAGAGATCTACTACATCAACCACAAGAACAAAACCACCTCCTGGCTCGACCCACGCCTCAGCCGAGCCGTGCTCACCTCTCAGCCTGTCATACAGTGAGATCACACACACCTCTCAGCCTGTCATGTTCACCTCTCAGCCTGTCATGTTCACCTCTCAGCCTGTCATGTTCACCTCTCAGCCTGTCATATTCACCTCTCAGCCTGTCATGTTCACCTCTCAGCCTGTCATGTTCACCTCTCAGCCTGTCATATTCACCTCTCAGCCTGTCATGTTCACCTCTCAGCCTGTCATGTTCACCTCTCAGCCTGTCATATTCACCTCTCAGCCTGTCACTTTACAGTGACATGGGTCCTATTTCTGGGTTAAACTCTTGTAACGACTATTTATTACCTCTCCTGAGGGGGAAAATGCGTTGTTGTGCCCTCTTCACGACTGTCTTGGTAATAGAGTTTAGTTGTTTTTTTAGGTTAGCCCGTAGTTCATGCTGGACTCATGAGTAAACTCACTTTAATTCAATATCCAGTGACGAGTCAGACTATGCCATCTTTCTAATCACATTTCAACATCTTCTCTGGGTTCACTGCTACTACAAGGACTTTACATAGTCTGGAGAAGAGCAGCATTAACAACATGTTACAGGAGACCCACGTCATTCCCAAGGGATTCCATATACGTCATCCTGTTCGGTTTGGGCAACACACACAGCTAACCCTATAGTCCAGAACTCGGACCTTCGTCTTGGTGTTAGGACTAGCCGTTAGCCATTTTAGTGTTTCAGCAACAGCTGAGTTAGCCGTTAGCTAATGCTTTGGACTGTTCATGTGAGAGGTCAGTAGTGCTGCTGTAGCCATTGGTGGGCTGGCGTTGGACTGGTGATTTGGTGAAAGGTACCTGTGTGTGTGTGTGTGTGTGTGTGTGTGTGTGTGTGTATGTACCTGGTGTGTATGTACCTGGTGTGTATGTACCTGGTGTATATGTACCTGGTGGATATGTACCTGTGTGTATGTGTACCTGTGTGTATATATACCTGGTGTGTATGACCCTGTGTGTATATGTACCTGGTGTGTATGTACCTGGTGTGTATGTACCTGTGTGTATATGTACCTGTGTGTATATACCTGTGTGTATATGTACCTGGTGTGTATATACCGGTGTGTATATGTACCTGTGTGTGTATACCTGTGTGTATATGTACCTGGTGTGTATGTACCTGGTGTATATGTACCTGGTGTGTATGTACCTGGTGTGTATGTACCTGTGTGTGTATACATGTGTGTATATGTACCTGTGTGTATATACCTGTGTGTATATGTACCTGGTGTGTATGTACCTGGTTTATATGTACCTTGTGTGTATGTACCTGGTGTGTATGTAATAGAGTTGGACCAATTATGATTTTTCAATGCCGATAACTTTACAGACTATTGGAGGACCAAAAAAAGGCGATACCGATTAATCAGACAATTTTTTGGTATTTATTTGTAATAATGACAATTAGAACAATACTGAATGAACACAGACCACACACTAATCCAATACCCAGATGTGACCGACCAGACACTAATCCAATACCCAGATGTGACTGACCAGACACTAATCCAATACCCAGATGTGACTGACCAGACACTAATCCAATACCCAGATGTGACTGACCAGACACTAATCCAATACCCAGATGTGACTGACCAGACACTAATCCAATACCCAGATGTGACCGACCAGACACTAATCCAATACCCAGATGTGACCGACCAGACACTAATCCAATACCTAGATGTGACCGACCAGACACTAATCCAATACCCAGATGTGCCCGACCAGACACTAATCCAATACCCAGATGTGACCGACCAGACACTAATCCAATACCCAGATGTGACCGACCAGACACTAATCCAATACCCAGATGTGACCGACCAGACACTAATCCAATACCCAGATGTGACCGACCAGACACTAATCCAATACCCAGATGTGACCGACCAGACACTAATCCAATACCCAGATGTGACTGACCAGACACTAATCCAATACCTAGATGTGACCGACCAGGCACTAATCCAATACCCAGATGTGACCGACCAGACACTAATCCAATACCCAGATGTGACCGACCAGACACTAATCCAATACCCAGATGTGACTGACCAGACACTAATCCAATACCTAGATGTGACTGACCAGACACTAATCAAATACCCAGATGTGACTGACCAGACACTAATCCAATACCCAGATGTGACTGACCAGACACTAATCCAATACCCAGATGTGACTGACCAGACACTAATCCAATACCCAGATGTGACTGACCAGACACTAATCCAATACCCAGATGTGACCGACCAGACACTTCTGATAAGGACCAGTTTGTCTTTTTTTGACCTTTTCATATTGATCATATGAGCTTTCTATCACATGTCCTTAACCCTTTCTATCACATGTCCTTAACCCTTTTTATCACATGTCCTTAACCCTTTCTATCACATGTTCTTAACCCTTTTTATCACATGTTCTTAACCCTTTTTATCACATGTCCTTAACCCTTTCTATCACATGTTCTTAACCCTTTTTATCACATGTCCTTAACCCTTTTTATCACATGTCCTTAACCCTTTCTATCACATGTCCTTAACCCTTTCTATCACATGTTCTTAAACCTTTTTATCACATGTTCTTAACCCTTTTTATCACATGTTCTTAACCCTTTTTATCACATGTCCCTAACCCTTTTTATCACATATATTATTATTATATTATTATATTATTATGTCCCTAACCCTTTCTATCACATGTCCCTAACCCTTTCTTATACATGTCCCTAACCCTTTCTATCACATGTCCTTAACCCTTTCTATCACATGTCCCTAACCCCTTCTATCACATGTCCTTAACCCTTTCTATCACATGTCCTTAACCCTTTCTATCACATGTCCTTAACCCTTTCTATCACATGTCCCTAACCCTTTCTATCACATGTCCCTAACCCTTTCTATCACATGTCCCTAACCCTTTCTATCACATGTCCTTAACCCTTTCTATCACATGTCCCTAACCCTTTCTATCACATGTCCCTAACCCTTTCTATCACATGTCCCTAACCCTTTCTATCACATGTCCCTAACCCTTTCTATCACATGTCCCTAACCCTTTCTATCACATGTCCCTAACCCTTTCTATCACATGTCCTTATCCCTTTCTATCACATGTCCCTAACCCTTTCTATCACATGTCCTTAACCCTTTCTATCACATGTCCCTAACCCTTTCTATCACATGTCCTTAACCCTTTCTATCACATGTCCTTAACCCTTTCTATCACATGTCCTTAACCCTTTCTATCACATGTCCCTAACCCTTTCTATCACATGTCCCTAACCCTTTCTATCACATGTCCCTAACCCTTTCTATCACATGTCCTTAACCCTTTCTATCACATGTCCCTAACCCTTTCTATCACATGTCCCTAACCCTTTCTATCACATGTCCCTAACCCTTTCTATCACATGTCCCTAACCCTTTCTATCACATGTCCTTAACCCTTTCTATCACATGTCCCTAACCCTTTCTATCACATGTTCCTAACCCTTTTTATCACATGTTCTTAACCCTTTTTATCACATGTCCCTAACCCTTTTTATCACATATATTATTATTATATTATTATATTATTATGTCCCTAACCCTTTCTATCACATGTCCCTAACCCTTTCTATCACATGTCCCTAACCCTTTCTATCACATGTCCCTAACCCTTTCTATCACATGTCCTTAACCCTTTCTATCACATGTCCTTAACCCTTTCTATCACATGTCCTTAACCCTTTCTATCACATGTCCTTAACCCTTTCTATCACATGTCCCTAACCCTTTCTATCACATGTCCCTAACCCTTTCTATCACATGTCCCTAACCCTTTCTATCACATGTCCTTAACCCTTTCTATCACATGTCCCTAACCCTTTCTATCACATGTCCCTAACCCTTTCTATCACATGTCCCTAACC